>NC_053490.1:24932843-25242343 GCF_905171775.1 Rana temporaria | reverse complement strand
GCCCAGTAATTTTCAGGGGACCCACACACTAGTTCTGGGGGGGCACTGGATTCCCTTAACCACTTCCATACCAGGCACTTACGCACCTTCCCGCCCAAGCCAATTTTCAGCTTTCAACACTGTCGCACTTTGAATGGCAATTGCGCGGTCATACAACACTGTACCCAAACAAAATTGGCGTCCTTTTTTCCCCACAAATAGAGCTTTCTTTTGTTGTTATTTGATCACCTCTGCGTTTTTTTTTTTGCGCAACAACTAAAAAAAGACTGCAAATTTTGAAACAAAAAAAAACCTTTTTCTTTTTTAGGTTAATTTTTTTGTAATAAGCTTTTCTCTTTCAATTACGGGCACTGATATGGCGGCACTGATGGGCCCCGATGAATGGCACTGATGGACATCGATGAGGTAGTACTGACGGCACAGATGAGGTGGCATTGATTGGCGGCGCTGCTATGCGGCACTGATGGGCACTCATAGGCGGCACTGATGGCACTCATGGGCGGCACAGATGGGCGGCACTTATGGGTGGCACTGATGGATACTTATGGGCGGCACTTATGGGTGGCACTGATGGATACTTATGGGTGGCACAGGTGGGCACTGTGCATGGATGGGCACTGTGGGGTGGCACTGATTTTCCCAGTCAGTGCCCATTTGTGGGCCACTGATTGGCATCTTTTTTATTATTTTTTTAATGCTTTTTGTTTTTTTGTTCTATATTTTTTTTGTTTTTGCACACCCTGGTGGTCCAGGGTGGGCATCCCTGGTAGTCCAGTGCGGTGATCCGAGGGGGGGCTGCGCTGATAAACAATCAGCGCGAACGCCCCCTGTCAGGAGAGCCGCCGATCGGCTCTCCTATACTCGCGTCTGTAAGACGCGAGTGAGGAAGAGCCATCGATGGCTCTTCCTGTTTACATCGTGATCAGCCGTGATTGGACACGCTGATCACGTGGTAAAGAGTCTCCGTCTCCGTGAGAGACTCTTTACCGAGATCGGAGATGCAGGGTGTCAGACTGACACCCCCGCATCACCGATCGCCGCGCTGCGTGCCCCCACAGGCGCGTGCGGCATGAAATCCTGCAGGACGTCCTGTCAGGATTGTGTAACCACTTCCCGGACGTAAATCGGCCATAGGCCTGGGCGGGAAGTGGTTAATTTGCATAGTTTTTCTCTCACTTCTGTTTGGCTATGGGGCAGGAAGTGAAGGCAAATCTCCCCAATTGGACACAGATAATACAAAATAAACTGACAGGGCCTATAACCCTCCCCACTCTATCCAAAATGAAAGAAAATAAAACTTGTTGATTATAGTTCTTGTCAGGGGCGGACTGACCATTGAGTCACTCGGGGCACTGCCCGAGGGCCCCATGCCACTAGGGGGCCCCATCCGGGTTGCCAGGCTCAGTAAAACCAGGGACAGTATGTAAAAATCTGTGTTTGTTTTAGATCTGTCCTGATATGTCCGAAATGACATGCTTTTAATGTGAATATCCCAAGATTTTAGCTGCCCGCCTCTGCACTACCTCCTGGCGTGGTGGTCATCTGTAAGCCAGAGGGGCCCCATAATCTTCTATTGCCCAGGGGCACCATGAGTTGTCAGTCCGCCCCTGGTTCTAGTTTAAGCACAAATTTCATAGAGTTTTATTGAGAGCCCTAAGAAAATATAACCATGCCAATAGGCCAGGATAGAGCGTTGCTAATATGTAGGAATGTGTGTGTTAGAGCACCCCACCCAATGTTAACTAAAAAATTATTAATTTGCAAATAAGTATTATCTGCTCATTTTTTTGGGGATGTCTGCACCCCTGATAGTGACAACATTTGTGAGGTGTCTTCACCCTTTCTAATTCATTCACTTCCTGTCACATAGCCAAACAGGAAGTGAGGGTAAAACCTTACTAATATATTTTCTTGGGGACACAGAGATCAATCTAAATAGTTTCCCATTATGTAAATTGCACTCTAGCATTTTGCTGTGTACACCCCAAATTATTAGGGATCTTGGACTTTGGGGGTCCATTTACTAAAGGCAAATCCACTCCTACAAGTGCAAAGCAAGGAAGAAAACAAAACAACTTTGCTTCTACAGGATTGGATGTTAAAACCATCAGTGCTTCCTCTCTGATTTTCAGCAACTATGCTTGTACTGCAGAGTGGCTTTGCCTTTACTAAACCCCAAACTAAATAATCATTTGGGGCAGGGATCCTCAAACTACGGCCCTCCAGCTGTTGTAGAACTACACATCCCATGAGGCCTTGTAATGCACTGACATTCACAGACATGACTAGGCATGATGGGAATTGTAGTTCCTGAACAACTGGAGGGCCGTAGTTTGAAGACCCATGATTTGGGGTGTACACAGCAGTGCTGGAGTGCAATTTGCTTAATGGGGACACTAGTTAGATTGACCGGTGTCCCCAAGAAATGACACTGGTAGGGTTTTAACCTCACTTCCTGTTCAGCTGTGTGACAGGAAGTGAAGCCAATTTTAAGAAAAGGGACACAAAGCTCAACACAAAAATAAAAAAACACAAAGCAGGGGTTCTAACACTCACTTGGCTTCCCTCAAACACCCACAATTTGAATAGGATTGCCTTGCGCTAGATTTAAGCACAGTGCTGTAAATCAGCACGTCAAGCCTGTCCACCAATAGCAAACCCCCCCCCCCCCCACAGGCCATGTTTGCAGGTTTTCCTTCATCTTGCACATGTGCTTTAAAATAGTCTGGACAGCAATTCTTGATAAGAGAAATCCCCAAAACATGTCCTGTCGGGGGTACTTGAGGGCTGAGGACCACTGCAGAATAAATAAAATACTTACCAGTTTTTGTCTTTAAAGTCAGGGAGAATAAACATGGCAAACATTTCATGATTACACACCAGGAAAGAAGCTTAGACAAAAATCACACATAATTTGTTAGGCCCTAACCTAGTTCAGCTGCAGCTGTCAACATATGTAGCATGAAAAAGTAACAAAAGACAAACTTAACAATTTTAAAGTAATTTTTATTGGTCAACAAAACAAGGAAAGCAAAAAAAGACAAACAAACAAAAATACATTTCAAAATTCTAATTAACCATAGCTTTACACATTTTTCAGAAAATAAGGCCACATAGACAAATACATCAAAGTGAACATCATTTAAAAATAAACCAAAACCATTGGCAAAATAAAACAAAACCCATGCAACAAACCACATTTGTGTTTAGCAACAGCATTTCTGCCAGCCTGCCCCTTCTGAGGGCAGCTGAGGAATGATCGATCCAAGCTTTTTATAACAGTGCTAGTAATGAAGCAATTGAAATCACATGACCAAATTGCAGTCTCTAGTTTGGGTGAGCTTGTAATTGGGCACACCTGCAATTAACCCAAACCACGCTCTATGAGCATCCAATGAGTGTTTTTCACCTTTTAAAAAGAAAGGATATTTTTTTCTAAGTGTTTGAGCATGCTCAGTTCATCACACATGTAGGAACCAAGCTGCAATGGAATGAGAGCTTTTTTTTTTTGGTTTCCCCTGATCTGATGCTTTCCAGCCTGAAGGGGAGGTGTTAAAGACAGAAGTAAACACGCACATTTAATAATCTATTTGTGTGAAAAAAAAGGTTGCCAATTTTGTTTGGGAGCCACGTCGCACGACTGCGCAATTGTCAGTTAAAGCGACGCCGCGCCGAATCACAAAAACTTGCCCGGTCATTGACCAGAAATATGGTCCGGGCTCAAGTGGTTAAAAATTAACAAAACACAAAAGTGAGCCCAATTTTTGGGGATAATGTGAAAGATGATGTTACACTGAGTAAATAGATACCTTACATGTCACGCTTTACTATTGGAAACACTCCTGCAATGGGGCCAAAATGAATTCCGTGAATATCCCCATAGGTGACCTTTTTCTTTTTTTTTCAGGTTACCAGTTTATAGTTACAAAGAAGGTCTAGTGGTAAAAGTATTGCTCTCGCTCTAACGCACGCGTCAATACCTCACATGTGTGGTTTGAACGATGTTTATATATGTGGGCGGGACTTGCGTAAGTCCCGCCCACATATGTAAAAATTATTTTTACTTTTTGCTATAATAAATATCCCCAAAAATATATATTCAAAAAACTAAAAAAACCCTCAGTTTAGGCCGATACGTATTCTACATCTTTTTGGTTCCAAAAATCGCAAATAGCGTTTAGTGTTTGGTTTTTGCAAAAGTTATAGCGTCTACAAATTTTTTTTTGTTGTTGTTTTAACTAGTTATTGGGGCGATCAGCGATTTTTATCGGTACTGCGACATTATGGCGGACACATCGAACAGTTTTTTGGAACCATTGGCATTTTTCTAGCGATCAGTGCTGTAAAAAATGCATTGCTTACTCAAAAAATGCCACTGGCAGGGAAGGGGTTAACACTAGGTGCGAGGGAGGGGTTAAATATGTTCCTGGGGTGTGTTCTAAGTGTAGGGGGGGGGGGGGACTGACATGTGTAAATGACAGATCGCTGTTCATGAAGGGGAACTCCAGACCCCCGGAAAAAAAATAAGGTGGGTTCCCTCCAGGTGCATACCAGGCTCTTAGGCTTGGTCTGGAACATAAGGGGTTAAACCCGCGCAAAAAAAATAGCGTGGGGTCCCCCCCAAGATCCAAACCAAGCCATTATCCCAGGCACGCAGTCTGGTCAGACAGGAATGGGGGTGGGGACGAGCGAGCGCCCCCCTCCCTCCTGAGCCATACCAGACCACATGCCCTCAACATGGGGGAGTGTGTGCTGTGGGGGAGGGGGGCACTGCCCCCCCCAACCCAAAGCACTCTTGTCCCCATGTCGATAGGGACAAGAGCCTCTTCCCGACAACCCTGGCCGTTGGTTGTCGGGGTATGCGGGCGGAGGGCTTATCAGAATCTGAGAGACCCCTTTAATAAAGGGGTCCCCAGATTCCGGCCCCCCACCCTATGTGAATGAGTATGGGGGTACATTGTACCCCTACCCATTCACCTGGGGAAAAAAATGGAAAAAAATAATACACCACACATGAATAAATTAATTTATTAGTCAGCCGGGGGTCTTCTGCCGGGGCCCCCCACCACCACCCCATTAGGCCCCGGGCTTCGCCATCTTCTGCCGGAACCCCCTTCACCAGTGAGGCTCCTGCCTTTGGGGGAGGGTCCCGGGCTACTACGACGGTTTCTGCGGGGGGGGGGTGCACTGGCACCCCACCCCCGTCTTCAGCGACGTAATTCACCGGGACCCCCTTCACCAGGGAGGCTCCTGCCTTTGGGGGGAGGGTCCCGGGCTTCCACGACGGTTTCTGCGGGGGGGGGTGCACTGGCACCCCACCCCCGTCTTCAGCGACGTAATTCACCGGGACCCCCTTCACCAGGGAGGCTCCTGCCTTTGGGGGAGGGTCCCGGGCTTCCACGACGGTTTCTGCGGGGGGGGGTGCACTGGCACCCCACCCCCGTCTTCAGCGACGTAATTCACCGGGACCCCCTTCACCAGGGAGGCTCCTGCCTTTGGGGGAGGGTCCCGGGCTTCCACGACGGTTTTCTGCGGGGGGGGGTGCACTGGCACCCCACCCCCGTCTTCAGCGACGTAATTCACCGGGACCCCCTTCACCAGGGAGGCCCCTGCCTTTGGGGGAGGGTCCCGGGCTTCCACGACGGTTTCTGGGGGGGGGGGTGCACTGGCACCCCACCCCCGTCTTCAGCGACGTAATTCACCGGGACCCCCTTCACCAGGGAGGCTCCTGCCTTTGGGGGAGGGTCCCGGGCTTGTACGGTGTCTTCCGCCGGAGGGCGCCACTCTCCGGGCTTCTGCGATGCCTTCCGCTTCTGCCTGTCTCCTCCGCGGAGCACAGGGCTTGTCTCCGCTGTCTTCTCCCTTCTCTTCCATTCGATGTTGACACGACGAGGTCCGGCGCTGGAATGCCGTCTGAGCAGTGGGCATGGACTTATATAGGGCAATGCCACCATGTGACCTCAACCCATGTGACATCACATTCCCATCATGCCCAGGGAATGTGATGTCACATGGGTTGAGGTCACATGGTGGCATTGCCCTATATAAGTCCATGCCCGCCATGTCAGCGGAACCTCGTCGTGTCAACATCCAATGGAAGAGAAGGGAGAGGACAGCGCAGACAAGCCCTGTGCTCCCGGAGGAGACAGGCAGAAGAAGGAAGAGAGAAGAAAGAAGACGGAAGAAAGCCCTGGCTCCGCGGGGGAGCCAGGCAGAAGAGGGAGCAGAGAAAAGACCTGGGAGTTGGCGCACCCCCGGCAGAAGACCAGGAAGACCGGAACCCTGGCGGAAGGCACCGGAAAGACCGGGGGATAGGCGCCATCCCCCGGCAGAAGACCCCGAAGTCCGGATGCCCCTCCCTAATGAAAAAGAGCTTAAATGGGGTGGGGGCATCCGGCGGAAGGCTCCGGAGAGGACCGAGGGATGGCGCCCTCCCCCGGCAGAAATCACCGAAGCCCAGGGTCCCGGCAGAAGATCGGGAGAGAAGAAACCCCCCCTTCTAAGAGAGCTAAAGAAGAAAGGGGGGGCTCCGGAGCTGATTAATAAAATATTTTATTGTGTGTGGTGTTTTATTTTACTTTACATTTCCCCCATGTGAATGGGTAGAGGTACGATGTACCCCATACTCATTCACATAGGGTGGGGGTCCGGCATCTGGGGGCCCCCTTATTAAAGGGAGCTCGCAGATTCCGATTAGCCCCGCCCGCATACCCCGACAACCAATGGCAAGGGTTGTCGGGAAGAGGCTCTTGTCCCTATCGACATGGGGGCAAGAGTGCTGTGGGGTGGGGGGGCAGTGCCCCCCTCCCCCACAGCACACACTCCCCCATGTTGAGGGCATGCGGTCTGGTACGGCTCAGGAGGGGGGGGGGGCGCTCGCTCGTCCCCGCCCCCATTCCTGTCCGGGCCAGACTGCATGCTTGGGATGAGGGCTTGGTTTGGATCTGGGGGGGGACCCCCGCGCCGAATCGGCGCGGGTTTAACCCCTCACGTTCCGGACCAAGCCTAAGAGCCTAATGTAGCCCTGGAGGGGGACCCGCGCCGATTTCAAGTTTGAAATTTGGCGCGGAGTTCCCCTTCAGGGCTGAAAACAGCTCGGAGATTCCCGTGCGCCGCGTCACGCAGCGCATTCACGGGTACGCCGCTTGGTATTTACCAAGATTTTCACGGCGTACTGACAAGGCGCACGGGAATCCCTGACTTTTCTCTCTGCGCATGCCCAGTATGCAAATGAACCTCCCGAGGTTCAGGCGCACTGTGCAAGCGTACGGGGATCTGTTTTCAAAAAACACTTTCCCTTTCAATTCGGCCCGCCAAACACTTCAAAACACATGTCACTTCACTTCCCCTGCATCCCCCCACCTCCCCCCCTAATAAACTCCCGCCCAAACCCCCGCAATTTACAGTTTAATGTGCCGTGCGCCAGGTCTGTACTGGTGCACAATGCACCCTCTCCTGGGCGCACGGAGCACATTAGTAACTAGGGAAATACACTGCACTAGCAGCGTATTTCTTTAGTAAATGGCAAAACGGCTGCTACTCCTGCTTTTACTCCATGAGTCATGGAGTAAAGCTTGGTAAATCAGCCCCAATATCTTTTACTTTTTGATTTAATAAATATCATAATTTTTTTTTTTTTTTTACTTTTTTTTCCTCAGTTTAGACCGATACGTATTCGTCTACATATTTTTTGGGAAAAAAAACAAAAAACGCAATAAGCGTATTTGATCGGTTTGCGCAAAAGTTCTAGCGTCTACAAAATAGGGAATAGAATTATGGCATTTTTATTTTTTTACTAGTAATGGCGGCGATCTGTGATTTTTATTGTGACCGTGACATTGCGGCGGACATATCGGACACTTTTGACACATTTTTGGGACCATTCACATTTATACAGCGATTAGTGCTATAAAACTGCACTGATTACTGTGTAAATGTGACTGGCAGGGAAGGGGTTAACACTAGGGGGCGCTGAAGGGGTTAAATATGTTCCCTAAAGTGTGTTCTAACTGTAGGGGAAGGGGGACTCACAAGGGGAGGAGATCAATAAGTGTTCCTCTGTACTGGTAACACACATCAGTCTCCTCACCACTGAAAGGACATGGATCGGTGTGTTTACACACACAGATCCATGGTCCCGCCGTGCACGCTCACCGGGTCCCGAGCAATGTGGCAGGGGCGCGCGCGCCCCCTAGCGGCCGGAAAAGCAAGGACGTCATATGATGTCCAGTCTGAAAGACGAGAGGTTCCCGCCGAAGTCATTTTACTATGACTTGGTAGGGAAGAGGTTAAAAAGGTCTCTAAAGCCTCCATAGAAGTCTATGACAATGCGCGCTTACAGCACCTAAAGCTTTCAAGGGCCTTTTATTCAGCTTTTAGCTTCATTGTTTTGGAGGAATTGCAGGTATGAGATATCCCAGGATGCACTGGGAAACCAACAGGCGAACTGGAAAGACGTCATCATGTGTACATATTCTGGGAGTGTCTGGTGCAGACATCACATCTGGTGTGCAGTGTGGAGCAGTAGGAAGGTGAGTGGGGTCTGGACTGGAGTGAAGCAACTAGCAGACGGCACTCGTAGTGTGCAACATGGCAACGCTTTAGCAGAAGGTGAGGACGGACATGAAAGAGAGAGGACGGAGTGGCAGACCAGAAAGAGGGGAGGGTTAGAAAACCAGCTGATCAGCAAAGCTGGTGGTACTACGAAGTGGGACATCAGCAGAGCTGGGGGACCGGAGTAGGAGAAACTAGCAGATGTCAGACGTGGTGAGCATTGTGGGAACAAAATAGCGAGGACCGGAAAGAGAGGAGGATCAGTGAACCAGATGATCAGCAGAGCTGGGGGTTACTACTATGTGGGGGAATCAGCAAAGATGGTGGTACTACTAAGCGGGGGATCAGCAGAGCTGGTGGTACCACTGAACAGAGCAGGGGATCTGTTGAACGAGGGCACTAATAATCTGGGGACTTGCTGAGCAGGGGTACTACTGAGCTGGGGATCTGCTGAGTGGAGGTACTACTGAGCAGGGTTCTACTGGACCCCATTAAAACAAATAGAAAATCAACACACACTGGACATTTGACAAGCTTCATTTAAGCTTCAAAAAAGCATTAACGAATCATCACCAAGCATCAAGAACACATGTTGAAGCGGTAAGCACTATAATGTGCATTAAAGTCAAAGCACGTGTAAATGAGCCCGATAGAAAAACGGTCTGTGATGCCCATGGCAGCCAATGAGGCTTTTCCTTTAATTCAATATTGGACTACAGACAATAGAAGACCCGGGCTTATTTTCAGGGAAACACGGTATATAGTATATACTATTATTTTGTTAGTGTATGAGCGCTGCTTGTCTTGATATTATGTATTGTCTTACATGATCTGCGTGTACGAAATTTTTTAGCAGCTTCTTAACCACTTCCGGACCGCCGCATGTACATTTACGTCGGCAAAATGGCACGGACAGGCACATCTACGTGCCTGCCTAGACGTGGTTCGGGGGTCCGATCAGGACCCCCCCTCCCGGTACCTGCGGCGGTCCCCGTGGCTGTCCGAGCGATCCGGGATGAGGGGGGCGGCTGTTTGTTTTTGTCAGCCCCCTCCGGATCGCTCTCAGCCAATCCGCGCGCTCCCCCTGCGTGTCACTTCCTCCTCCTGTGTAAACACAGGAGGAGGAAGTTATGTGATCTCAGATCACATCACACAGTAAGTCGCACCAACACTACACTAACGCACACTACACACAGGCACATTACCCCCCCCCGATCACCCCCCCCCCCCACAGTGTCACTGAATGCAGTGATCATATATGTACTGATCACTGCATTTAGTGTCAGTGTGACAGGCAGTTAGTGTTAGGTTCAAGGTAGCCCCCGTACCCCCCCTAATAAAGTTTTAACCCCTTGATCACCGCCCTAGTTAACCCTTTCACTCCCTATTGCCAGTGTCACTAAGCGATCATTTTTCTGATCGCTGTATTAGTGTCGCTGTTCCCGCTAGGTAGCTATTTTTTTTTTTTTATTGCGATTTTTTTTTACTAAAGACATGTGGCTGAATACATTTTGGCCTAAATGTTTCACTAAAATTTAGTTTATTTGATTCTTCTTATAACAAAAAGTAAAAAATATTGTTTTTTTTTCAAAAATGTCGCTCTATTTTTGTATATAGCGCAAAAAATAAAAATCGCAGAGGCGATCAAATACCACCAAAAGAAAGCTCTATTTGTGGGAAGAAAAGGACGCAAATTTTGTTTGGGAGCCACGTCGCACGACCGCGCAATTGTCTGTTAAAGCGACGCAGTGCCGAATTGTAAAATCCCCTTGGGTCATTTAGCAGCATATTGGTCCGGTCCTTAAGTGGTTAAGGATTGCTTTCTAATTTATGTGGATTTTGTTTGATAGGGTTCACTTGCACCCGTGAGTGCTTGATGCCCTGTTTCTTGGATATTAAAGCCTGAGGGTGAAGATGCCCAATAGCACTGAATTACCTGTGCAAGGAATTGGCGCTGCTTCCAAAGATCTTCTCCACGCTGCTTCCAAACACAGTGATAATATGAAGCTTCTGGTCCTCGGACACTTTCACACATAGTCTGTATCGCTGGGTGGCATTCTGATATGTGTCGCTGCATTTCTGACACTGGTATCTGTTGATGGCAGGAAAAAGATGTATTTTAGAAAGAGTGGACCTGTCCTCCACTGAAGCAGAATAAACATTACATAACATATTAGGCCCCTGCGGACCGTGGCCTGGATTCAGATACAATTGTGTATCTATCGGCGGGCGTAACGTATCTAAGATACGTTACGCCACCGTAAATTAGGGCGCAAGTTTGGTATTCAGAAAGAACTTGCGCCCTAAGTTAAGGCGGCGTAGCGTATCTGGTCTGGTGTAAGCGCGCCTAATTCAAATGTGGATGATGTAGGCGTGTTTTATTTAAATTACGTGACCCCACGTATTTGACGGTTTTTACGAACGGCGCATGCGCCGTCCGTGAACGTTTCCAAGTGCGCATGCTCCAAATTACGCCGCAAACTGTCAATGCTTTCGACGTGAACGTAACTTACGTACAGCCCTATTCACGAACGACTTACGTAAACGACGTAAAATACGACGCTGTTTGGTCGTTTCCGACGTCCATACTTAACATGACTTACCCCTGCTTTATGAGAGGTAACTTTATGCCGGAAAAAGCCTTACGTAAACGACGTAAAAAAATGCGCCGGGCGGACGTACGTTTCTGAATCAGCGTATCTACCTAATTTGCATATTCCTCGCGTAAATCTACGGAAGCGCCACCTAGCGGCCAGCGTAAATATGCAACTAAGATACGACGGTGTAAGAGACTTACACCTGTCGGATCTTAGGGAAATCTATGCATAACTGATTCTACGAATCAGTCGCATAGATACGACGGCGTATCAGGAGATACGCCGTCATTACTCGTCTCTGAATCCGGGCCTGTATGTCTGCTTTTTCATCCATCCGTTTACGGATGAAAAAGGGACATACATTGATCCCTATGAGATCGCGGGTGTCAGCGGATGAACATTCTCTGACACCCGATCTCATCAGTGTCCGCAATCCCCCGATTCTGCAGACGGAGGAAAATCCTATTTTTCCATCCGTCTGCAGAGCGGATCGGGTGAACATGGACAGACGGTCCTTGTTCATCCGACCCCCCCCCCATAGGGGAGAGCGGAGATCTGACAGGGCAGTCCCTGCACAGTGTGCTGGCTCAGAGGGGATCCACGGAGCGATTCCCACTGATCAAGCGGATACACATGTACGGATCCTCGCGGGATCCGTACATGTGAAAGGGGCCTAACCCAATTCCAACTGAGTGGGGAAGGCGGTTTATAACGTCTGCCTCTCACTTCCTATGTAGTCACTGGGACAGGAACCAGCAACATTTGTCACACAGGGACACACACAGCAATATAAAGGACTTTTTAATTCCTGTTTGTTGTGGTCTGTGTCCCTGATAGGAACATTTGCCTTCACTCCTTATGTGGCTAATGGGACAGAACAGAGGCAGCCAATAGAATATAACTTCAGAACTGCGTACTCCGAATGGCGTTGTTACCCTCTGTATGCCATACAAATATGTAGTGCTGAAGGAGTGGGTGGTGCATAAGACCAGTGGTCTCCAAACTGCGGCCCGGGGGCCAGATGCGGCCCTTTTCTTGCGTTTATCCGGCCCTTGGAGCACTATTTCATCCCCTTATACAAACAATGGAGCATAATTATCCCACTGACACCAATGAAGGGGGCACAATTCCTCCCAATGACACTAACAATGGGGCCCGATGATGGGGTCCAATTCCTCCCAATGACACTAACAATGGGGCCCGATGATGGGGTCCAATTCCTCCCAATGACACTAACAATGGGGCCCGATGATGGGGTCCAATTCCTCCCAATGACACTAACAATGGGGCCCGATGATGGGGTCCAATTCCTCCCAATGACACCAACGATGGGGCCAAGGACATCAATAATGTGGGGGCAATTCCTCCCAATGACACCAACGATGGGGCCAAGGACATCAATAATGTGGGGGCAATTCCTCCCAATGACACCAACGATGGGGCCAAGGACATCAATAATGTGGGGGCAATTCCTCCCAATGACACCAACGATGGGGCCAAGGACATCAATAATGTGGGGGCAATTCCTCCCAATGACATCAAGAATGGTGCGCATTTATGGGGCATTATTTTTCCCACTGACGTAGGGACCGTTTCTACCCCCAATGGTCACAGTCCGGCCCCCCTAAAATCTTCAGGACAGTAAACTGGCCCTTTGTTTAGAAGGTTTGGAGACCCCTGCATAAGACAATGGGGTTGATTTACCAAAACTGGAGAGTGCAAAATCTGGTGCAGTTGTGCATGGTAGCCAATCAGCTTCTAATTTCAGTTTGTTCATTGAAGCTTTGACAAAAAAAAATGGAAGCCGATTGGTTTCCAGAGCTGCACCAGATTTTGTATTCTCCAGTTTTAATAAATCCCCCCCAAACGTGCATAGCTTTACAAACCATTTACCAGATAAAACCGTTCCAATAATTTACCTGTGTATCTGATTGGAGTGTCCTTCTATTCTGTGACTCAATATAGGGGGAGAAACACAACCAATGGATTTTACATTTTACATTGGTACTATTACATGTGTCTTCAACCTGCGTATCCTTCCAGCAGCCAATGGTCATTTCATAGACACTTCAATTAAAGTGTATCTACAACTCACCTACATTTTTACGTTTTGGATAAAAGTAGGAAAAGTGAGAACACACACACTCTATCTCACAAAAGTGAGTACACCCTTCACATTTTTGTAAATATATATATATATCTATCACACACGTACACAGTAAAACCTTGGTTTGAGAGCGTTTTGCAAGACAAGCTACATGTTTTAATACATTTTAACTTGATATACAAGCGATGTCTTGATATAAGAGTAGCGTCATGTCACAACCGAGTATAAGTAAACAAACAGCTTCATGAAGGCCAAGGAACACACCAGACAGGTCAGGGATGAAGTTGTGGAGAAGTATAAAGTAGGGTTAGGTTATAAAAAAAATAAAAAAATATCCCAAGTTGTGAACATCTCACAGAGCTCTGTTCAATCCATCATCTGAAAATGGAAAGAGTATGGCACAACTGCAAACCTACCAAGACATGGCCGTCCGCCTAAACTGACCGGCCAGGCAAGGAGAGCATTCATCAGAGAAGCAGCCAAGAAGCCCATGGTAACTCTGGAGGAGCTGCAGACATCCACAGCTCAGGTGGGAGAATCTGTCCACAGGACAACTATTAGTCGTGCTCTCCACAAATCTGAGTGGTGAGAAAAAAAACATTGTTCAAAGAAAGCCATAAGAAGTCCCATTTGCAGTTTGTGTGAAGCCATGTGAGGGACACAACAATCATGTGGAAGAAGGTGCTCTGGTCAGATGAGACCAAAATTTTACTTTTTGGCCTAAAAGCAAAACGCTATGTGTGGCGGAAAACTAACACTGCACATCACCCTGAACACACCATCCCCACTGTGAAACATGGTGGTGGCAGCATCATGTTGTGGGGATTCTTTTCTTCAGCAGGGACGGGGAAGCTGGTCAGAGTTGATGGTAGGATGGATGGAGCCAAATACAGAGCAATCTTAGAAGAAAACCTGTTAGAGTCTGCAAAAGACCTGAGACTGGGGCGGAGGTTCACCTTCCAGCAGGACAGCCACCCTAAACATACAGCCAGAGCTACAATGGAATGGTTTAGATCAAAGCATATTCATGTGTTAGAATGGCCCAGTCACAGTCCAGACCCAAATCACATTGAGAGTCTGTAGGAAAGACTTGAAAATTGCTGTTCACAGACGCTCTCCATCCAATCTGACAGAGCTTGAGATATTTTGCAAAGAAGAATGGGCAGAAATGTCCCTCTGTAGATGTGCAAAGCTGGTAGAGACATCCCGAAAAAGACTTGCAGCTGTAATTGTAGTGAAAGGCGGTTCTACAAAGTATTGACGCTAAACAAATGTACCCCCCACACTTTTCACATATTTATTTGTAAAAAAAAAAATTGAAAACCATTTATCATTTTCCTTTCAATGTACATTGTGAGAAGCTCACAGTGTGCAGTGAAATCAGAGCAAGTAATTATAGTCCAGGAGAGGAGCCGGTACAACCGTGCAAGACTGGAGGGAAGATAGCAGATCAGATTTAACTTAAAGTGGAGTTTTCATCCCAATTTTTTTTTTTCATTATTGTGCTCATTAGACCTAATAAAGAAAAAAAAAATGTTTACTCATCTGGAAATGCCTGTTGCTATGCGGTCCCACGAAATCTGCCTTTGGAATCACCTAGGATTCTGACATCATCTCCCTCTAATGCTCCTGGGAAATGTGTGTCATCATTTCCCAGGATGCAGTGCGCTACCCAATTATCACTCCCCATCCAAGACTTCCAGGAAGTAAGTGCCTGTAGGCTTCACAATGCCCACAAGCAAAATGATAACGGTGTGGACATAGCTTTATAAACAATCTTTTTTGAATAACTAATCGGATCGGCGGAGGATTGTAAAACAGTAAGTGACCGGATTTATATTATAAAAACGCATGATGAAAGGACATACATTTAAAAAATGCTAATTGTGGTTGGAGCCCCGCTTTAAAAACCTGTCCTGGAGAAAAAGGAAGTTGGAGATAATTCTAAATAAATGAAAATTCCCTCTGAGGCCCCATACACACGATAGAATCCATCCGCAGAAAAATCCCAGCGAATGGGTTTCAGCGGATAGATCCCCTGGTGTGTACACTCCAGCGGATCTGTTTCCGCGGATATTTCTCCCCTGGGATGGATTTCCAGCAGATAAATATTTGCTGACATGCTAAACAAATCTATCCGCTGGAATCCATCCCAATGGATGGATCCGCTGGTCTGTATAGACCCACCGGATCCATCCGTCCGAAGGGATCCCCCGCATGCGTCATAATGATTCGACGCATGCGTGGAATTCCTTATATGACAGCGTCGCCGTGTCATAATCGCGGCGACGGCGCGACACGTCATCGCCAGAGGATTTCGGCGCGGATTTCAATGCGATGGTGAGTACACTCCATCGCATAGAAATCCGCGGAAATCCTCGAGAGGATTTATCCGTGGAAACGGTCCGCTGGAACGTATTCGCGGATAAATCCTCCCGTGTGTACGGGGCCTTAGACTTGTCACCATAACTGGTGTCCTCATTGGAAGCTTTCCCCTCTATGCCAATATGGTGAAATCTGCTAAATGTAGTAGTTTAAACGGTGGTCACCACAACAAATAGAGAAGGTACATCTCCTTAGTGGGAACACAGCCAGAAATACAATCTGACAGGGGCTCTAACCCTTCCCTAGAATAAAACTAGAAAAAAAAAAAAAAAAAGTTTTGTCTAGAGAATCCCACACATAAAGCCCATTGTTTTGGTACATGCAGAAAAGGATGAGACAAGCATGGAAACTGCGCCCTCTGGTGGAAGATTTGAAGTAATCAGGAGAGAGTTCTTCCCTACCTGTCTGCAGTGTGTATCACCCGGGAGAAGCAGTTCTGACAGGCTGGATAGGTAAAGCCCGTATTCTGGATGGACAGGACGGTGCCAAGGAGAAACCTCCTCTTTCTATTCATATGTATGTCATACAATCTATAGGGGCAAGAAAAACAGAATCACTTATTATCATCCAATATACAAAAAGGCAAAAAAAAATATTGTTTTTCTAATCCCTCTCCACTCTAAACAAATCTGAAACAAAACAAAAAAAAGGAATTAAAGCAAAGAAAAGACCGGACAGCCGCACTCTGTGGACAGTCTTTGGTTTTACTTTAATTACAAATGTGATCTTTGAAGACAACACTTTGCAGTAGCCCTGGACTAGTAAATATCATTTTTTTCATTTATACAGAAACAGCTGGGAAGGGTGGAGTTCCTTTTTAAATATTTGGATGCTGTAATAATGATTATTGACATGAGTTCAGCAGTACTGACCAATTATATGCATCTCTATAGGAAACACTTCTGTACCTGGCTTCTCTTACAAGTTACAGACACAGAAAGGGGGAGGGGGAGGAGGAGGGGAGGAGGAGGAGGGGGAGGGGCTATTCTGCCTGTAGACTAAAATTAAATCACCTCTAACATTTAGCAAATTTATAAATTCTTTGCTTCCTTATTATAATGTAGATTCAGGAATAGCAACATATGAAAAGCAGCTCCCTCTGGTGACAAAGAAACAGAATGCAGCATGTACTGTATGGAAAATGTATCATTTGATGTCTCATATAGAGGTCGACCGATATGGGTTTTTCTCTGGCCGATGCCGATATTTAGAAATCGGGGCGGCCGATGGCCGATATATGTTGCGGATATTTGTGGCCAATATTTTAGGCCGATTGTTTTATTTATTTTTGTGGCACTGGCTTGTGGCACTGGAAGATGGCACTAGCAGAAGACAACAACAAAACCTGGGGAATGCCCAGGGAAAAACTAAGCCTACTTACCGACCAGCTCACAGAACAGCCAATTAACCTGTCTAACAGTATGCGTTAAAAACAGGGGTTCGGTCCGCACGCATTTGCAAACGCATGCGTGAGCCACAGAGCCGCGCCAAGGCACCCTGTAATCTGTGGTCCTAACACTAAACAATGAGCGTCCCCACAGTGGAGGCACATGCATTCTAATGGATAGACAGGGGCAGGTGGACTGATGGGGAGCCACCCCTCCTTAAAGGTGCAGTAGCACACCAAACACCCAGCATGTAGCACAATGGCTGCAAAGGTGTTGGTGCGCTGCTGGACCAATATAAACACCACAGGTGAAACATAAACATGTCCACCGCCCCATCTATAGCTCCCTTCAGTTCACCTGCCCATCTATCCATTAGAATGCATGTGCCTCCACTGTGGGGACGCTCATTGTTTAGTGTTAGGACCACAGATTACAGGGTGCCACTGGCAGGTGGCACTAATTGACACTGGCAGATGGCACTGGCAGGTGGCACTGGTTGGCACGTGGCACTGACTGGCAGGTGGCACTAATTGGCACTGGATGGCAATAGTTAGCACTGGCAGATGGCACTGGTTTGCATTGGCAGGTGGCACTGATGGCTTTAGTTGGCACTGGTAGGTGGCACTGGATGGAAGGTTGCACTAATTGGCACTGGCAGGTGGCACTGGACGGCAAGTGGCACTAATTGGCACTGGCAGATGGCACTGGTGCAAAAAAAAAGTGTCACCCCCCTCAGTGCAGACGCCCTCTCCCTCCAGTACAGACCCCCCCGTAGTACAGACACCAGAGAGCGGTGTGTGTCCCACGAGCGCGGGCCCCTCCTCCTCTGTGGGTGTAAACAGAGAGGAGGGCCGCCGCGCTGGGTGTACCAAGATGGCCGCGGCTCCGGAGGTAGGCCAAAGCCGCGGCCTTTCCTGATGCTGTGACCACGGCGGCAATCCGCGGATCCGTTAAATAGCGGCCATGTTAAATATCGGCCTAATTTGGGAGTCTATGTCCAGAAGTGGGTGCAAATACCTTAACCACTTCCATACCAGGCACTTACGCACCTTCCCGCCCAGGCCAATTTTCAGCTTTCAGCACTGTCGCACTTTGAATGGCAATTGCGCGGTCATGCTACATTGTACCCAAACAAAATTAGCGTCCTTTTTCCCCCACAAATAGAGCTTTCTTTTGGTGGTATTTGATCACCTATGCGATTTTTCTTTTTTGCGCAACAACTAAAAAAAAGACTTTTTTTTTTTTTTATGTAATTTTTTTTGTAAATAAGTACGTTTTCTCTTTCAATTACGGGCACTGATATGGATATGATTTTTTTTTTACTGCGTTTTTTTTTTTTACTGCCTTTTTTTTCTGCCCTTCCCTGGTGGTCCAGTGTGGCGATCCGAGGGGGGGCTGCGCTGATAAACAATCAGCGCGAACCCCCCGTCAGGAGAGCCGCCGATCGGCTCTCCTCTACTCGCGTCTGTCAGACGCGAGTGAGGAAGAGCCATCAACGGCTCTTCCTGTTTACATCGTGATCTTTACTGAGATCGGAGATGCAGGGTTTCAGACAGACATCCCGCATCACAGATCGCCGGGCTGCGATAGACGTCCAGTCAGGATTTCACAACCACTTCCGGGACGTAAATCTCCTATTGACCGGGCGGGAAGTGGTTAGACTGGTATCTGCACCCCCGAAAGATGCCAAATGTGACGCCGGAGGGGGGGGGGAGGGTTCCGCAAAGCAGAAGTTCCATTTTTGGGTGGAACTCCGCTTTAAATCAAATCTGCAAGACAATCCCCAAGAAAGCAGTCAATTCCTGGCAAGATAACGGGCGAGATTTGCTAAAACTGGTGCACACAGAAATTGGTGCAGCTGTGCCTAGTAACCAATCAGCTTCCAGGTTTTATTTGTCAAAGCCTTAGGGCCCTTTCCCACGGGTGGATCAGTAATGATCCACCTCCGTGTGTCCGCTTTGCTCAGCGGGGATCCTCCGTAAAATCCCAGCTGAGCCGTCCGCTGACAGGTCAGTCCCCACACACTGTGCAGGGACCGCCCTGTCTTTCCTCTGCTCTCCCCTATGGGGGGATCGGATGAACACGGACCGTATGTCCATGTTCATCCGATCCGCCAGACGGAAGAAAAACAGGATTTTCTTCCGTCCGAAAAATCAAATCTTTGCGGAGGCGGGTGATTACGGGTGCCAGCAGATGGTCATCCGCTGACACGCGCAATCACATAGGGACCAATGTATGTCCCGTTTTCATCCGCATTGGATGGATGAAAATGTGGACATACGGTCCGCAAGTGTGAAAGGGGCCTAAGGCCCGACGGAGTGGAATCCATCCAAGTGGATCTGCCTGGTCAACTGGGGATCTCCCCACTGAGCAGTTGAATGACAGGTCCATGTCCACAGCCTGCCGTTCTCTATGGGGTGGTCCCGCCGTTCTCTATGGGGTGGTCCCGCCATTCTCTATGGGGTGGTCCCGCCATTCTCTATGGGGTGGTCCCGCCTTTCTCTATGGGGTGGTCCCGCCTTTCTCTATGGGGTGGTCCCGCCTTTCTCTATGGGGTGGTCCCGCCTTTCTCTATGGGGTGGTCCCGCCTTTCTCTATGGGGTGGTCCCGCCATTCTCTATGGGGTGGTCCCGCCGTTCTCTATGGGGTGGTCCCGCCTTTCTCTATGGGGTGGTCCCGCCTTTCTCTATGGGGTGGTCCCGCCGTTCTCTATGGGGTGGTCCCGCCGTTCTCTATGGGGTGGTCCCGCCGTTCTCTATGGGGTGGTCCCGCCATTCTCTATGGGGTGGTCCCGCCATTCTCTTTGGGGTGGTCCCGCCGTTCTCTATGGGGTGGTCCCGCCTTTCTCTATGGGGTGGTCCCGCCGTTCTCTATGGGGTGGTCCCGCTGTTCTCTATGGGGTGGTCCCACCTTTCTCTATGGGGTGGTCCCGCCATTCTCTATGAGGTGGTCCCGCTGTTCTCTATGGGGTGGTCCCGCCTTTCTCTATGGGGTGGTCCCGCCTTTCTCTATGGGGTGGTCCCGCCTTTCTCTATGGGGTGGTCCCGCCTTTCTCTATGGGGTGGTCCCGCCATTCTCTATGGGGTGGTCCCGCCGTTCTCTATGGGGTGGTCCCGCCTTTCTCTATGGGGTGGTCCCGCCTTTCTCTATGGGGTGGTCCCGCCATTCTCTATGGGGTGGTCCCGCCGTTCTCTATGGGGTGGTCCCGCCATTCTCTATGGGGTGGTCCCGCCATTCTCTATGGGGTGGTCCCGCCATTCTCTATGGGGTGGTCCCGCCATTCTCTATGGGGTGGTCCCGCCGTTCTCTATGGGGTGGTCCCGCCATTCTCTATGGGGTGGTCCCACCGTTCTCTATGGGGTGGTCCCGCTGTTCTCTATGGGGTGGTCCCACCTTTCTCTATGGGGTGGTCCCGCCATTCTCTATGAGGTGGTCCCGCTGTTCTCTATGGGGTGGTCCCGCCGTTCTCTATGAGGTGGTCCCGCCGTTCTCTATGGGGTGGTCCCGCCGTTCTCTATGAGGTGGTCCCGCCGTTCTCTATGGGGTGGTCCCGCCGTTCTCTATGGGGTGGTCCAGCCGTTCTCTATGGGGTGGTCGGATGGAAATGGACTACATGTCCGTTTCCATGCAACTGTCATCCAATCTGTCAGAATGGATGGGGAACGTATCTCTATTCATCAGTTTTTAGCGGATCGGATCAGATGCTGATGGGTGACAGCGGACACACGTCTCCTGACATCCGCCGCCCCATAGAGAACAATAAGGGACGAAAAACGCACAGGAGGACCCGATCTGTCCACTGGTATGAAAGGGGCCTAAGTGAACAAGCTGATTGGTTACTAAGCACAGCTGACCCAGATTCTGTGTGCACCCGTTTTAGCAAATCTCCTTCAATGTGAGTGTATACAGTATCTCACAAAAGTAAGTACACCCCTCACATTTTTGTAAATATTTTATTCTATCTTTTCATGTGACAACACTGAAGAAATGACACTTTGCTACAATGTTGTGTAGTGAGTGTACAGTTTGTATAACAGAGTAAATTAGCTGTCCTCTCAAAATAACTCAACACACAACTATTAATGTCTAAACTGCTGGCAACAAAAGTGAGTACACCCCTAAGCGAAAATGTCCAAATTGGGCCCAGTTAGCCATTTTCCCTCCCAGGTGTCATGTGACTCGTTAGCGTTACAAGGTCACAGGTGTGAATGGGGAGCAGGTGTGTTCAATTTGGTGTTATCGCTCTCACTCTCACATACTGGTCACTGGAAGTTCAACATGGCACCTCATGGCAAAAAACTCTCTGAGGATCTGAAAAAAAAATAATTGTTGCTCTAAATAAAGATGGCCTAGGCCAGTGTTGGTGAACTTTGGCATCCTAGATGTTTTGGAACTACATTTCCCATGGTGCTCATGCACTCTGCAGTGTAGTTGAGCATCATGGGAAATGTAGTTCCAAAACATCTGGGGTGCCAAGGTTCGTTATCACTGGACTAGGCTATAAGAAGATTGCCAAGACCCTGAAACTGAGCTGCAGCACGGTGGCCAGGACCATACAGCGGTTTTACAGGACAGGTTCCATTCTGAGAAGTACGGCCAAAGCTGGTTTGGCTGTACCTCTGGGGATCACAGGAGTGAGTTCGCTCAGCACTCCTGTGACCCGTTTTCAGCAGACAGCGGGTTGAAGCCCACTTTCGGCTGGCATCACAGAGCCGTTCCAGGCTTCAGTGTTGTCACATGAAATTATAGAATAAAATATTTACAAAAATGTGAGGGGTGTACTCACTTTTGGGAGATACTGTATTTTACCTCCAGATTAATATTTTTAGGTAAGCAGCTAATTACACAATAAAATACAGGAATGATGGTCTGTACAGACACCCAGCGTCATTCGCCCCTCTTCCTGTGAGCCCAGGGAGTAAGTCTGCCCACCCTCCACTCACAGGAGAAGGCTGCAGACAGCAGAGGCATTACACTTTTAAGATGGACCTACCACAGGAGGGTGAGGAGGGTGAGGAGGGCCTGTGATGTCACTTCTCTGCAGACACCTGGAAGAAAAAGGAATGGATTGTTGACTGCAGCAGCCAGCACTGTCACACTGGATCTAAAGGGTGCCTTAAAGGAAACCTGTGCTGAAGGAAATGCAAAGACTGTCATTGCTGCCCTACTTCAGAGATTGCTATATATATATATATATATATGTTTTTCCCCCCAGACACCCTAGAGGAAAAATCGGCGGTCATTGTAATACTTCATGTCACACCGTATTTGCGCAGCGGTCTTATAAACGCAATTCGTTTTAAAAAAATACACTTTTTTTAATTAACCACTTAAGGACCCCCTCACGCAGATATACGTCGGCAGAATGGCACGGCTGGACACAATCACGTATCTGTACGTGTCTCTTTAAGAGCCCAGCTGCAGGGTCGCAAGCGTGCCGCGGTCCGAAGCTCCATGACCGCGGGACCCGATCGCCGCCGGTGTCCCGCGATCGGTCCCCGTAGCTGAAGAACGAGGAGAGCTGTGTGTAAACACACCTTCCCCGTTCTTCATTGTGGCAGTGTCATTGATCGTCTGTTCCCTGATATAGGGAAAGACGATCACTGACGTCACACGTCCAGCCCCGCCCCCCTACAGTTAGAAACACATATGAGGTCACACTTAACCCCTACAGCGCCCCCTAGTGGTTAACTCCTTTACTACATTGTCATTTTCACAGTAATCAGTGCATTTTTATAGCACTTTTCGCTGTGAAAAGGACAATGGTCCCAAAAATGTGTCAAAAGTGTCTGATGTGTCCGCCATAATGTCACAGTCATGGGAAAAAAAACGCTGATCGCCGCCATTAGTAGTAAAAAAAAAAATTATTAATAAAAATGCCATATAACTATCCCCTATTTTGTAAACGCTATAAATTTTGCACAAATCAATCGATAAACGCTTACAGGGGGACCCCAGAAGATGTGGATCGGGGCCACCCTGTGCAAAACGAGCTGCACAGTGGAGGCAAGTCTAACATGTTTGTTATTTTAAAGAAAAAAAAAATTTCTATAGTGACACTTTAACTTCAATGGCATGCAATACCGCATGCGGCCAGAGGCGGAGGGCCTCAAAAACATTTGGAAAGGGCCGAGGACACCTCGGCTGAACTCAGGAAAACCTTGAAAAGGCTCGGGAATGTAGTATTTCCGCTATTTTCAAAACGGCACCGATAGGCTCCCATGTTTACACTCCTTGTAATAGGAATAAAAGTGATAAAAAAAAGAAATGTACAAGAAAGTGTAAAAAATAAATACAATAAAGTAAAAAAATGTATAAATGTAAAACGCCCCTGTCCCCGGTAGCTCGCGCTAAGAAGCGAACACATACGCAAGTCCCGCCCACATATGTAAATGGCATTCAAACCACATATGGGAGGTATCGCCGCGTGCGTTAGAGCGGGAGCAACAATTCTAGCACTAGACTTCCTCTGTAACTCTGAACTGGTAATCTGTAAGAAAAAATCAAACCGTCGCCTATGGAGATTTTTAAGTAGCGAAGTTTAGCGCCATTCCACGAGTGTGCGCAATTTTAAAGCGTGACATGTTGGGTATCTATTTACTCGGCTTAACATCATCTTTCACATTATATACAAACAAATGGGGCTAACTTTACTGTTTTGTTATTTTTTAATTCACGGAAACAGTTTTTCCCCCCCAAAAAAAGGCGTTTGAAAAATTACTGCGCGAATACCGTGCGAGATAAAAAGTTGCAATGACCGTTATTCCCTAGGGTGTCTGCTAAAAAATATATATATAATGTTTGGGGGTTCTGAGTCATTTTCTAGCAAAAAAATTATGAATTTTACATGTAGGAGAGGAGTGCCAGAATAGGCCTGTATTGAAGTGGTTAAGGCCATTGGGCGGAAGTGACGTTTGACGTGACTTTACGTCATTGGGTGGAGTTGGGGGCCTTCATTCCCTCACTCGACACAGTGCCTCAAAGGGGAAAGGATCGGATTGTCTCCGCCGCCAACGACGGCTCTGGTAAGCGGCGGAGACGACCGGAACGCGGCGGGAGAGGGGGAGTGGGCACCTAGCGAATCTGTCGCGGAGACCACTTTTATCCAAAAGCGGACCGCCCGCCGTTTAAGAATTTTCCCGGGGTTATGGCAGCAGTCGGTTGCCATAACAACGGTAGTCAATGTCAGAGTACCGACGTATAACGACGGCGGGCGGTCCAGAAGCAATTAAAAAAATAATGCCTGTGGCTCAGTCCCCTGCTCTCTCCTCATTGGCTCACTGGCTGTGACTGACGCTCCCGCTGCCGTTTTCAGCCAATGATGAGAGGGAGTCCCAGGAACAGCCCCTTGTGGACTGGCCGATGCTGCTGGAGGGACAGGGGAGCCCCAGGGATCACCACAGGTGGTGGCAGCAGCAATCCAGTGTACTGTAACCACTTCCCGACCGCCGCATGTATATGTACGTCGGCAGAATGGCACGTACAGGCACATTGGCGTACCTGTACGTCCCTGCCTAGACGTGGGTCAGGGGTCCGATCGGGACCCCCCCCCCCGCTACATGCGGCGGTCGGATTCCCGCGGGGAGCAATCTGGGACGATGGCGATCGCTCCCCGGACGTCGCGATCGCTCCCTGGAGCTGAAGAACGGGGAGAGCCGTATGTAAACACGACTTCCCCGTGCTTCACTATGGCGCTGCATCGATCGTGTGATCCCTTTTATAGGGGAGACACAATCGATGACGTCAGACCAACAGCCACACCCCCCCTACAGTTGTAAACACACACTAGGTGAAACATAACTCCTACAGCGCCCCCTGTGGTTAACTCCCAAAATGCAACTGTCATTTTCACAATAAAGAATGCAATTTAAATGCATTTTTTGCTGTGAAAATGGTCCCAAAAATGTGTCAAAATTGTCCGAAGTGTCCGCCATAATGTCGCAGTCACGGAAAAAAACGCTGATCGCCGCCATTAGTAGTAAAAAAAAAAATAAAAAAAAATATCCCCTATTTTGTAAACGCTATAAATTTTGCGCAAACCAATCGATAAACGCTTATTGCGATTTTTTACCAAAAATAGGTAGAAGAATACGTATCGGCCTAAACTGAGGAAAAAAATGTTTTTTATATATATTTTTGGGGGATATTTATTACAGCAAAAAGTAAAAAATATTGCATTTTTTTTCAAAATTGTCGCTCTATTTTTGTTTATAGCGCAAAAAATAAAAACCGCAGAGGTGATCAAATACCACCAAAAGAAAGCTCTATATGTGGGAAAAAAAAAGGACGCCAATTTTGTTTGGGAGCCACGTCGCACGACCGCGCAATTGCCTGTTAAAGCGACGCAGTGCCGAATTGTAAAAACCCCTTGGGTCATTTAGCAGCATATTGGTCCGGTCCTTAAGTGGGTAACAGCGACTGGGCGGCTATACAGCCGTAAGTTTGTTTTAACCCCTTGATTTTCAGCCAGGACCTTTGAAGACAAGGGGGGGGGGGTTCCACTGAGATCTCTACTGCTTGCACATTCTCCTCCGCCGCCCTCACCGCTATAGGAAGCAGCCTGTACTTCCATGTATGGGAGCGCAGCATGTGATCTCACCGGGCCAATCAGCAGCAAGGCGAGTCCTTAGCTCTGTGTAATAATGGCTGGAGGGAGGTGTAGCTTACACAGAGTTGGAGGGGCAGGTGGTAGTGAAGCTCAGGATGTCCTTACTGGGAAGGAAGCTGTGCCCTGCATACTGCCAATGTTTGTTCTATAGAAATCTCACATTCGTTACAATCCATTCCTGTAAACAACTCACCCTCCAGCACACTCAGCTCTCTTGCTGTTTTAAAATGCAGCGCCCTCGAGTGTCGTAACCGGTCACCTGCTTCTCCACCAATAGCAGCTCTTCTCGTTCTACCAGCCTACATTCCAACGAGAGCCGCTATTGGATCGTCGCCCGTACACTAGAGGCCGCCGGCTTCTAGCTATAGTGGCTTCCTCGCTGCGCCATCTTGCTGAAGCTCATACTGCATCTGATATAAAAGAATGTCTACCACAAAATGGCCGCAGATGCAGACAGTCTGAAAATACACAAATAGTGCTAGCTGCGTGTGTAGACTGTGATTTGTAGCATGTGACTGTGTTTAGTAGGGTAGGGTGGAGGAGATTTGTAGAATTCAGTAGAGATATGAGTATGCATATAAATAGTATTTTGGAGCAGCTAAGTTGACGTTGTAATTTGCAGTCTGGTTGCCATAGGCAACACAATTTTTTTTTATTAACATTGGCTAAAAGGGAACCTGTCATTACACTTTTCAGTGAAGATATTTGCCAGCACACCATGGAACAACATAAATAGCGTCCAAACGGATAATTTATTGCATAATCACAACACAAGGAGAGTGTAACATTTCGGAGTCACGCAGGACCCTTCGTCAGGCATACACTTTAGACCCCCTTTCACACTGGGGCCACATTAGCGATAAAGCGCCGCTCTTTTTAGCAGTGTTTAAGCACGCTTTTCGGCCACTAGCAGGGCGCTTTTAACCCCAAAGAAGGGGTTAAAAAACTCTCATGTTGCGGCGCTCCTGAAACGCTTTTCAAGCGCTTCCCATTCATTCCAACAGGCAGGGTGTTTTGGGAGCGCTAAATACAGCGCTCCCAAACCGCCCAAAAAGGAGCTGCTTGCAGGACTTTTCAGAACATCCCGCAAGTGCACCGCCCCAGTGTGAAAAGTCACACTTGAATGAATGGGAGGTGGTATTTAGGCGCTTAGTAGAGTCTATTTCCAGCGCTAAAACACCTGAAAACCGTCCCAGTGTGAAAGGAATCTTGCAGAAAAGGGTTGGCCAAATAAACTCTAATGACCCTGTTAAGAGAAAATATTGCACTGTTAGGGGCCATCTTGCGCACACTGTAAATGCTGCAACAAACATCCAACATTTCAAAGGGGATAAGAGTCTCAGTGAGTTAGTACATGAAAGAGCAGTTGTTGCCAGCAGTCACCTTTAGGGCCCTTTCCCACCGGTACATGCATTGGTGCAGTGTGGTGTCCATCATTGTAAATGTCACCCCAACGCACCTCAAAAAGAGGTGTGTATGCTGTAGGTAGTGTGCCCACATGTCCCAGATTGCCCGGGACTGTCCCGCAATTAACATGTCTGTCCTGGGTCCCGGCACCTTCATTCGGGGACAATAGAGGACACAGCCACCCCCTACTAACTAAATTTTCGGAACTGGTTGCTAGGGCCGCCTCTGCCTGGCATCTTGCAACCAGTGACAATTTACTCTCAGACAGTGAGACCGGGAGCGAGGCCTGCGCCTAGTGCAGCACTGCTGTCCCCACCCACCTCAGCACCTCCTCCTTCTCCGGCACCCAGCGGCAAGCAGCAGGGACTGGTGTGATCTTCACTCTCCAGATAGTGACTCCACCCCTTTCCTTCTAAGCACGAGGCTCATGCAGAGGGAGTGACAGCAGCACTGCATCTGGTGGCAGGCTATGGGTGGCAAGCGGCACTGCATCTGGTAGCAAGTGGCACATTCATCTGACAAATAACCCGCTGCCAAATTCCTACATCAACCCCGAGACTATATTTCCCCCCCCATATCTTTTTTGGGGGGAAGGTAAGAGAGGGGGTGTGTCCCTGAATGGCACTTTGGATATGTGGCCACCCTACCCTCCCATCATACTGCCCTTCACTACTACCCCTCCCATCATACTGCCCTTCACTACTACCCCTCCCATCATACTGCCCTTCACTACTACCCCTCCCATCATACTGTCCTTCACTACTACCCCTCCCATCATACTGCCCTTCACTACTACCCCTCCCATCATACTGTCCTTCACTACTACCCCTCCCATCATACTGTCCTTCACTACTACCCCTCCCATCATACTGCCCTTCACTACTACCCCTCCCATCATACTGTCCTTCACTACTACCCCTCCCATCATACTGTCCTTCACTACTACCCCCTCCCATCATACTGCCCTCCCTCCCATCATACTGTCCTTCACTACTACCCCCTCCCAACATACTGTCCTTCACTACTACCCCCTCCCAACATACTGTCCTTCACTACTACCCCTCCTATTATACTGCCCTCCCTCCCATCATACTGTCCTTCACTACTACCCCCTCCCAACATACTGCCCTCCCTCCCATCATACTGTCCTTCACTACTACCCCCTCCCAACATACTGTCCTTCACTACTACCCCTCCTATTATACTGCCCTCCCTCCCATCATACTGTCCTTCACTACTACCCCCTCCCAACATACTGTCCTTCACTACTACCCCTCCCATCATACTGCCCTTCACTACTACCCCTCCCATCATACTGCCCTCCCTCCCATCATACTGTCCTTCACTACTACCCCCTCCCAACATACTGTCCTTCACTACTACCCCTCCCATCATACTGCCCTTCACTACTACCCCTCCCATCATACTGCCCTCCCTCCCATCATACTGTCCTTCACTACTACCCCCTCCCAACATACTGTCCTTCACTACTACCCCTCCCATCATACTGCCCTCCCTCCCATTATACTGTCCTTCACTACTACCCCCTCCCAACATACTGTCCTTCACTACTACCCCTCCCATCATACTGCCCTTCACTACTACCCCTCCCATCATACTGCCCTCCCTCCCATCATACTGTCCTTCACTACTACCCCCTCCCAACATACTGTCCTTCACTACTACCCCTCCCATCATACTGCCCTTCACTACTACCCCTCCCATCATACTGCCCTTCACTACTACCCCTCCCATCATACTGCCCTTCACTACTACCCCTCCCATCATACTGCCCTTCACTACTACCCCTCCCATCATACTGCCCTTCACTACTACCCCTCCCATCATACTGTCCTTCACTACTACCCCTCCCATCATACTGCCCTTCACTACTACCCCTCCCATCATACTGTCCTTCACTACTACCCCTCCCATCATACTGCCCTTCACTACTACCCCTCCCATCATACTGCCCTTCACTACTACCCCTCCCATCATACTGCCCTTCACTACTACCCCTCCCATCATACTGCCCTTCACTACTACCCCCTCCCAACATACTCTCTGCCCTCCACTGCCATCCCTCCTATTATACTGCCACCCCTGCTATAGTACAACCCACAGCAGGAGAGAGGTATGTGTACATCCTATCACTGAGCACCACGGTCCCTCCATCCACCCCACGGTCCCTCGATCCACCCCACGGTCCCTCCATCCACCCCACGGTCCCTCGATCCACCCCACTGTCCCTCGATCCACCCCACTGTCCCTCGATCCACTCCACTGTCCCTCGATCCACCCCACGGTCCCTCGATCCACCCCACGGTCCCTCGATCCACCCCACTGTCCCTCGATCCACCCCACGGTCCCTCCATCCACCCCACGTCCCTCCATCCACCCCACTGTCCCCTCCATCCACCCCACTGTCCCTCCATCCACCCCACGTCCCTCCATCCACCCCACTGTCCCTCCATCCACCCCACTGTCCCTCCATCCACCCCACTGTCTCTCTATCCACCCCCTGTCCCTCCATCCATCCCACTGTCCCTCCATCCAACCCACTGTCCCCCCATCCACCCCACTGTCCCCCTGTCCCTCCATCCCACTGTACCCCTGTCCCTCCATCCCACTGTACCCCTGTCCCTCCATCCAGCCCACTGTCCCTCTATCCACCCCACTGTCCTTCTATCCCTCCATCCACCCCACGGTCCCTCCGTCCACCCCGCGGTCCCTCTGTCCACCCCGCTGTCCCTCCGTCCACCCCGCTGTCCCTCTGTCCACCCCACTGTCCTTCTATCCCTCTGTCCACCCCACTGTCCCTCTGTCCACCCCACTGTCCCTCTGTCCACCCCACTGTGCTTCTATCCCTACATCCACCCCACTGTCCCTCCGTCCACCCCACGGTCCCTCCGTCCACCCCACGGTCCCTCCATCCACCCCACGGTCCCTCCATTCACCCCACGGTCCCTCCATTCACCCCACGGTCCCTCCATTCACCCCACGGTCCCTCTATTCACCCCACTGTCCCTCTGTCCACCCCAATGTCCCTCTGTCCACCCCACTGTCCTTCTATCCCTCTGTCCACCCCACTGTCCCTCTGTCCACCCCACTGTCCCTCTGTCCACCCCACTGTGCTTCTATCCCTCCGTCCACCCCACTGTCCCTCCGTCCACCCCACTGTCCCTCCGTCCACCCCACTGCCCCTCTGTCCACCCCACTGTCCCTCTGTTCTTCTATCCCTCTGTCCACCCCACAGTCCCTCTGTCCACCCCACTGTCCCTCTGTCCACCCCACTGTGCTTCTATCCCTACATCCACCCCACTGTCCCTCCGTCCACCCCACTGTCCCTTTGTCCACCCCACTGTCCCTCCGTCTACACTAACTGTCCCTTTATCCATCCCACTGTCACACTGTCCCCCTATCCACCCCACTATGTACATATTACCCCCACCATACACTCTGCTTTCCCTATTTAACATTACCACATTCTGCACTATATAAGTCATCCCAGACTCTCTTTAATAACACCCCCTTTAAGCGCAATTTAAGACCTGTCCACTGTTCCCCACAACGCGTTTTGTGCAACATATTGTTCTTCTTGATGCCTAGGGCCCACTTTTGATCTTCCACACGGGCCCACTGATTTCATACGCCCCTGCCCCAAAAGTCGTAATTTTTTTCTCCAAAAATCACCTTTTTTTTGGGGGGGGGGGTGTCCCTGAATGGCAGTTTGGAGATGTGGTCACCCTAACGCCCAGTGGTGCGAATAGGCCCTTAATATTTACAAATTAGGGTTAACTATTGGAGGTAAATAGGAATAACCTTTTATTCCCAAAAAAAATTCTTCCCAATTTTCAGCTTTTTCATACATGATGCAGGGGGGAACAGCCAAGGCCAGCAGAGGGGAACAGCCAAGGCCAGCAGAGGGGAACAGCCAAGGCCAGCAGAGGGGAACAGCCAAGGCCAGCAGAGGGGAACAGCCAAGGCCAGCAGAGGGGAACAGCCAAGGCCAGCAGAGGGGAACAGCCAAGGCCAGCAGAGGGGAACAGCCAAGGTCATTAACCACTTAAGACCCGGACCTTTAGGCAGCTAAAGGACCCGGCCAGGTTTTGCGATTCGGCACTGCGTCGCTTTAACAGACAATTGCGCGGTCGTGTGACGTGGCTCCCAAACAAAATTGGCGTCCTTTTTTTCCCACAAGTAGAGCTTTCTTTTGGTGGTATTTGATCACCTCTGCGGTTTTTATTTTTTGCGCTATAAACAAAAATAGAGCGACAGTTTTGAAAAAAAATCTATATTTTTTACTTTTTGCAATAATAAATATCCCCCAAAAAATATATAAAAAAACTTTTTTTCCTCAGTTTAGGCCGATACGTATTCTTCTACCTATTTTTGGTAAAAAAAATCGCAATAAGCGTTTATGGGTTGGTTTGCGCAAAATTTATAGCGTTTACAAAATAGGGGATAGTTTTATTGCATTTTTATTCATTTTTTTTTTTTTACTACTAATGGCGGCGATCAGCGAATTTTTTTCGTGACTGCGACATTATGGCGGACACTTTGGACAATTTTGACACATTTTTGGGACCATTGTCATTTTCACAGCAAAAAATGCATTTAAAATGCATTGTTTACTGTGAAAATGACAATTGCAGTTTGGGAGTTAACCACAGGGGGCGCTGAAGGGGTTATGTATGACCTCAAGTCTGTTTCTAACTGTAGGGAGGTGTGGCTGTAGGTGTGACGTCCTCGACTGTGTATCCCTATAAAAGGGAACACACGATCGATGCCGCCGCCACAGTGAAGAATGGGGAAGCCGTGTTTACATACGGCTCTCCCTGTTCTTCAGCTCCGGGGACTGATCGTGGGACTCCAGCGCCCGCGACCCACGGCTGGGCACTAGCAGAGGACGTACCTGGACGTGCCTGTGCCCAGCCGTGCCATTCTGCCGACGTAAATGTGCAGGAGGCGGTCCTTAAGTGGTTAATGACACAGAGAGCCACACTCCTGGTAAGGCTGTCACCTTTTGTTGAGAAGAAATGCCAGTCTTGTGTTCTCTTTCCAGAAAAGCCCGGAGCAATAGAATGTAATGACATCTGCGTAGGGCGGTCATGACAGGGTTAACAGGGGAAGTGAAGTGTAGGTAGGAGGTGCTGTGGTAGAGCAGAGTGGGAGGCGTTTTTAGCGTTGAAAAAATGTATATATGTGTTTTTTTTTTCTGTATGGTGTGGCGTGAACAAGCTCTAAAGCCTCATACACACGATCGCATTTTCTGCGGACAAAGCGTAGGACTTTTGTCTGAAGGGTGTTGGCCAGGAAAGACAAAGAATTGTCGGCCAACAAACACAAAACTATGTGGTTTTTCAGCTCTTTAGTGCCACCCTTTGGGCAACTTCTGCTAATGTGTTATGGTGAGCATTGCTTCTGAGCATGTTTGTTTGTACTTTGGAGTTTTGTCCCATGGGCTTGTGTATACATGATCGGAAAATCGACAACACACAATTTTGGCGGACAATTTTAAAGCATGCTATCCCACATTTGTCCACGGAAAATACGTGTGCAAGGAGTGTGCCAGGTGTGCCTGGGCACACCCTAATCCTGGAGTTGGCAATCCGTCAATCATGGGCAGGTGACAGGTAAGCTACGATCCTTACTTGCGGACCCCCAGAACCTGGACAGTATAGGCGGCGGGGGTGGAAATTTGTGGAACCGATCTGTATTTTCTTGTGCAGCAGCTGAAAGTAGGCTTCTCCTCCTCTCCCGCCCGCTGACATTCAGCTGCCACAGGAGGAAAATACAGGGGATTGGTACCAATATATGCCACCCCTCCCCTCTTGTCCCTGTCCCTCTTCTTCCTGCTTCCCAGACACACCATTGTTTCAGGATGACGAGCCGGTTAGAGAGGAAGCAAACCCACAAATTCTCAAATCGCGCCCCCCCCGCTTCTCAATTCGCGGCACCAATCCCCCCCCCCCCTGCTTCAGGGGGCCAATATGCCTGAAGCTGTGTAAGGAGCCCCAAACTTCCTGATGGCAGCCCTGCCTGCAAGACAAAGGCATAATGAGCTAGTATGCATACTAGCTCATTATGAATTACTTACCTGAGAACGAAGCCCCCGCAGCAGTCCTCGTTCCTCTCCTCCACCGCCGCCATCTCTCCCGGAGTGAGTTCCTTGTATCGCGGCTCCGGCACATACGCGCGGGAGCCATCAGGGCACAATCCCATTCAGAAACAGCATGCTCAGTGCACCTGCGCCGTTGTCTACGGCGCGCATACGCCGTAGACATCGGTGCCGTCTTTCTTGTAAATATCTCCTTAACCATATAGGTTAAAGGAGATATTTCTTGCACCTACAGGTAAACCTTAATATAGGCTTACCTGTAGGTCTAAGTGGTCTGTAAGGTAAGGTGACCAGATTTTTAAAATGAAATCCGGGGACATTTTTTTTTTTTTACTAGTAATGGCGGCAATCAGCAACTCTCTGCCCGTCACTGCCGCCGCTCGCCTCACAGCCTGTCGAGTCTCACACTCCGGGCCCCGGCTACTACAGGGTGGGAAGCGGAGGAAGATCACTCCGCCAGGGAGGCAAGGAGATAAGCAGGCAGGCGGCTGTCCGGGATTTGAGCCAAGGCAGAAAAACATGCGAGCGGAGCTGAATGGGCATGCACCCGAAACTGAAGCAATATTCCCTCTGCTCCGCCTAGCACATGATCATCAGATAGGGGCACAGATAATGGAAAAAAATACACCCTTCTAAGCCAGGGTTCGACAAACCCCAGGCGCCAGGTCGCAATTGCGACTTGAATTAGCGACCTGGCTCCTGGGGCGGCACAGCTGGGGTATCATGTGTCTCCGTGCGCCCCCGCCGCGCGTTCGCGTCGGGCCGCGCTGGCCGGTATTTGAGGCCGCGGCTTTGCGGTCTTCTGCAGGCCTATGCTTCCTTCTGTGGTGGCCGTTGGTATGACAAGACAACCAGCAATGCTAATGGAGCTTCCCCTGTCTGTTTTCACTGCCATCTCCTTCCCTCTAATTAGAACCCCCAAACTTTATATATATTTTTTATTCTAACACCCTAAAGAATAAAATGGCGGTCGTTTCAATACTTTCTGTCACACTGTATTTGTGCAGCGGTCTTACAAATCGCACTTTTTTGGGAAAAACTACACTTTTTTTAATTTAAAAATTAGACACCAGTAAAGTTAGCTCAATTTTTTTTTATATTATGAAAGATAATGTTACGCCGAGTAAATTAATACCCAACATGTCACGCTTCAAAATTGCGTCCGCTCGTGGAATGGCGACAAACTTTTACCCTTTAAAATCTCCATAGGCCATTTAAAAAATTCTACAGGTTGCATGTTTTGAGTTACAGAGGAGGTCTAGGGCTAGAATTATCTAGCTCTACCAATCGCGGCGATACCTCACATGTGTGGTTTGAACACCGTTTTCACGTACGCGTTCGCTTCTGCGCGCGAGCTCGGCAGGACGGGCACGTTCCTGGCTCCTAACTTTTTTAGCTAGATTTCAAGCAAATTTGTCAAGCCCTGCCCTAAGCTAGTAAAAGCGGCTGAATGGGTGAGTGTAATTCAGATTTTTTTTTTTTATTATTCTGCACTGTCTTTGAAATTGCCCCTGTTCAAATTCAATCTGGGGACAAAACTGGGGACAGACTTGGTCCGGGGACAGTGTCCTCAATCCAGGGACTGTCCCCGGAAATCAGGGATGTCTGGTCACCCTACTGTAAGGGTTTACAATCACTTTAATATGTCACAAACGCATATGTGTTGGAGCTTTGAGGCGCACACCCCAATGCAATAGGCTACGCATACCTATGCTGATGGAACGTGCAAACGGTCGGATTTTCCAACAACAGCCTGTCATCAAACAATTCCCGTTGGATAATCCGATCATGTGTATGAGGCTTAGTGGTAGTATACTCTGTACTACCACTTTAACCACTTCCCGCCCGGTCAATAGTCAATTGACATCCGGGAAGTGGTTGTGAAATCCTGACTGGACGTCTATTGACGTCCTGCAGGATTACAAGCTGGCGCGCGCCCGTGGGGGCGCGCAGCACGGTGATCGGTGATGCGGGGTGTCAGTCTGACACCCTGCATCTCCGATTTCGGTAAAGAGCCTCCGGTGGAAGCTCTTTACCACGTGATCAGCCGTGTCCAATCCCGGCTGATCACAATGTAAACAGGAAGAGCCGTTGATCGGCTCTTCCTCACTCGCGTCTGACAGCCCCCCCTCGGATGCCAACACTGGACCACCAGGGAGTGCCCCCCGGTGCTCAATAGAGCAAAAATAGGGGGAAGAAAACAATAATTTTTTTTTAACACAATCGATGCCAATCAGTGCCCACAAATGGGCACTGACTGGCAACACGGGCACTGACTGAAATGATGCCCAGCATTGCCATCAGTGCCACCCCTCAGTGTCCATCAGTGCCACCCAGTGTCCACCAGTGCCACCTCTTAGTGCCCATCTATGGTCAGTGCCCACCTATCAGTGCCCATCTGTGCCACCCATAAGTACCCATCAGTGCCACCCATAAGTGCACATCAGTGCCACCAAAGAGTGCCCAGTGCCGCCTATGAGTGCCCATCAGTGCCGCCTATGAGTGCCCATCAGTGCAGCATACCAGCACCGCCTATCAGTGCCCATCAGTGCCGCCTCATCGGTGCCCATCAGTGCCACCTCATCGGTGCCCATCAGTGCCGCCATATCAGTGCCCATAATTTAATTTAGTGGCTTTTGCTTTTCAGGTTTAAAAAATAAAAAAGACAGCGGGTTTACTACCACTTTAAGGCTGGAATTGCAACTAAGGGGCAGATCCACGTAGCGTATCGTAATTTTCGGCAGGCGTAGCGTATCGTAGTAACGCTACGCCGCCACAACTTTGACAGGCAAGTGCTGAATTCACAAAGCACTTGCCGCTAAAGTTACGGCGGCGTAGCATAAATCTGCCGGCGTAAGGGCGCGGAATTTAAATGTTAAAGATGTGGGCGTGTTGTATGTTCATTTTACTTGACCCAACGTAAATGACGTTTTTTCTGAACGGCGCATGCGCCGTCCGTGGGGGTATCCCAGTGCGCATGCTGGAAATTAACCCACAGCAAGCCAATGCTTACGACGTGAACGTCATTCTACGCAAAGCCCTATTCGCGAACGACTTACGCAAACAACGTAAAAATTTCAAAATTCAACGTGAGAACGACGTCCATACTTAACATTGAGTACGCCTCATATAGCAGGGGTAACTATACGCCGGAAAAAGCCTTACGGAAACGACGTAAAAAAATGCGCCGGCCGGACGTACGTTCGTGGATCGCCGTATCTAGCTAATTTGCATACTCTACGGAAGCGCCACCTATCGGCCAGCGTAAATATGCACCTTACGGGCCAGATTCACAAAGGTTAGCGGATCTTTAGATCCGTGTAACCTATGTGTTTTAAGATCCGCCCTCGCAAGTTTGTGAGGAAAGTGTCAAATTCACAACACACTTACCTCCAAACTTGCGACGGCGGATCCTAACTCCCCCGGCGGAATTCTAATTCCGCGGCTGGGGGAGTGTACTATTTAAATCAGGCGCGCTCCCGCGCTGATTTAAATAAGCATGCGCCGTCCGGGGAATTTCCCGGCGTGCATTGCTCCCACTGACGTCAATAGGACGTCAGTGTTTGCGACGTGAGCGGGACTTGCGACGCGCGTGTTCGTGAATCGGCGTACGCAAACGACGTAGGAAATTTCAAATTCGACGCGGGAACGACGGCCATACTTAACAATACTTACCCCTGCTTTTAGCAGGGGTAAGTATACGACAGGTACCGCGCTACGGAAACGACGTAAGAACACAGCGTCGGGTCCGCGTACGTTCGTGAATTTCGCGTATCTCGCTGATTTACATATTAGTCAGTGTAAATCAGCGGGAACGCCCCCGGCGCCATTTTTAAATCAAAAAAAAGATCCGACAGTGTAACACAGTGTGACACTGTCGGATCTCGGCCCTATCTATGCGTAACTGGTTCTATGAATCAGGCGCATAGATAGGACCAGTGTAAGTCAGAGATACGATGGTGTATCTGTAGATACACCGTCGTATCTCTTTGTGAATCTGGCCCTAGATCCGACGGCGTACTAAGATGTACGCCAGTCGGATCTAGCCCAGCTTCAGGCGTATCTTGTTTTGTGGATACAAAACAAAGATACGCCGGAGCAAAATAGAAGTTACGCGGCGTATCAATAGATACGCCGGCGTAACTCTTTGTGGATCTGCCCCTATATGTTTTCTGCCTGATGCATTTTTTTATTGAAATCAATGTAAGCATATCAAAAAGCATGTCATGCACATCAGTGTGTTGCACATTTTCATCATGCATTGCAATGACGTGTTTATGCGCATTGTGACGCATCAATGTGGGTGCCGCTGGGCTGATATCAATAGAAAAGTCATCAAGCACAAATGCCGAATCTGCAGGCGCCTCATTTTTCTTTCTGGCTCATCAGATACATTTAGCAGCAATGGTGTAGTGTGAGGGTCGGATCATTATTGTGACAGGTTCCCTTTGGATGCAGACCCTCAGTTGGGGCTCGGTGGTAGTCATCATCTCCATCTGCCATAATGTGACCCCCAGCATGTGACGCGGCTTCTTCCCACAACACTGTCCTGATTCATCACTTCCCCATCTGCTCTACTGAACATACAACTAAGTGCGTGTATGGCTGCTATTCATCTGCTGGTGTTCAGCAGGAATTGACTGCCTGGATTTTTCTGCACCTCTCGGCTGTGTTGTGGGGCCAGATTCTCAGAAGAGTTACGACGGCGTATCTCAGGAAACTCCGTCGTATCTCTGTTTTTTGACCCGCGTATCTATGCGAGTGATTCCTAGAATCATTTTCGCATAGATACGCTGAAGATCCGACAGGTGTAAGTCACTTACACTGTCGGATCTTAAATGTAATTCGCCTCCGGCCGCTAGGTGGCGTTTACGTTCAGGTCTCATTTGTTTATGCAAATCGCGTCGCGTAAGGTAAGCGTAAGGTTACCCCTGCTATATGAGGGGTAACCTTACGCCAGTCCCACGTATGCCATGTTAAGTATGGCGTCGGGTCCGCGTCGTCTTTTCCCGTCGGGTACGTTGTTTTCCTAAGTCGTTCTTGAATACGACTTTACGTCAATGACGCACACGTCGGCGTCATTGACGTTTTCCGTCGAGAACTGGAGCATGCGCACTGGGCTATTTTAAGCCCAGCGCATGCGCAGTTCGAACGGCACGGGGGCGCGCTTAATTTAAATACAAGCCGCCCTCTTGGAATTACGCGGGGATACGCCGGGCCAATTACACTACGCCTCCGCAAACTACGGAGCAAGTGCTTGAGGAATACGGCACTTGCTCCAGTAAGTTGGGGCGGCGGAGTGTAAATGGCTTACGCTATGGCCGCGGGAAATGTACGAGAATCTGGCCCTTGGTGTTTTCTCTGCACATGGTGGGAATGAGCTTTGGTCTCTGTAGGGTCCAGCATGGGTTTAGCTGAACTTAGGTTTTGACCGATCCCAGAAGCAAGCTATCACTCCTGCCAAGTCAGTGCCCAATAAGCCATGGCCTGGGCATCCCGTGCCTAGGGTTGCCACCTGTCCGGGATTCACCCGGACAGTTCGGGTTTGGAATCATTCGTCCGGGTTTCAGATGGCCTGAAAGCCAGACACATTATTTAGACTGGACTATGACTTTCTAACAGGGTTGCTGCATGCAGTTGTCTAAGCCGAGAGTGTCTGTTACACTCTTTCACACTGTCCAATCCCAGCACTAAATATCCTTCCCCCCCCCCCCACACACAGATGAGAGAGGGCTCAATTTACTCCTCTTCCCCCTCCTATCCCTACCCCTCTGTCTCTGCCCACTCTCCAATCCCCGGTGCTGTGCCCCAGAAAAGGAAAGTGGGGGGTTGGAAATTTGAAGTCCAGCGTTTTAGATACATCTGGATGAGATGTCTCTGGTGACCGGTGGATTTTTTGTTTGGGGGAGGCGGCAAACAACCACCCCCTGCGGCACCTCAAACCACCCCGCTGTCTGCCGGCCACTGGCACTTACCCCATCGTCAGCAAGGATCCGCGGGCACACAGCATTGGGGATTGGCGGGCACACAGCAGCGGGGATCGGCGGGCACACAGCATTGGGGATCGGCGGGCACACAGCATTGGGGATCGGCGGGCACACAGCATCGGGGATCGGCAGGCACACAGCAGCGGGGATCGGCAGGCACACAGCATCGGGGATCGGCGGGCACACAGCATTGGGGATCGGCGGGCACACAGCATCGGGGATCGGCGGGCACACAGCATTGGGGATCGGCGGGCACACAGCATCGGGGATCGGCGGGCACACAGCATTGGGGATCGGCGGGCACACAGCATCGGGGATCGGCGGGCACACAGCATCGGGGATCGGCAGGCACACAGCAGCCGGGGATCGGCGGGCACACAGCATCGGGGATCGACAGGCACATCAGGCTGCGGTGGGCATCTGGCAGTGTCTTCTGTGTCCTCTTCTCTTCTGAGATCACAGCAGCTTCTGCCATGCGTCTCCTCCCCTCCCCCTAGGCATCCAATAGGATCGCCTTCGCCTGTCTTTTCAGCCAAACGGGTGACGAGTATAAAGCCTCATACACATGATCGGATATCCATCGGACTTTTCCGTGGATTTTTGTCCGAAGGGACGTTGGCCGTGAACTTGTTCTACATACAAACGGCAGAACTTTTTCAGCCAACATATGCCAAACTACGTGTTTTTTCAGCTCTTTACCGCCACCCTTTGGGCAACCTTTAGACCCGCTTCCCAATTGGCCGGGAGGATGATCAGTGTTGCAACAGCGAATATTCATTCGCTGATGCAACACAACTGCGTGGGCTCTGGGACGCAATGCTCAGCCCCCCGAGTCCACCCTATTTTAAAGCCTATTAGAGCCTAAAGTATCAAAAGTATTGGGACACCTGCCTTTACACGCACATGAACTTTAACCACTTAAGACCCGGACCAAAATGCAGGAAAAGGACCCGGCCAGTTTTTGCGATTCGGCACTGCGTCGCTTTAACTGGCAATTACGCGGTCGTGCAACGTGACTCCCAAACAAAATTGGCGTCCATTTTTTCCCACAAATAGAGCTTTCTTTTGGTCGTATTTGATCACCTCTACGGTTTTTATTTTTTGCGCTATAAACAAAAATAGAGCGACAATTTTGAAAAAAAAACCAATATTTTTTACTTTTTGCTATAATAAATATCCCCAAAAAATATATTAAAAAAACATTTTTTTCCTCAGTTTAGGCCGATACGTATTCTTCTACCTATTTTTGGTAAAAAAAAATCGCAATAAGCGTTTATCGATTGGTTTGCGCAAAAGTTATAGCGTTTACAAAATAGGAGATAGTTTTATTGCATTTTTATTAATATTTTTTTTTTTACTACTAATGGCGGCGATCAGCGATTTTTTTCGTGACCGCGACATTATGGCGGACACTTCGGACAATTTTGGGACCATTGTCATTTTCACAGCAAAAAATTCTAAAAAAATGCATTGTTTACTGTGAAAATGACAATTGCAGTTTGGGAGTTAACCACAGGGGGCGCTGAAGGGGTTAAGTGTGACCTCACCTGTGTTTCTAACTGTAGGAGGGGCGGGGCTGGACGTGTGATGTCATTGATCGTGTTTCCCTAATCCCTATAACAGGGAACACATGATCAATGACAGTGCCACAACGAAGAACAGGGAAGGTGTGTTTACACACAGCTCTCAGCGTTCTTCATCTCCGGGGGCCGATCGCAGGACACTGGCGGCGATCGGGTCCCGCGGCCGCGGTCACAGAGCTTCGGACAAGGTCGCGTCCACGAGCGACCCCACGGCTGGGCTTAAAGGGCCACGTACAGGTACGTGGATGTGCCCAGCCGTGCCATTCTGCCGACGTATATCGGCGTGAAGGGGTCCTTAAGTGGTTAATGGCATCCCAGTCTTAGCCTGTAGGGTTCAATATTAAATTGGCCCGCCCTTTACAGCTTCAACTCTTCTAGGAAGACTGTCCACAAGGTTTAGGAGTGTGTCTATGGGAATGTTTCACCATTCTTCCAGAAGTGCATTTTTGAGGTGAGGCACTGATGTTGGACAAGAAGGCCTGACTCGCAGTTTCCACTCTATTAGCTGGATTCAGGTAGCCGGGCGCATCTTTGAGGCGGCGTAGCGTATCGTATTTACGCTACGCCGCCGTAAATCAGAGAGGCAAGTGCTGTATTCACAAAGCACTTGCCTCCTAAGTTACGGCGGCGTAGCGTAAATGGGGCCGGCGTAAGCGCGCCTAATTCAAATGAGGATGAAGGGGGCGTGTTTTATGTAAATGATTGGTGACCCGACGTGATTGATTTTTTTTACGAACAGCGCATGCGCCGTCCGTGTACATATCCCAGTGTGCATTGCTCCGCAAGGACTTATTGGTTTCGACGTGAACGTAAATGACGTCCAGCCCCATTCACGGACAACTTACGCAAACTACGTAAAAATTTCAAATTTCGACGCGGGAACGACGGCCATACTTAACAGTGGCCCAGATTCACGTAGATTTGCTCCTAATTTGCGCGGGCACAGGGCAACGATTTTGCCCTGCGCCCGCGCAAATTAGCGCCGCTGCCCTCGATTCACGGAGCAGTAGCTCCGTGACTTGCGAGGGCGCGCCGGCAAAATTGCCCGGCGTAAGCGAGCGCAATTTAAATGATCCCGCCGGGGGCGGGAATCATTTAAATTAGGCGCGCTCCCGCGCCGAGCGGAGAGCGCATGCTCCGTCGGGAAACTTTCCCGACGTGCATTGCGGCAAATGACGTCGCAAGGACGTCTTTTGCCTCTAAGTGAACGTGAATGGCGTCCAGCGCCATTCACGTATCACTTACGCAAACGCCGTGAAATTCAAATTTCACGGCGCGGGAGCGTGGCTATACTTTAGCACAGGCTGCCCCTGCTATTAGAAAGGGCAGCCTTGCGCTAAAGTAGCCGTACGGAAACTCCGTACCTGGCTTGCGCGGGGCCCGCGCAAGCTTGTGAATCAGTGGTAGTATGCAATTTGCATACTACACGCTGATACACAATGGGAGCACACGCAAGAATGCAGCCTAAAATCTGCGAGGCATAAGAGCCTTATGCCGCGCAGATTTTAGGCTGCAGCCGGTGTAACGAGGTTCCTGAATCCGGAGCATTCGTTACACCGGAGCAACTAAGCAATTGCGCCGTGTAACTCATTGTTACACGGGCGCAATTGCTTTCTGAATCTGGGCCAATGACTAGGCCAGCTATTTGTTCGACTAACTTTACGCTGGAAAAAGCCGTACGTAAACGGCGTAAAAAAAAATGCGCCGGGCGCACGTACGTTTCTGAATCGGCGTATCTAGGCATTTGCATATTCTACGCCGAACTCAACGGAAGCGCCACCTAGCGGCCAGCGTAAATATTGCACCCTAAGATACGACGGCGTAGGAGACTTACGCCGCTCGTATCTTAGCCTAATTTATCTGGTTTTCAGAATACGCTTACATTTACGACGGCGCAGATTCAGAGTTACATCGGCGTATCTACTGATACGCCGGCGTAAAGCTTTTTGAATCTAGCTATGTTTCACCCCACCACAGTACACATTCAAAAAGATCGGGGAAGAAAATTGCTACAGGATGCAATTGATTTCGGACATTTTCCCACTATCTGACATCTCTTGCGTGATCAAGCGCATAAAAATCACCCATGAACTCTACCAAAAAAAAAAATGCAAGATATTGCGAAGCGAGCAAACAATCATTGTAAGTGATAGCAGATTTTTAGAGATGATTGTAGCTGTATTAGTGCGATTGCAACAAGACGTTAAAGTGATTCACTTGAGCGTGACTAAAGAAATAATCAAAACGCAACAAAAAGCTAACGTTGATGGAGTGAATTGAGCGACACTGTAACAGCTGAGCCTTTGTGGCAGTGAATAGGTTAAAGAAAAGGGAAGCGACAGTCTCCTCCCCAATCAAGTCCCTCCCCTCTATGGTTTATACCCAGCCAGGGAATCCCTGCTTGTCACACAGACATGGCATCTCCAGCAGGATCATGGTGGCTTCTCCTCATCTGCACCTACCTGGGGGTCTCCCTTGTGTGCTCTGATCCCACCTATGAAACATATTACTTTGACCAGAAGGTAGGTGACCACTCTGCAAGCACCAACCTATAAGGATGGGAAGGGGAGAGCATTGATCACATCACTTTAAATGTTGGCAAAGTGATTATTTTAAGCTGCTATGACTCTCAGAGGGTTAAAGTGACGTCTCAGCCGGTCACGAGTCTCTCGCGTCTTCTGTGTTTCGCAAGATGTTCTATTTTCTTTTGTCTGCTGATATTTGATTCTTTTTCTTTCCCTGTGGCTTATTTCCTGATAGTCAGCAGATGATTGGCCTCAGCTGACTCTAATTGGGCGCTGGCGTTTTCTAGTTAGTGTAGTACAGGTGCCACCTTCTCTACGGAAAGTGTGAATTTTTATTTTTTCCTAGAAGAGCCCCTTTTTTTTATGTGGAGGAACCCTCGAAGTAACGTTTCAGTCTCGGGGAGCCTCTGCTAATAATAATAATATAATTTTCCCTGCAAAAATATATGCATAATAATAATTACCCCCCCCCCCCCCCCCAAATGTGACCTTATCTTTTAGAACAGGGGTGCCCAACCAGTGGCCCGCGGAGCCCTCTGATGTGGCCCACGACCTCCTGCTCTGGGATGGAATAGAAGACTGTTATTAAAAGTCAGTTTATTACTAAAATCACAATGGCCCAGATTCAAGTAGCAATTGCGCCTGTGTAACCATAGGTTACACAGCGCAATTGCTTACTTGCCCCGGCGTTACGAATGCTCCTGATTCAGGAACATCGTAACGCCGACTGCAGCCTAAAATCTGCGTGGCATAAGGCTCTTATGCCACGCATATCTTAGGCTGCATTCTAGCGATGACCGCTAGGGGGCGCTCCCATTGTGCTCAGTGTATAGTATGCAAATTGCACACTAACACCGATTCACAATGTTGCGCGAGCCCTGCGTACGCAATTTACGTCGTTTCCGTATGGCGTGTTTAGCGTAAGGCTGCCCCTTCTAATAGCAGGGGCAGCCAATGCTAAAGTATACCCGTCTTTCCCGCTTCGCGACGTTCGAATTTTACGTAATTTGCGTAAGTGATTCGTGAATGGCGCTGGACGCCGTTCACTTAGAAGCAAATGACGTCCTTGCGACGTCATTTGCCGCAATGCATGTCGGGAAAGTTTCCCGACGGAGCATACGCTCGGCGCGGGAGCGCGCCTAATTGAAATGATTCCCGCCCCCTACGGCATCATTTACATTAGGCACCCTTACGCAGGGCAAGTTTACACAGCGCACACGCAATTTACGGAGCTACTGCTCCGTGAATCGCTGCCCTGCGCCTCCGCAAATAAGGGGCAAATCTACCTGAATCCGGGCCAGTGTATATATGGGCATATCTGTTCTGCAGTGGTTACTGGGATGCTTTCATACTGATCCGCAGGTGCAGAGCAGATTACCTGCAATGGGCCATAGACTTCTGTTATTACCTGCGAGTTTGGTGAGCTTTCTAAAAGTGCGCCAAACCTGCAAAATATAATTGAAGTCTATTGCAAAGTGCAGGAAAGCCAAAGGTACACTGTGTTGCACCCCGTGGTGCGGGTAAACCACAGCACATCAGTGTGAAAGCAGCCTTGGACCCCGTTCACACAGTCTGTCCGACCAATTGGACCCTCTATTCACCTCTAAGTAGTGGCAGACATAAACCGACTTTACCTCCAATACGCTCCGCTAAAAAGTATCGTGGGCTGTGTCCGTGTCCGCTCTGCATATGTGGACACGGACATGCCATCCACCCACTCCGCTCATTGTAGCCCGCAACTGTTTACCAAGTCGCTTAAGTTGCCCTCGCTCTTCAAAAGGTTGGGCACCCCTGTTTTAGAAGATCAATGGTAACTTATCTGAGAGGCAAAAAAACTGATCATTGTTCAAGGGACCTCTAGCAACCTCTGGAGAAGACCCTGGCTACCATGGAACCCCAGTTGAGAAACTCTGCACTAATGTATGGTGACCTGTAGTTATTGTTATCTACAGTTCACTATTAGTGCAAAGGTTCTCAACTGGGGTTCCATGGTAGCCAGGGTCTTCTAGGTTGTTAGAGGTCCCTTGAACAATGACCAGTTTTTTGCGTCTCAGTTAAGTTCCAACTACTTTTAGCTGATCTCCTCCTTGCAGGCGGATTCCCAGTGCAGCTACCAACCACTGGAAAAATGGATAGCAGGATACAAAAAACACACAAAGGCAGCGCTCGATGGGAATAGCATTAAAACTTTTATAGTCTTCAAGTAGGTAACCAAATAAATATTACACTGGAGATAAAATTGATGTAGCTACATAAACTGTAAAAATGGTGCGAGTAATACCAAACGGTAGCAAAAGCAGTCATAAAAACACGTAGCTAAGTATGATACTGGTATAAAAATGTGTACAACGATACCACTGCTGAATCCAGATGAGGAGAGGTTAACATCAGTCCGTCGGCATGTAGATGTCCCGTGAAGGGAACTATCACAACTCCCAGTGGATGGTTGTAGAATCCCAGGTTGATAGAGGGAAGTGTAACAGCCCTTGCGTGTGGCAGATAGTAAGGTCCCGCCGGCATGCAGATATGAAGGTACAGCAAAGGAGCCCTTCAGATCGACGCGGCAAGCCCCGCCGGTGTCCGCGACGTCTCCGGATCTCCGACGGAACTCCCTGAAGGCCCAGAAGCCGGCAGAGAGGCGAGTACCAATCAAAAGAATTTTAATCGATCAAAAAGATTTTGATCGATCAAAAAAATTAAAGATTAATCGATTAATTAAAAGTTAATTTGCACAGCCCTAATATATATATATATATATATATATATATATATATATATATATATATATATATATATATATATATATATATATATATATATATATATATATATATATATATATATATATATATATATATATATATATATATATATATATATATATATATATATATATATTATACCAAATAGAACTACATTGCACTTGTATCACCATGTATGTGTATCTTTAGGGAATCCCCCCCCCCCCCCCCCCCCAAGCATTCAATTTAAAGAATTTGGGCATTTTCAGCGTTTCCCCTATAACCTACCAAAAAGACCCTCTCTATGTTGAATGTTGTGTGTGTGTGTGGTGTGTGTGTGTGTGTGTGTGTGTGTGTGTGTGTTTTTTTTTTTTTTTTAAAGAGAGAAAACCTAAGCGTGGGTTCTTTTTAACCAGTTGGTAACCGCCCTATAGCCAAAATACGGCTACAGAGCGGTTCCTGTACTCTAGGAGGGCGTCAATGTACGTCCTCCCAGAGACTGCGTTGTGCGCGCCCGAGCGGGCGCGCACACGCGATCGCCGGTGCTCGCCGGGTCTACGGGACCCGCAGCAACAGCACTCGCGGTAAGGAGCCAATGGAAGCGGCTCCTTACCACGTGATCGCGCCGTCCAATGACGGCGCGATCACTTGTAAACAAACCGGCGTCATGTAATGACGCCGGTTCCTCCCTCTCCTCTCTGTACCGTTCGGTACAGTGTGAGAGGAGAGGGAGGGGGGGGGGATCGGGCGGCAGCAGCAGCCGCCGCACTGTGGGCTGGATCTGTGACAATTGCAGTCACAGATCCAGCCATCCCTGCGCAATACTCTGCAAAATAAAAATAATGATGAGTGCAATACTCTGCAATACCCCACCCCATACTCTGCAATACCCCACCCCATACTCTGCAATACCCCACCCCATACTCTGCAATACCCACCCTGGGGGGGTGGGTATTGCAGAGTATGGGGTGGGGTATTGCAGAGTATGGGGTGGGGTATTGCAGAGTATTGCACTCATCATTTTTTTTATTTTACTCTGCAATACCCACCCCCCCATACTCTGCAATACCCACCCCCCCATACTCTGCAATACCCACCCCCCCATACTCTGCAATACCCCCCCCCATACTCTGCAATACCCCCCCCCATACTCTGCAATACCCCCCCCCCCATACTCTGCAATACCCCCCCCCATACTCTGCAATACCCCCCCCCATACTCTGCAATACCCCCCCCCATACTCTGCAATACCCCCCCATACTCTGCAATACCCCCCCAATACTCCGCAATACCCTCAATACTCCAATACCTTGCAATACGTCGCCTATGGGGATTTTTAAGTAGCAACGTTTGGCGCAATTTCACGAGCGTGTGCAATTTTGAAGGGTGACATGTTGGGTATCTATTTACTCGGCGTAACTTCATCTTTCATATTATGCAAAAACATTGGGCTAACTTTACTGTTTTTTTTTTTTTTTTTAAGCACAAAACTGTTTTTTTTTTAAAAACACGCGTTCAAAAAAATTGCTGCGAAAATACCGTGCAAGATAAAAAGTTGCAACAACCGCCATTGTATTCTCTAGGGTCTTTGGAAAAAAAAGCATATATAATGTTTTGGGTTTCTATGTATTTTTTTTTAGCAAATAAATGATGATTTTTACATGTAGGAGAGAAATGTCAGAATTGGCCTGGGTGCTCCAGAACGCCTGATGGTGCTCCCTGCATGTTGGGCCTCTCTATGTGGCCACGCTGTGTAAAAGTCGCACACATGTGGTATCGCTATACTCGGGAGGAATAGCAGAATGTGTTTTGGGGTGTAATTTGTAGTATGCATATGCTGTGTGTGAGAAATAACCTGCTAATATGACAGAAACTAGATTTTTTTTTTTTTACAGAATTTTCAGTCTTTTTTTCTTTTATAGCGCAAAAAATAAAAACCGCAGAGGTGATCAAATACCACCAAAAGAAAGCTCTATTTGTGGGAAAAAAAGGACAAAAATTTCAGATGGGTACAATGTTGTATGACTGAGTAATTGTCATTCAAATTGTGAGAGCACCGAAAGCTGAAAATTGGTCTGGTGATTAAGGGGGTTTTCGTGCCCAGTGGTCAAGTGGTTAATATTGTAACCAGACCCTTATCCAGGCATGCAGCTTTGGTGTCCAGGAAAGGGAAGACAGCTAGCATGTGGCCCCCCATTCCTAGACCACACAGGGCCACATACAGGGCCAGATTCACATAGAGATACGACGGTGTATCTCCTGAGTTAGGCTGGTCGTATCTATGCGGCTGATTCATAGAATCAGTTACGCATAGATATGCCTAAGATTCGACAGGTGTAACTGTGTTACACCGTCGGATCTTGGGCTGCAATTCCCGGCCGGCCGCTAGGTGGCGTTTCGGTTTATTTACGCGACGATTATGCAAATGAGGAGATACGCCGATTCCGAAACGAACGACCGCCCGGCGTTTTTTTTTTTACGTTGTTTGCGTTCGGCTTTTTCCGGCGTATAGTTACCCCTGCTTCTATGAGACGCAGCCAATGTAAGTATGGCCGTCGTTCCCACGTCGAATTTTGAAATTTTACGTCGTTTGCGTACGTCGATTCACAAAAGCGCTGGACGCAAGTTACGCTCACGCCGAAACCAATGACGTCCTAGCGACGTCATTGGGAGCAATGCACGCTGGGAAAATTTGTGGACGGCGCATGCGCAGTTAAATCGGTGCGGGGACGCGCCTGATTTAAATACTACACTCCCCCCTAGCCGGGGGATTTAAGATACGCCGCCGCAAGTTTTGAGGTAAGTGCTTTGTGAATTAGCATTTGCTTTAAAAAATTGCGGCGGCGGATCTTAAATCACATAGGTTACGTGGATCTAAAGATCCGCTAACCTATGTGAATCTGGCCCATCGTGTCTTTCAATGTTGTAATGGGTGGAAGTTGCCAAAGCTTCCCCCCTCTCCTTGCAAGGTACCCTGTCTCCATGTTGTAGGGTGCCCACATTCTGTCCCCCAAAAAGGATGCATGTGGGGAGAACTTGTAGGCATCTGGAAGCCCCCTTTAGACTAAGGGGAGCCCTGGTATCTGCCCCCTTTCAGGGAAATGAGTGGTCAAAGTAAATGGATGTCTGGGGGGGAGGGAGTTATTTTAATAAATACACTAAAAAGTAAGTCTTATCCCCTCCCCCCCCCCCAATATAAATCCATCATCATTAATCACGTGGTCCAACGATTACATCATCCATCACAATGACCTGCTGCTCGATGATTACCCGCCATCTCCCTGCTGCATTCCTATTGCTAGATTTTTAGAGGGCTAGGGGTCCTGGGTGATGTCATTGACCATATTTGGTAATCATCTTTTATAGTCAATGACATCACTCAGGATCCCCGGCTGTGTGTTTATTACCTCCAGAGTCGGGGACCTGTCATTTAGCAATGGGAATGTGGTTGGGGAACCTTGTCAGACCTTTTCAAAGGATGCGGAGTTGCATTGTTTTCCGACGTGATGGATTTACATGAGAGGGCATATACTTTTTACAATTTACCGTGGGATCGAGTAATGGGGGCATTAATGAACCCCTTGTATTCTTCTGGGAGAAGGAGGGAAGATATCTGGGGAGCTTCTGGATTCATATAAGTTCCCCCAACAAACCCCTCCATCCTCTTTGGGAGGCTGCCGATGCCTATTGACGTCTGCACATATCTGGGGGAGGGGAATTGAAATTTTGGCAGCAGGAACCGACCAAATTTTGAACAATGGGCAGGCTTTTTTATTTTATTTTTTTCCTTCATGCGATTGCTGTCGTAAGCCCCACCCACGGGTGCACTATTTTATTTATTTATTTATTTATTTATTTATTAAAATGCTTAACCTACGCTGTCTTACCCGGCAGCCTCGAGGCGGAAAATCAAATACGTTAACCTTAAAAGACCTTAAGAAAGGCAACACACCCGGATAACAGCATATAGACCTGAGGGTCTGTCCATCACACCCCATAAAGTTAGGTGACTACAAAAAGTACAGTTTTCAATTCCTTCCAAAATCTCAGAAGGTCATTCTCAAGTCTGTTTCAGAGGCAAGGGCCCGGATTCACAAAGCACTTACGCCGACGTATCTTGAGATACACTGCGTAAGTGTAAATATGCGCCGTCGTATCTATGTGCCGTGCCCACAAAACTAGATACGCCTGAAAATAGGCTTCCTACGACCGACGTAACTTGCCTACGCCTTTGTATCGTGGGCGCATATTTACGCCGGGCGCATTTGCCGCTCACATAGATTTTCTATGCAAATGAGGGAGATACGCCAATTCACAAACGTAGTTGCGCCCGGCGCATTGTATACGCGGTTTGCGTATGTCGTACGTTATAAAGTTATTCCCCCATATAGGAGGCGCAACTCATGCAAAGGTATGAACCAGGGAACACAAGCCGTCGTATCTTTTGTCGTTTACGTTGTACGTGAATATGACTAGGCGCAGGTTACGTTCACGTCGTAGGCAGTGATTCGATGTATCTTAGGCAGTTGTTTTGACGTGATTCTGAACATGCGCACAGGAATGCGGCCACGGGACGGCGCACGCGCCGTTCATTTTAAGTACTTCTATGGCGCTTGGCCCATCATTTGCATGGGGTCACACCTCATTAGCATGGCTCACGCCCACTTTCACCTACACTGGCTTACGCCGAGGAAACCCAGCGTATCTTTAAGAGCGAGTGGGAGCAAGTGCTTTGTGAATCCAGTGCTTGCCTCTGTGCGATGCGCCGGCGTAGCGTAAAAGAGATGCGCTACGGCGGCATAAATATGCGCCGATGTATGTGAATCTGGGCCAAGGAGTTCCAAAATTCAGCTCCTTGAATTTCGGAATGTTCAATTTGGCCAGATTTGCTGATCTCAGGGGGTCGGGTAGGCGCATACTTCGTGAATGTTTTCCTTCAGGTACTCTGGGCCTCATCCATGCAATGCCTTATGGACAAGACATCCAGTTTTGAACAAAATCCGTTCTTTCACGGGCAGCCAATGCAGGGCTCTAAGGGATGGAGTCACGACGGTCCGTAACCTTGCTGTGGCATTTTGAATCGGCTGGAGCTTGTGGATGGTACAAGCAGGCAAACCCAGGTACAGAGCATTGCAGTAGTCCAATCGGCTGCTGATGATGGCATTGACCATGGCGATCTTATCGGAGTCTGCGATATATCGAAAAGTCGACCTCAAGTGGAAGTGGCATGAGCTCACAACCTGATTTACCTGAGGGCGCAAGTTCAATCTTTTTTGATGCAGAGAGAGCATTGACAGTAGATTAACCCCTTAACGCCCGCCGCACGACTATATACGTCCGCAAAATGGCACGGACAGGCAGATGGGCGTATATATATATATGTCCCTGCCTTCTAGCGGGTGGGGGGTCCGATCGGGACCCCCCCGCTGCTTGCTGGTTCCCTCGGGGAGCGATCCGGGACGACGGCGCGGCTATTCGTTTATAGCCGCTCCGTCGCGATCGCTCCCCGGAGCTGAAGAACGGGGAGAGCCGTATGTAAACACGGCTTCCCCGTGCTTCACTGTGGCGGCGTATCGATCGAGTGATCCCTTATATAAGGGAGACTCGATCGATGACGTCAGACCTACAGCCACACCCCCCTACAGTTGTAAACGCACACTAGGTGTACCCTAACTCCTACAGCGCCCCCTGTGGTTAACTCCCAAACTGCAACTGTCATTTTCACAATAAACAATGCAATTTAAATGCATTTTTTGCTGTGAAAATGACAATGGTCCCAAAAATGTGTCAAAATTGTCCGAAATAATGTCGCAGTCACGAAAAAAATTGCTGATCGCCGCCAATAGTAGTAAAAAAATGTTTTTTTATAAAAATGCAATAAAACTATCCCCTATTTTGTAAACACTATAAATTTTGCGCAAACCAATCGATAAACGCTTATTGCAATTTTTTTTTTTTTTTTACCAAAAATAGGTAGAATATAGAATACGTATCGGCCTAAACTGAGGGAAAAAAAAATGTTATATATGGTTTTTGGGGGATATTTATTATAGCAAAATTTTTTGTTTATAGCGCAAAAAATAAAAACCGCAGAGGTAATCAAATACCACCAAAAGAATGCTCTATTTGTGGGGAAAAGAGGACGCCAATTTTGTTTGGGAGCCACGTCGCATGACCGCGCAATTGTCTGTTAAAGCGACGCAGTGCTGAATCGCAAAACCTGGCCTGGGCATTTAGCTGCAAAATGGTCCGGGGCTTAAGTGGTTAAATGGGTCCCGATGGCCTAGTTCACACCAGTGCAGTCAGTTCCGGTGAAGGGGGGGGGGGGGGGGGGAACATGGGGTAGAACATGCTGCATATTAGTTCTGCTCAGAACATGGCACAATGCATCAAATGTGCATGCAGAAACGCATCCAGACTGTTTCTGTGGTGTGAACCGGCCCTCAGACTGAGACCGGTCCTCTCAGCCTCGTCTCCCCAATGCTCTGTCAAGAAGTTGATCCTCAAACATCAAGTACATTGCGTGGCCCAAAGCCCTTCATTGAACGTCAAAGGACAGTCCACAAGATGTTGCACAGGGGAGAAGAGGTGAGGGCTGGTGGAGTGGGGATCCGGTAAGTAAAGACACTTTTCTGGTACCCTAAATCTTAACCCTTGCAGGGGATGATTTCCTGTGGTGTTTGTGTCTTTTTTCTCTTTTCTTATCCTGTCATGTTGTGGCAGACATATCAGACACTTTTGACACTATTTTGGGACCATTGGCATTTATACAGCAATCGGTGCTATAAAAATGCACTGATTACTGTGTAAATGTCACTGGCAGGGAAGGGGTTAACACTAGGGGGGCGATCAAGGGGTTAAATGTGTTGCCTAGGGAGTGATTCTAACTGTAGGGGGAGGAGACCGATCAGTGTTCCTCTGTACAGGGAACACACCATCGGTCTCCTCTCGCATGACAGGACGTGGATCTGTGTTTACAGATCCACGTCCCAGGCTCTATTACCGGCAATCGCGGGTGCCTGGCAAACATCGCGGCCGCCGGGAATGCGCACCGGCTCCCGAGTGATGTGGAGGGCGCGTGCACCCCCTAGGTGGCCGGGAAGTCCAGGACGTCATATGACGCCTGCACAGAATGGGAGATCCCTCCTGCGGAAGTCATTTGATACTGGGTGGGTAGGGAAGTGGTTTAAAAAAAAAACACTGACTTGTTGCTCTTCACGTTTCCCTAGACCAGGGATCCTCAAACTATGGCCCTCCAGCTGTTGTAGAACTACACATCCCATGAGGCCTTGTAACACACTGACATTCACAGACATGACTAGGCATGGTGGGAATTGTAGTTCCTGAACAACTGGAGGGCCGTAGTTTGAAGACCCATGCCCTAGAAGCTGCAAGAATTAAGCCGGATGGGTCAAATATCTGGTTCCCCTTGCAGAAATAGGACCACTCTTTTTCTTCTCCTTTCTTTCCCTTTTATCGCTCTATCCTAATTTATTTATTTTTCCCCCATTCCTCTCCCTAGCTGTGTTTCTTGTTCTTTGTCTACCTTTTTATTCCACCCCTATTTTCCTCTCCCTTCCATGTAATCTCTATTTGTATTCCTTCTCTTACTCGTGGTGGGATGGCGGGATGAGTGGATTAGGTGCTCTTGAACAAGGTCACCTGCTGATCTGAGAACTGTTGTGAGGACTTTAATGGCAACTTTAAAGTGGAGTTCCACCCATAAATATAACATTACATCAGTAGTTTTAAAAAAAAAAAAATGTCATTAGTCCTTTACGAAAAAAAAATATTTTTTTTTAGATGCTTTCAAAGTGTTGTTGCTAGGCAGAATAGTTAATCTTCCCACTTCCTGCACCTAGGTGCTTAATGCTTCCTAACCTACGCCGCACAGACTCCTGGGAATGTAGTGGGTGTAACTTTCCAGAAGTCTGTGCACTCCCCAGTCTCAAAGATTTATGTGACTTGGACAGCACAGGTGCTGAAACCTGATCTGACACTGCTTGTGCAGCACTGAGCATGTGCGAGGTCTGCAAGGCTGAAATCCAGGAAGTCATACAGTCTGGCTTCATGATGCCCACACTTAAGATGGCCCCAGTCAATTTCTATTTTATAAAGTGTCTAAATGCTGTAACAACCTAACAAAACGGACCTTAGTTTACAGACTAACTTTACTAGAATACATTAAGCTTGTGTATTACAGGGGTATTCATATATAAAAAGTGAAATTGTGGCCGGAACTCCGCTTTACTCCGTTACTCACTGTGCCTCCGAATTTGGTGTCTCGTAGCAGTGGCACCTATGCCGGAATCAGGAGATAGGGGCCCCTCCCACTTCACATTCCTCACCAATCAGCTGACCTCTAGCCTCTCCCTCCCCCCCCCCCCATGCCGTGAACTGAATGGGCAGCTGCGAAGAGGCTAAGTGGGCGGGCTCCAGGAACAGCCCAGCTGGGTGGCCACAAAAAGGCAGGAAGAGCGTTGCAGGCTTCAAGAACAACCCAGGATTCGGGGACCCCTGGCAAATTCATCATTTGACCCCCAGGTTGCGAACCACTGCTCTAGAGGTACTATGAGCAGCTCCTGTCTCTCTGATAAGTAACTTGCCACTAACACCAATGATCTTTTTAGCTATTTGCAAGGGGCAGGGGCGTCGTTGGGCCCGGGCTTAGGGGGCTGGAGCCCCGAATGGGTCCCCGTAAAGCCCCGAGTCCTGGGCATTTAGCTAGCCGTTGTTAGCAGCGAGCACCGGGACCGTTCTGATCCCGAGTGCCACCGAGCCGAGACAGAGTCCTGCCGAGTGCGGCCGCACCGATTGTGGCCGAGTGCGATAGCAGGCTGGTCCCACCTTCTGGAGCCCAACGCCTATGATGGACGTCCCACTGATCCAATGCCGGGACCACGGGATTTGTGTGACGTCCATCATAGGCGCCCGAAGCTCCAGAAGGCAGGAATTGCAATACCGTGATGCCGCACCACATCACTGAGATGATCCCCACTCGGAGCTCGGGCGGGCGGCACACGGATCGATGGAGAGAGATCAGGCCAGCGGAGGAGCGATTGGGTGATGGCAAGGTAAAAAGGCCACTAGGTCCAACAGGCAGTAAACTAAATGTAAATGTAATGTCGGGTAGGTGGTGTATGTATGTCAGTGTAATGTTCAGTGTGTCAGGTAGGTGAGTTTAGTGTTCAAAATTGATGGGCAATGGTAAGCCAGGCAGCAACCAGCAAGTGAGCTTACCCCCCACTGCCCAGCCAAAAAAACCTGCACCATGACCATCCCGGATCCAAAACCGTGCCGGCCCTGGTCTTCTTGCCACCTAGCAACGCCCCTGGCAAGGGGGTCATTCTTCCCAAGTGTAAGGCGCATTCTTCCCACTGACCATCTCACTAATGCATCATGAGTTGTAGATCTAGCAATTTTTTTGCGCAAAGTTATTTCAAGGGTTCCTCTGTGTCAAAGGTTGAGACGGGCTAATCTCGAGACGGTACAGTATTTTACTCATTCCATATCTATCCAGTTTTCTGTATTTGCAGTGCTACCTTCTATTATAATGCTAGTTTGAAATAAAATATTAAAACTTCTTCTTTTTTTTTTTTTTTTTTGTAAAGTGGGCGCATTACCAAGCGGACCCTTTTTCCATCCAGGCTTCCCTGTGTGGTGCACAAAGTGTCTTGTTGTAGTTCAACATGTATGCTGACTACACTGTCTGATGTATCCAATAGTGTATTGATAAAATAACGAAAATATGAATAAGGCTGCATTCACATCTATGCGACAGCGGCGTACGCGGCGTACTTTGCCGCGAGTGTGTGTCTTTTTTTTTTTTTTTTTTTTTTAAGATTCTTCCCATTGCTGTCAATGGGCGAACGCCAATGTCGCCTGAAAAAAAGGGTCCAGGACTTTTTTACAGGCGTTCGGCGTCTATGAGATGTGAACCATCTCCATAGACAGCAATAGGAATTCTCCCCTCTAGCGGCAGAAGCGTCCGGCGTTTTGTCGCATAGATGTGAATGGAGCCTAACACCACAAACTTGATAGTCGTACTCCTCTATGAACAATTAAAGTAGTAATCCAAAACTGGGTGCCTACTGTAAATTCTATGGGTTTCCCTTTAATTGGGTAAACAATAAGACTTTGCTAATGTTATGTCATACTAGAGGGAAAATAAAAACCGTTTTGTACCGGGGGCCCCTCATTGTTCTCCTGATTAGTGTAGCTAATGTACTTGGCACTCGTTGAATGAGGATTTTAATAGCCGACTACAAACAATGGTCTCTCCGGGGAAACAATGGACTCTGTTTGGCAATTGGGTAAAATAAGGAAGTACTTGTTAGTGGCTGCCAGTGAAATGATATATTTTTATGCACTGCTAATCAGGAGGTCACACTGCAGACACAACTTTCAAACACGAGCAGGAAACCCAACTCGCTTCCTCCCTGCGCCCGCTAATCGTCTCTCTGCGAGCGATCGTGGATATTGTAAACTAGTATACAGGTTTTGCAGGAGGGGGGGGGGGGGACGCTTTCAGTTCGGCTTATTATTATTTATTACTATTTTATATTTCAGGATTTCTAATTTGCTGCAGATCTGTAATAATTTCCAAATCTGTTTAGTGATGGGAAACGCAGAATTTATCGTATAGTTCCAGCATTGTAATGAAATGCATTGTGCCCCTCCAACATCTTTGGGGCAGATCCACAAAGGAAGTACGCCGGCGTATCTACTGATACGCCGGCGTACTTTCAAATTTCCCACGTCGTATCTTTGTTTTGAATCCTCAAAACAAGATATGACGGCATCTGGGTTAGAGCCGACAGGCGTACGCCTTCGGATCGTAGATGCAATTCTTCGGCGTCCGCTGGGTGGCGTTCCCGTCGTAATCCGCATCGAGTATGCAAATTAGCTATTTCCGACGATCCACGAACGTACGATCGGCCGTCGCATTCTTTTAAGTCGTTTCCGTTCGGCTTTTTTCGTCGTATAGTTAAAGCTGCTATTTGGTGGCGTACGCAATGTTAAGTACGGCCGTCGTTCCCGCGTCGAATTTGAAAATATTTGTTTTTGTTTGCGTAAGTCGTCCGTGAGTGGGGCTGGACGTAATTTACGTCCACGTCAAAACCATGACGTCCTTGCGACGTCATTTAGCGCAATGCACGGCGGAAAATTTAGGGACGGCGCATGCGCAGTTCGTTTGGCGCGGGGACGCGCTTCATTTAAGTGAAACACGCCCCCTACTCGCCGATTTGAATTATGCGCCGTTACGCCGCGAGAGATGCACTACGCCGCCGTAACTTACGGCGCAAATTCTTTCTGGATTTAAAGCTTTAAAAAGTAAGTTACAGCGACGTAGCATATCTCGCATACGTTGCGCCCATGCAATTGTATGTGAATCTGCCCCTTTGTCTTTATTGAAGCTTCCCTCCAACACTTTGCATATTTTATATATACTGTGATTCTGTACTTGCCCAATATATGCTGCATAAATCTCCCTCCACTGAGTCTGGCTGCAGCCATTTTAACTGTGGGCAGCTGAAGCTGTTGCCTGTTTACTTCCTGGATTTACACAGAGGCACACCTCTGTAGGGGTGCAGACTGGCGCTGATTGACTTTAGGCAGTCCCAGTGTGTTTGTTCGGGTGCCCCCCCCCCGTTGAGAGAGATTTCAGTACAGGAATAGTAAAGACAGGAACACGGTGTATCTGAAATCATTATCTGACTTTACTGATAATATTAAGACAATTGTATGCATTACAAAAAGGGAGGGGCCGAAATACATTAATTTGGGTAAGAAATAAAGAATTATTATGTTGGCAATATGTGATTGGTTAATACAAATACTACGTGTTCTGTACTCGTTAAAAACAGACCTTCTATGCATTAAAAAGGCTTAGTAAGTGAAAACAGCTGCATAATATAATTGAAAAAGGAGGAAAGTACAAGATAGGGAAAATTAGGGTTGTCCAGATACCGATACCAGTATCGGTATCGGGACCGATACCGAGTATTTGCGGGAGTACTCGTACTCGCGCAAATACCCCCGATACCTAAATAGAATACTTTCCCCGCCGCTCCTGCCGCATCGTGCCGCCGCATCGAGGGACATGGCTAGAGGGACATTGCTGCATATGTGAGGGACATGGCTAGAGGGACATTGCTGCATATGTGAGGGACATGGCTAGAGGGACATTGCTGCATATGTGAGGGACATTGCTGCATATGTGAGGGACATTGCTGCATATGTGAGGGACATTGCTGCATATGTGAGGGACATTGCTGCATATGTGAGGGACATTGCTGCATATGTGAGGGACATTGCTGCATATGTGAGGGACATTGCTGCATATGTGAGGGACATTGCTGCATATGTGAGGGACATTGCTGCATATGTGAGGGACATTGCTGCATATGTGAGGGACATTGCTGCATATGTGAGGGACATTGCTGCATATGTGAGGGACATTGCTGCATATGTGAGGGACATTGCTGCATATGTGAGGGACATTGCTGCATATGTGAGGGACATTGCTGCATATGTGAGGGACATTGCTGCATATGTGAGGGACATGGCTAGAGGGACATTGCTGCAGATGTGAGGGACATGGCTAGAGGGACATTGCTGCAGATGTGAGGGACATGGCTAGAGGGACATGGCTGCATATGTGGGGGACATGGCTGCATTTGGGGACACATTTAAAAAAAGTATCGGTATTCGGTATCGGCGACTACTTGAAAAAAAGTATCGGTACTTGTACTCGGTCCTAAAAAAGTGGTATCGGGACAACCCTAGGGAAAATATAGATAAAAATATAATACAGTTCTAGCAATTAATAAGGAATGTCTCGCATGTAATAGACTATATAGAAACAACACCTGTGAGAACAATAACAAAAAAGGAAAGATACATTTCTAGCAATTAATAAGGAATGTTTTGCATGTATAATCTTTTGTTCAGAGATAAAACTACAAGAAATTATGTATGTGAGGCCTTTGAATTCGAGTGAAATAACATTCACTCTGAAACCCTTAACCCCTTACAATCATATGTAACAGTTAAGGAAGGACCCTAGCTTCAGAACCTTAAACCCTTACAACCTCCATCTCTGCAGCTCTCATTGGCCCTCTTATAACTAACCCCCCCCCCCCCGGCAAACTCTCTTTACCTTGTTTAAAAAAAAAAAAAAAAAACCTGCAAGACAAAGCCATAATGAGCTAGTATGACTAGCATATTAGCTCATTATGCATTACCTACCTTAGATCTGGCCTCAGACATTTCTTCACAGATACCCAGAAGGTTACTTCCGGGTATCGCCGCTCCAGTGCTGTGATTGGCCGGAGCGGTGCTGACGCCGCCGGGAAATACGGCATTGCTTTTTTTTTTTTTTTAAGAATGGGATTGTCGCTGTGGCTGCGCCATTGTCTACGGCGCGCATGCAACGTAGACAACGGTGTATACCTTTTGGAACATATCTCCTAAACTGTGTGGGTTTAGGAGATATTACAAACACCTACAGGTAAGCCTTAATCTAGGCTTACCTGTAGGTGTAACTTCCTGGGGGGTGTTTACAACCACTTTAAAATAAGGGTGTTTCGTCATATATGGCGACCTGTCAAAGTGTAACGGAAGTGACGTTTCTTCGCTGCCATCTTGCTACACCCCGCACTCATCCATAGTAAGGCTACACTGAGAAGGGGGTAAGTGGACATCTTGTTACACCCACCGGAGTTTTGCATTTCACACTTTTTAATTTTTAACAGTAAACTGCGTTTTATATAGTGAAATGCAGTACTTGCAACTCAGTCTTACTGTTTGGATGTGGAATTTTAAAGGCTGCGGTGAGCCTGCTGATCTCCCAGGTTTGTCAATCTGACAGAAGTCCGCTGCTTTTAAAATTCAACATCTAAACAGTAAGACGAAGTTCTAAGTACTGTATAACCTCAGTTTACTGTTAAAGCGGATCTCCACCCTAAAGTGAAGTCGCGCTGATCGGCCCCCTCCCCCCCCTCCGGTGTCACATTTGACACCTTTCAGGGGGGAGGGGGGTGCAGATACCTGTCTAAATACAGGTATTTGCACCCACTTCCGGCCACACGTCACGGGCAAAAGACGGGTTTTTCTCTGACATCCTGTCCGTCCCCCGTTGTGTGCTTGGAACACTCGGCTTCCAGCACACAGCGGGAGCCAATCGGCGGGCGCAGCGCGACTCACGCATGCGCCGTAGGGAACCGGGCAGTGAAGCTGGAGCGCTTCACTTCCTGGTTCCCTCACCGTGGATGGCGGGGGGAGCAGCAGGGTGACGAGCGATCGCTCGTCCTCTGCTGCGGACGCCGCTGGACTCCAGGACAGGTAAGTGTCCTAATATTAAAAGTCAGCAGCTGCAGTATTTGTAGCTGCTGGCTTTTAATATATTTTTTTAGTGGCACATCCGCTTTAATAAAAAAGTAAAATAAAAACTCCAGTGGGTGTAACAAGATGTCGGCTTGCCATCTTCTCACTGTATCCTTATGCCGCGTACACACGATCATTTTTCAGCATGGGAAAAAAAACTTTGTTTTTCAGCATGTTTCATCATTAAAACGACGTTGCCCACACACCATCGTTTAAAAAAAAATGATCTAGCAAAGCGCGGTGACGTACAACACGTACAACGGCACTATAAAGGGGAAGTTCCATTCGCCTTTGGGCTGCTTTAGCTGATTCCGGGTTAGTAAAAGACAATTTGCGCTTTTCTGTCTGTTACAGCGTGATGAATGTGCTTACTCCATTATGAACGGTAGTTTTACCAGAACGAGCGCTCCCGTCTCATAACTTGCTTCTGAGCGTGCGCAGGTTTTCAACATCGTTTTAGCCCACACACGATCATTTTTTTTACAACCTGAAAAACGACATAGTTTAAAACGACATTAAAAAATGCAGCATGTTCTTTTTTTTTTGTTTTTTTTTTTTTAGAACCTGAGAAATTATGTGAAGCCCACACACGAACATTTAAAATGAAATTTTTTAAAAACAACTTTCTTTTTTTTTTTTTTTTTTTCATGCCGAAAAATGATCGGTGTGTACGCGGCATTACTGTGGAGGAGTGCGGGGTGTAGCAAGATGGCGGCGACAAAACCTCACTTCGTTACACTTTCTGACGGGTTACCTAATCTGATGAAACAAGGGCAGAAGATTTAACCACCCTGGTGGTATGATTGTCAGATTTTTGTGTCTCAAAGCGGTACATTGTTTTGCATAGAAATTTGGCGTTTTTATGTTGTAGGGCTGCAATTCTTAGTAATGACTCAATTAAAGGGATTGTAAAGGTTTGTGTTTTTTCACCGTAATGTATCCTATGCATTAAGGCACAGGTGTCAAACACAAGGCCCGCGGGCCGAATCGCCCCTCCAGGCCATTTCATGCGGCCCTTGCACCTCTCCTGCAGGTAGAAGGGGTCATTAAAGGAGAACGTTCTGAAAGTTGATGCTGTCCTTTAGTTTTTAACTTGTTGCTTTTTTGCTGCATTGGCAAAGCATAAGTTCACTTTTTATTGCCTACGTGCAAAGTACACCTAAAACGTTGTGTACACTAGCAGCTCCTAAACTTGAGTTTAGGGCGTGTGTGTTTGCCAAGGCTCCTAAACTCCACTCCATAAAAGCCTGTGTCCATGTACACATCGGTTTTAAAGTGTTTGCAAACCCACTTTGATATTGGGGGGGGGGGGGGGGGAACCTGCAAGACAAAGGAATGATGAGCTATGCTGGCCATACACTTTCGAAAAACGTATGTTCGGTCGTGAACGCAAACGATATTGCCATCATGTAACAACGACCGATAAATTGTTCAGTGGACATAAATAAAAAAAAAAAATGGTCCCTTCCTTCCTTTTTTGTTTTTTCGGCTCAAATGTCCTAACGATTATCTATATTTTTATTTTTATTTTTTTTGTGCCCATTAACTGTTGGAAGAACGAACTGTCTAAACAACCGAATTTCGGCCGAATTTTCGTGTAGTGTATGGCCAGCATTAGTATGCATAGCATACTAGCTCATTATGTAATGCTCACCTAAGATCGAAGCCCTCGCTGTGGTGGTTGTACACGGCACCAGCCGGCGACATCACTTCCGGGTGCTGCTGGTAGCGGCACACTCACTGAAGCAGCAGCACGTGCATGCCATTGCTTCAGTACGCATGTGCCGACTACGTTGGCACATGCAAATACAGAGGATATCTCCTAAACCGTGTAGGTTTAGGAGATATCCAGGGTAGCTACTGGTAAGCCTTATTCTAGGCTTGCCTGTAGCAAGAAGTGTGTTTACAACCACTTTAAAGCGGGGGTTCACCCTTAGAGGGCACTTTTCCCCCTTAGATTCCTGCTCGTTATTACTAGGGGAATCGGCTATTTATTTTAAAATATGATCCGTACTTACCCGTTTACGAGATGCATCCTCTCCGTCGCTTCCGGGTATGGGCTGCGGGAATGGGCGTTCCTTCTTGATTGACAGTCTTCCGAGAGGCTTCCGACGGTCGCATCATCGCGTCACGATTTTCCGAAAGAAGCTGAACGTCGGTGCGCAGGTGCAGTATAGAGCCGCACCGACGTTCGGCTTCTTTCGGCTACGAGTGACGCGACGGATGGGACCGTCGGAAGCCTCTCGGAAGGCTGTCAATCAAGAAGGAACGCCCGCTCCCGAAGACCCATACCCGGAAGCGACGGAAGAAGATGCAGCTCGAAAACGGGTAAGTACGGATCATATTTTAATACAAATAGCCGATTCCCCTAGTAAAAACGAGCAGGAAGCTAAGGGGAGAAAAAAAAAAATTATAAATGGGTGAACTCCCGCTTTAAGAAGAGTTTAGGAGCTGCTGCGGTTAGGCGAGCTTCAACCTCCCTCTTCTGAACGCAGGATAGGAACATTTTGACCGTCGGCTGCGGTAAATGACGGCCAAGTGTATTTGAAGTCTTAAAGTGGTTGTAAACCACAGACACAAAATATGAAAAATGCATATCCCTCTATAGTGTGTGTGTGTGTGTGCTTGTCTCCAGTAAGGGCTAGAATCACAAAGAGTAAATCCGGCGTATCAGTAGATATGCCGTCGTATCTCTGAATCTGCGCCTTCGTATGTTTAAGTGTATTCTCAAATTGAGATGCACTTAAAATGTAGCTAAGATACGACGGCCTGCGCCGTCGTATCTTAGCTGTCTAGTTCTGCCTATAATGCGTAAATCAGCGAGATACGCCTATTCACGAACGTACGCTTGCCCGTCGCAGTAAAGATACGCCGTTTACGTAAGGCGTTTTCAGGCGTAAAGTTAGTCAAACAAAAAGCTGGCCTAGCCAATGTTAAGTATGGACGTCGTTCCCGCGTCGCATTTTCAAAATTTTACGTCGTTTGCGTAAGTCGTCCGTGAATGGGGCTGGACGTAATTTACGTTCACGTCGAAACCAATAAGTCCTTGCGGCGCACTTTGGAGTAATGCACACTGGGATATGTCCACGGACGTCGGGTCACGATTCATTTACATAAAACACGCCCCTGTTCCTCATTTGAATTAGGCGCGCTTAGGCCGGCCCATTTACGCTACGCCGCCGTAACTTAGAACGCAAGTGCTTTGTGAATACAGCACTTGCCTCACTAACTTACAGCGGTGTAGCGTAAATACGATACGCTATGCCGGCTAAAATATACGCTGCCCTACGTGAATCCAGCTACAAGTGTCATTTCTGTCTGATGCTTCCTTCCTCTTTCAGCATGAATCACTTCTGACACGTTCTCCTGACACAAAGAGAAAAACGCGAATTTTCTGTGTGTGTCACAAGCCGAGAGCAGAGCACCCGCCAAAAAAAAGTGTATCCTTCAATATATCTTCAGTCTGCCACTTGTTTTTCAGTTGAGATGTCTCCAGCCAGCCGTGTGATCTTTCTGCACACTGATGTGTAACGTAGGTAAACACTTACTCAGCAGGGAAGAACATCTGACCCGTATTAAGTATAAAGTAAGTGTTGGTAAGTAATCATTAAAGAATAGGTGTACTCTGTATTCTAGTAAGGAAGGGTTGGAACCTAGCTTTTTATTTTGATCCCCTGTAAAAATTCCTACACCATAGGAAGGACATTCTGCTAATGGGACACTTTTTCTCTACTCAATCCAAAAGTGGTTGTAAGCCCTGGTTCACACTGGGTACGATTTGGAACGATTTGAGATGCGATTTGACATGTCAAATCGCATCTCAATTCGGCGGCATTTTCCGGCAATTGTCGGCAATGGCACTGTCCTAATCAGTGCGACACCGCATCTGCGATTTCAAAAAGTAGTTCCTGTACTACTTTTTTGCGATTTACATTAAATTGCGGCAAAATCGCGGCCGTAAAATCGCGCATTTTACCGCGATTTTGAATTCGCAGCAGTGTGAACTAGACATGTGCAGACTGGAATATTTCGTTTTGTTTTTTCGTTTTCGTTTGGAAAATACATTTATTTAGTTACTCCCGAAAATCGTTTTGATTTATTTTGTTTTTCGTTGGGGAATAGCTTTCATCCGAAAATCCAATAATACTTGGTTTCTGTCGAATGGTCAAAAGAATATTCGACGGAACGTCGAAACTTTACTTCGAATCGTACATTTCCGTTCGAATATTCCGCCTACAAGAATTCTAATGTTGTATGAATAGTAATAATGTCGAATCTATTCTCTATAATGTCGAATCTATTTTCTCATAAATCGAAATCTATTCTCTGTAATGTCGAATCTATTATTTCTATAGTGTCGAATCTTTTCTCTATGATGTCAAATCTTTTCTCTATATCAAATTTTTACCGCAACGAAAACAAAGCATTTTTTTTATGTCGGATCTTTCGGTTTTCGTTTCTTGCACTTTCGTTATCGTTTGTTAAAACGATAACGAAAAAACAAGATTTTCGGACGAAAATGCATTATAACGAAAACGAATGCACATGTCTAGTGTGAACCTAGGCTAAACCTCAGAAATGAAATGTGAAGAAAATGTATTCCTCTATAGCAGTGGTTCTCAAGCTTTCTAGTGCCGTGACCCCTTGATAACATTTCCCAAGTAAAATTATTGTGCGTTTTCGGCACCCAAGACAAGTAATTTGCGCCCTTAACCCGCGGACATTTAGCGCTCTGAGTCCCTTCCACTCCCTGTCAGCTAAGAACAGGAAACTGAGGCTACAATTCGTACAGGATCACCAACATTGGACAATAGAAGATTGGGAAAAAATGTTGCCTGGTCTGATGGTCTGACCTAGGGGGGAGATGTAGATTGAGACTAGGAGAGGTCCAAGAACAGAACCTTGAGGGGACCCCAACAGAGAAGAAGGGGTTAAAGTAGAATTGTAAGTAACGCTAAAGGTGCAGTTGGATAAGTAGGAAGAGAACCATCGAAGACTACATTTACGGAGACCGAGGAGGTGTGTGTGGGGTGTTTTTTTTTTTTTTTTTTTTTGAAGAGGAGTCGGTGGTCGACCATATCCAAGGCAGCAGAAAAGTCCAGGAGTACAGAATAGTGTCCATTGGTTTTGGCTGTTGGTAGATCATTTGTTAGTTTTGGGATGGCAGTTTCTGTGGCGTACATGTGTAGCGCTCACCCCCAAAAGAAGCCGCTGGTTATTGAATGGGATGGCCTGTTACCTCTGTGACTCCACCGTCTAGGGTAGTTGATGAGAGCCGTAGTAATGGAATGTCCACACAGCGGGTGTCTTTCTTTTGCACTTTTATTTACCCAACAAGGCAAAACAACAAAACTCTCAGGCCCCGTACACACGGCTGAGAAACTCGACGAGCAAAACACATCGTTTTGCTCGTCGAGTTCCTTGTGAAGCCGCCGAGGATCTCGGCGAGCCAAGTTTCCCCGTTGACTAACGAGGAAATAGAGAACATGTTCTCTATTTGGCCCGACAAGATCCTCGTCGGTTTCCTCGGCTGAAAGTGTACACACGGCCGGGTTTCTCGGCAGAATCCAGCTCTGATCCGAGTTTCTGGCTGAATTCTGCCGAGAAACTCGGTCGTGTGTACGGGGCCTCAGTGAAGGGTGAAGATGCAGAAGGAGGAGAAACGGCAGACTCAGGCACAACGATATGGAAACAGTCCTGCCTCCAACCACTTTGTTTCTTCGGCGCCACTCTCGCTAGAGTGGGTTTAGCGTACCTGGACAGGCCTCTCTCACCGAGCTGGCAGCCAGAGTATCACTCGGAACTTTGAGGGAAGAAAGTCTCTAGCACAGACCCTCCCTATAACTTAGATCATGGAGAACAATTCTCCTTAGTAGACTTTGCGCCTGGATCTCTCTCAGGTAGTTTGCAGTTGGGTACCGACTGATAGCTGATAGGTGACTAACAGCATCTCGGTGTCCGGATACCTTGATCCCCGGTGGATCGTCAAGGCTCTATTGGAAGGCCAGCCTCTCTTGGCTCTCCTCAGGCGGACTTCCCACCGAACAGCTTCCCCCTCAAAGGAACAACGCTTGGGATCTTCTCAAGATTGGAGACCCAGTCGATTATTGGGGCCCCGCTACAGCTTAAATGTTCCGAACCATCCTGGTCACGGAACCTGTGGCACGCACACCCCGGCCTGGTGGGCCATTTCGCCGAGAGCCGTGATGTGTGGCCACCCTGAAGGTGGGTGCCACACCGGAAGAAGACCCCGCCTCAATGGCGTCTGTTCCAGAAGTACCTCCTCCCAGCATGCCCCGCGAGAGAACACTCTCTCCTGATTGGCTGCTAGCAATAGGCACCCAAACCTTGACTCCACTGGTGCCACCTGTTGCCTCGGGGTGATATAACACCCCAGCAACAACAGAATGGGCCCACAGCCAAGCCGAAACGGAAACCCCTTTTTCTGAATTGAAATTTTAAATCAGAGCCACTTAAATTTATCCCTTAAATTTGGTCAGCACCGGTACTTAGAAGTAACCCGGCGCTACACATGTATTACGATACAGTCATGGGTGCATAAATTAATTTCATGGCCGCGTTCAGTCTTTTGGGGTAGGAGTCTATCGGCACAGCACATCTTGCGACTCTTCTTTACAAAAGCGCTCCAAATCTGTAAAATTGTGAGGACCTTTCCTGTACATGGCCTCTACAGGTCATAAACACAGATTTTCCATTGGATTCAGGTCTGGGCTCTGATCTTCTGTGGAAGGCATTCTTTTGGAGGTATGCTTTGGGTCATAGAGAGAGAGAGAGAGAGAGAGAGACTTTTTTTCCTTCATGCATTAAGATGACAAAACATCCGCTGCTTACAGGACCCCCAGCCCCCTCTGTTTACTCACCTGAGCCCTCGAAAGTCCCACTTTGTGAACGCACTGGCTTCTCGGCTCTTCATTGGATAGATTGATGGCCGCGCAGCCATTGGCTTGCGCGGCTGTCAATCGACTCCAATGATGCAAGGGGCGGGGCCGAGTCTTCTTGTTGGCGGCTATGGACACCGAATACAGGATTCGGAAGTGTGCCCGCAAGGTAACCCCCTTGGGAGAGCACTTCCCACTGGGGGTTATCAGAAGCGGGGAGGAGCCGAGACAGCCGCTGAGGGACCCCAGAAGACGAGGATCTGTGGAGGTAAGTATGCCGTTGTTAGTTAAAAAAAAAAAAAAAATGTGAAGCTTTAGTATCACTTTTAAGCTTACCAGTGCAACAACGTACTGTGTGTGTGTGTGTGTGGTAGGCCAATAGAGAACTGAATCTGCCTTCTGTTATATGTAATCTGCAAGTGTTCACTTTCATATCCTCCTTTCTGGTTTGGGAAGGGGAATAACCTTTTCAGGATCCGGCTAATTTAGCGAGGCAGTATAGAGTTAAATACAATGATAAATATTTAGTTTAAATTCCCCCTCACTATTAAAAATTTATCTTGGTGCCCAGAATGCTTGCTGTTTGTTATGGATTCAGTGCAGATCCTGACCTTCCTGGGGCCCTAAGCAAAATGACATGTCACATTAAAGAGTTGAGAAGCGGGGGGGGGGGGGGGTCCGGGAGGAGTTGAGAAGCGGAGGGAGGGAGGGGGTGTTCTGCTGTCGAAAATAGCATCTTACATTAAAGTGAGAAGCGGGGGGGGGGGGGGGGGGCTGACTTCTTACCTCTTCTCCCATGCAGCCAGCGAGTTGAGAAGCGGGGTGAGGGGCCGAAAATGACTTCTCACCAGGCAGGGCCTCTAGTAATTTGGGGGGCCCTCCGCGGCTTTGCGGGGCCCTAAGCGGCTTGCATAGTGAGCCTATAGGGCGGATCGGCCATGTATGGATTACTTTGCCTTTGCAGCTGATGAGATAAAAAGTAGAGCCACTCTGCCCAGCTTCAACTATTTTTATTTTCAAGTCTTGGTATTGGGATAGAGCTGCTTTTCTTCACCAGGGTTCTCTGAGCAATTGGCAATTTCTTTCTCTGTATAAGTAACAATTGACAACAATCTTCTAGGTACAGGAACTCCAAGCCACCCTTTGTCTCCGCCCTCTACCCTCCTCCCGTGCGTCGTCCCTTGGTTCCGACACACCTCCCAGCACCACCCCTTTTTTAAGTATCATTTTATTGTGCTATGTAATGTGTAATAGAATTTAATGATGACAAGAAAAGCAGTAAATGCCATGGGCCAGATTCTCAGAAGAAGTACGCCGGCGTATCTACTGATACTCCGGCGTATTTTCAAATTTCCCGCGTCGTATCTTTAGTTTGAATTCTCAAACCAAGATACGACGGCATTTGGGTAAGATTCGACAGGCGTACGCCTTCGGATCTTAGGATGCAATACTTTGGCGCCCGCTGGGTGGAGTTTGCGTCGTTTTCCGCGTCGGGTATGCTAATTAGCTGTTTACGGCGATCCACGAAGGTACGCGCGGTCGTCGCATTCTCTTACGTCGTCGCTAGTCGGCTTTTCCCGGCGTATAGTTACGGCTGCTATTTCATGGCTTATATTTAGACTTGCCATGTTAAAGTATGGCTGTCGTTCCCGCGTCAAATTAAAATTTTTTTTTTGCGTAAGTCGTCCGTGAATAGGAAAGGACGTAACGCACGTCGCTGTTCAAAAAATTACGTCGGTGCGACGTCATTTCGCGCAAAGCACGGCGGGAAATTTCAAAACGGAGCATGCGCAGTACGTTCGGCGCGGGAACGCGCCTAATTTAAATGATACACGCCCCATTTGAATTAGGCGGGCTTGCGCCGGACGGATTTACGCTACGCCGCTGCAAGTTTACAGCCAAGTGCTTTGTGAATCGAGCACTTGCCCGTAAAACTTGCGGCGGTGTAACGTAAATGCAATACGTTACGCCGCCAGAATTCTACGTGAATCTGGCCCCATATGTATTCCCAGAAGAGTTGAAGCTGTTATAGCTGCAAAGGGTGGGCCAACTCAATAATGAACCCTGAGGGACTAATGGCTGGATTCAGGTAGCTGTGTGTATCTTTGCAGCAGCGTATCGTATTTACGCTACGCCGCCGTAAGTCAGAGAGGCAAGTGCTGTATTCACAAAACACTTGCCTCCTAAGTTACGGCGGCGTGGCGTAAATGGGCCGGCGTAAGCGCGCCTAATTCAAATGATGAACAGGGGGCGTGTTTTATGTTAATGACCCGACGTGATTGACGTTTTTAACGAACGGCGCATGCGTGGACATATCCCAGTGTGCATTGCTCCAAAGTACGCCGCAAGGACGTATTGGTTTCGACGTGAACGTAAATTACGTCCAGCCCCATTCACGGACGACTTGCGCAAAGGACGTAAAAATTTGACGCGGGAACGACGTCCATACTTAACATTGGCTAGGCCAGCTTTTTGTTCGAATAACTTTACGCCGGAAAACGCCTTACGTAAACGGCGTATCTTTACTGCGATGGGCGCACGTACGTTCGTGAATCGGCATCTCTAGGCATTTGCATATTCTACGCCAAACTCAACGGAAGCGCCACCTAGCGGCCAGCGTAAATATTGCACCCTAAGATACGACGGCGTAGGAGACTTGCGCCGCTCGTATCTTAGCCTAATTTAAGCGTATCTGGTTACCAGAATACGCTTAAATTTAGGACGGGGTAGATTCAGAGTTACGACGGCGTATCTACTGATACGCCGGCGTAACTGTCTCTGAATCCAGCTATAAGAGTTCATGCAAAACAGGCGTCCCGATACTTATTGGTGATACAGTGTACAGTATACCTTTTTTTTTTTTTTTTTTTTTTTTTTTTCGCGGATTGTTGCACTTCGCACATTTTATTCTTTACCTTGGGAAATGCACGGTGATGCAGATGTCCCGTCCCCTCCCTCCGTATGATCATAATGATGATCTGGAACCACAGGGGAGCTCTTACGGGATTCATCACACTTTGTTTTCTCATCTGAAGACAATGAAGCTGTTTGTGCCAAGGGTTCTGATAATTACTTTTCAGTGCTGTCCCATCTGTAGATGATCTCCTGATCTCTTCACCAGCTGGGACTGCAGCAGGGTCATGTTTCCTGAGCGATTTCACACCCTGAAGAGACGGGCAGAAGTTCAACTATGACTGCTGATGTGATAATGGAGACTCATGGTGTAGAGCACAGCTAGGCTTGGCTTGGGAGAAAATGTGGACTTTCCTGTTCGCAGAGTCCTTGGCGAAGGCACTGATTGCCACTTATACAGACTTTTGCTGCAGTCTGACCCCGGGGGCCTGTAGTACACATGACTTTTAGGAAGCCGGTGCAATGGCACTATTGCATGCATTGTGGGATTTTCAGTGTGCTTCGGCACCAAGAATCTTAAGCCTCGTATGCACACAAATGTATTTAATTATTTATAATCACGGATGCGACATTATGGCGGACACTTTTTACACTATTTTGGGACTATTGTAATTTTTACAGCGATCAGTGCTATAAAAATGCACGGATTACTGTAAAAATGACACTGGCAGTAAAGGGGTTAAAGCGGAGTTCCAACCACAATTAGCATTTTTTAAATGTATGTCCTTTCATCCTGCGTTTTTATAATACAAATCCGGTCACTTACTATTTTACAACCCGCTGCCGATCTGCATAGATATTCAAAAAAGATTGTTTATAAAACTATGTCTACACCGTTGTCATTTTGCTTGTGGGCATTGTGAAGCCTACAGGCACTTACTTCCTGGAAGTCTTGAATGGGGAGTGATAATTGGACAGCGCACTGCATCCTGGGAAATGATGACACACATTTCCCAGGAGCATTAGAGGGAGATGATGTCAGAATCCTAGGTGGTTTCAAAGGCAGATTTTGTGGGACTGCATAGCAACAGGCATTTCCAGATGAGTAAAAAAACATATTTTTTTTTTTTTTTTTTTACTTTTTTAGGTCTAATGAGCACAATAATGAAAAAAATAATTTGGGATGGAAACTCCCCTCTAAGTGTGACCTAGGGAGTGATTCTAACTGTTAGGGGGCGCGGCTATGAGTGACGCATCACTGATCGCTGCTCCCGATGACGAGGAACAGTGACCTGTCACTAGGCAGAACGGGGAGATGTTTTGTTTACACTGACCTCTCCCTGTTCTTCAGCTCCGGGACACCTGCGGACACTGCGTCCTGCGGGCACAGACATGGTGCTCAAGGCAGGCAATTTGAAAGGGGACGTGTGTGTGTGTGTGTGTGTGTGTGTGTATATATATATGTGTGTGTGTGTGTGTGTATATATATATATATATATATATATATATATATATATATATATATATATATATATATATATATATATATATATATATATATATATATATACACACACGCCTACCCCCCCCCCCCCCCCGACAGCTAGGGGGGCAGGTCTGTTTGTAACATGTTACAAAAGGTGAACTTATTCTTTTTAAACTTTACAAAAAAAGAATTTTATGTGTGTGTGTGTGTGTGTGTGTATATAATATATATATATATATATATATATATATATATAATTAATTATACCCAGTATAGTGATTGGTCGAGATGACCCAAATCCTCCTACATAAGCTCTACCCGTTTATCTGCAGTCTTCTCTCTCTTTTAATTCCATTCAAAGTCCATAGGTTATAAAGCTTGTCTGAGATGTCAGGAAAAAGGAGGCGGAGAGCTGAAGTTACACTCTACAGAGCTTCACACATCCCACCAGAACATACCTGAGGCTGTCAATCAGCTACTGGAGTACCCCCCCCCCCCCCCCCCCCCCCCGTGGGAGTCATTCCCGGAAGTGGGTGCAAATACCTGTATTATACCTCCCCCTGAAAGGTGGAAAAATGGAACTCCGCTTTTAATAAGTACACCCTATAGAGATATGCTTTGTTTATATTTCATGTCTGAGGTTTACAACCACTTTAACAAGCCAATGGTTTGGATTAGCAAGTGCCGGGCCTTACTCTGCCATTTTTGGGTTTGTTTTGATTTTTTATTTTTTTTTATTTTTTAAAGTGTATTTTGTGCGTGTACTCGAGAGAGGAGCCGGACTGCAGGAGTTGGGAGTAGGCAGGCCTCCCCCAGAGGCAATCTGCCACTTTTCTCCATGCCCCGGGTGGCAATGGCGGGTGTGAGGGGGTTCGTTTTTGATGGTGTTGCTTCAAGCCTGACCTTGTGGCTAAGTATTATAACATCAGGATTTTAAGGCAGCGGTGTCTTGAGTTCAACTCCCATCAGGGACACTATACTTGTGCAATTTATATATATATATATATATATATATATATATATATATATATATATATATATATATATATATATATATATATATATATATATATATATATATATATATATATATATATATATATATATATATATATATATATATAATTTTTTTTTTCTCTAGTTATTTGTGAATATTGACTGAAATGGTAACCAGACCAGCCCCCTTCACAATTTATAACTATTATTCCAGATTATAACTGATTACAGATGGAGAATATTCATTTGATGTAGATGGTTACAGTGAGCCCTACCAACCAAATCCTTTCATAGAATTTGGGGGGGGAGGGGGGGTGTAGCCACAAACTGATCAGGGTGCCTGTGCTGACCCATGTCCACAACCAAATGCAGACGCAATCGGTTCATGAGCACTAGAACTGGACCACGGAGCAATGGCAGAAGATGGTCTGGTCTGAGAAATTGAAGGGTTTGAAGTACACAACGATTTCAAGGTATTGATTGGGCATCCGGGAGAGCTACTAGAAAAGCAAGCTTGATCTATAGAAGCCTCGCCTCACAATTTACAGTATAACTAAAGGCAAAACTTTTTTATTTATTTTGGACAGTGGAGAAGTGTTAGAACCTCTGTCAAAGGTGAACTTATTGGTGAATCCCCCAGTAGGGACAGAGACGTCAAAAAATACCTGACAGGGCTTTTGACCTCCTTGCCACTCTTTTTCCGAAAACAACATTTTGGTTTCAGATACTTTTAGGAAATTCATCTCTCTGAAGGAGTGACGGATCAGGGCCACTATACTGATGCTCAACTATGTTAGTTGTCCTAAGGACGGTATGGCTCCACTGGCCATGTACACCCCCCTTAGGAGGTTTGCATTTGAGATGGTCATCAGTTCTACCACCTTCATAGGCCAAAGGCACACGTTCGACGTTCATTCTGCAGCTTTCCACCATCTAGTTCAGTAGGTATTCTTAAGCCTCGTACACAGGATCAGACTTTTATCTGTGGGTTGTTGTCCGTAAACTTGTTCTGCATTCAGACGGCAGAACATTTTCAGCCAACGTTCACGAAACGGTGTTTTTTCTGCTTTTTTAGTGCCACCCTCTGGGCAACTTTTGCTAATGTTATCTGGTTAGCATTGGCTTGGAACATGCATGTTTTGGATTTTAGTTCAGACCAGTGGCGGTGCGTCCATAGGGACGCAGGAGCGCCGCCCTATGGCTCGCTCACAGCCAGTAAAATATACAGATTCATACACTGTATGAATCTGTATATTTTCGCCGCTGCCGCCCACTATTTAGCTAGCCGGATGTTGAGTGCCGGTCAGCTGAATAGCGGCAGCTGACTGGCTGTGTGGAAGTGCCTATCAGTCGGCTTCCTAAAGCTCATCCTCGGGACGTACCGGCTGTACATCCGAGGATAAGACTGACAGGCGTCTCAGCCAATCAGGTAACCGGATTGGCTGAAGCGTCATCGAGGGCGGGACAAGGGACATCGAGGGACGTAGAAGCCATAAAGGTAAGTGCCAGGGGGGGGGGGGGTACGGGGCACGGTGGCTACAAGTGGGGGCACGGTGGCTACAAGTGGGGGCACGGTGGCTACAAGTGGGGGCACAGTGGCGACAATTGGGGGCACAGTGGCAACAATTGGGGGCACAGTGGTGACAATTGATGGCACAGTAGCTGCGTTTGCTGGTATGGCACAGTGGCTGTGTTTTGATGGCATGGCACGGTGGCTGCGTTTTGATGGCACAGTGGTTGCGTTTTGATGGCACAGTGACTGCATTTGATGGCATCTCACAGTGGTGACAATTGATGGGTACAGTGAGGCTGCAATTGTTTATTTTTTTTCGTTTGCGCCCCCCCAAAAATTTTGAGCACCAGCCACCACTGGTTCAGACTTGTGTACACACAATCAGATAATCCGACGCAACACAGTTGTTGTTGGCCAATTTGCAAGCATGACCATCCAACATTTGTCGGAAATTCCGACAACAATTGTCTAATGAAGCATACAGACGGTCGGATTATCAGACAAAACCCAGACAATTGTCAGAATATCCGATCGTGTGTATGGGCCTTTAGTCTAATTGCAGGAGCTCTGATCATACAACCCTATGGCACTGTTATTTTGTAAGTTTGGCGTTATTGGTGGGTGGGTGTGTGTGTGTGCGCTTCAACCGGAGAATCTCTCTTCCTGCTCTGTAGTTGGCAGGCACAGCGTGGGTGAAATGAGGAAATCCTCTTTGTTACCTCCTATCTCCTTCAACTGAGGAAGCTCCTCAGACAGGACGGACATCATTACTGCAAGGGCTTCATGTTCATTGTATTATGCTTTAATTATATTTAAAGGTATCCTTTTGTTTACACACTTCTTACTGGAAATCATGCTTCAGTAGGCAATTGTCTTCTTTTAGTGGCAGTTTTAATAATTTTGGGGACTCCTTACTTGAGATCGACACCCCCCGCAGCGCACCTGCGTGACCTCCACCGTCATTATACCCGAAGTGACTTCCAGGTATCGCTGCTCCGGCCAGTCACAGCATCATGACGTCAGGCGCGCGGGTGCCGCTACTAACGGCATAATTGCCGTTAAAAGCAGCACGCTCAGTGCGCCTGCACCCGATGTCTACGGCGCATTTATGCCGTAGACATTGCTGCCGGTATTTTCTGCAAATATCTCATAAACCTTTTAGGTTGGGGAGATATTTGTTGCACCTACAGGTAAGCCTTAATCTAGGCTTACCTGTAGGTTAAAGTGGTTGTAATGGGTTCAACCACTTTAACCACCTCATGTAAATATACGTCAGCAGAATGGCACGGACAGGCACATGCACGTACCTGTACGTCCTCTGCTTGACGTGGGTCGGGGGTCCGATCGGGCCCCCCCCCCCCCGGTACATGCGGAGGTCGGTAAGCCTCGGGGAGCGACCCGGGACGACGGTGCGGCTATTCGTTTATAGCCGCCCCGGAGCTGAAGAACGGGGAGAGCCGTATGTAAACACGGCTTCCCCGTGCTTCACTATGGCGGCGCATCGATCGAGTGATCCCTTTTATTAGGGAGACTCGATCGATGATGTCAGTCCTACAGCCACACCCCCCTACAGTTGTAAACACACACAAAGTGAACCCTAACTCCTACAGCGCCCCCTGTGTTTAACTCCCAAACTGCAACTGTCATTTTCACAATAAAGAATGCAATTAAAATGCATTTTTTGCTGTGAAAATGACAATGGTACCAAAAATGTGTCAAAATTGTCCGAAGTGTCCGCCATAATGTCGCAGTCACGAAAAAAATTGCTGATCGCCGCCATTAGTAGTAAAAAAAAATAAAAATGCAATAAAACTATCCCCTATTTTGTAAACGCTATAAATTTTGCGCAAACCAACTGATAAACGATTATTGCAATTTTTTTTACCAAAAATAGGTAGAAGAATACGTATCGGCCTAAACTGAGGAAAAACAATTGTTTTATATATGTTTTTGGGGGATATTGCATTTTTTTCAAAATTGTCGCTCTATTTTTGTTTATAGCGCAAAAAATAAAAACCGCAGAGGTGATCAAATACCACCAAAACAAAGCTCTTTTTGTTTGGGAGCCACGTCACACGACCGCGCAATTGTCTGTTAAAGCGACGCAGTCCCGAACTGTAAAAACCCCTTGGGTCTTTAGGCAGCATATTGGTCCGGGGCTTAAGTGGTTAAGTCACACAGTGGTTAAGTGGTTAAGTCACACAGTCTATGGAGTAAGAATTCTCCATAGATATCAGATTTCCCCCAATCTTGCCCATTCTAATTAATAAGTTTGTGGAAGTGCCATGGTCCACCACAGATGCCCAAGACAGTTTAAAGCTATGCATAATACAAACCAGTGATCCTTTCTCCCAGGCACCCTCTTTTGCTGGTACTTCCTGCAAACTTGGGCATGATTGGCTAAAAGGTGGTTCTTTTTCTTCTTTTGTTGCCTGTTTTTGAACTTTTGACAACGGTTGGCATCAAAACAAAATATTTCTGTTCTTTTTAAGCCCCAGGTTCACACAGGGGCGGCACGACTTTGGGGGCGACTCAGCAAGGCGATCTCAAGACGACTTCAGGGGAGACTTGCAAAATGACTTCTGTATTGACGTCAATGCAAGTTGCCCCCCAAGTCGTACATGAACCTTTTTCTAAGTCGGAGCGACTTGAATGGCTCCTATTAGAACGGTTCCATTGAACGGGACGTGACTTGTCAGGCGGCTGAGTCGCCCCTGTGTGTACTGGCTCTAATTGGAGCTACAAAAATTCTGGCTAAGGCCCCTTTCACACTTCTACGACTTGTCCTACGATTTTTGATGGCAAAGTAGCATGACGAATCGTTTCCCATGATTTCCAATTACGACTTCAAGACGTTCCGGCTTCAAAGTAGTTCCTGCACTACTTTTGATGCCACTTACACAGGCATTCCCTGAAATCGTGGCAAAATCGCGCAACTTTGAAGTCGCAGTAGTGTGAAAGGGCCTAAGGTGCCTTAGATAATTGTAGTTCCCTTTTAGAGCAGAAAAGGGAGGTCAGTTGAAGCTTCGATACCACAACATTCAAGAACAAAGACCAGACATCTGGAGGTCAAGACCTCTGAAAACGACCCTTTAACCTCCCGGATTCACCAAATATTTTGACAACTTCATTTGTTTAAAGTGCCAGTGGGTGATGAACCAATGATGTCTTGGTCACTTACTTTCTTTCTGGTTCATTAAAACTTGTGTTTGAATCTGGCTTTCATTAGGTTCGCTTTCACAGAAATGAAAAATGCATCTAGTCCTGTTGACAATGGCTTGACAAATCCGGCTGCCAGTCCCCGTACTGTGAAGCCTATTACATTTTTATAGTAAATCTGTCACGAGAAGTACATGGGCAACCACTGCCGACCATATCTGCATAAGTGATTTAATTTATGATGACCAAAGGGTCGGCATGATAGCCAGGCAAGAAAGATTAGCAAAAGCAGCCTCTTATGCTGCGTACACACGACCATTATTCATGTAATTGAAAAAAATTACACGCGGTGACGTACAATGGCACTATAAAAGGGAAGTTCCATTCGAATGGTGCCACCCTTTGGGCTGCTTTTGCTGATTTTTGTGTTACTGTGTTGGTAAAATTTTGGTGAGAGACGATTTGCGCTTTTCAGTCTGTTACAGCGTGACGAATGTGCTATCCAGAACGAGCACTCCCATCTCATAACTTGCTTCTGAGCATGTGCGTGTTTTTTTTTTTTTTCCCATCTCAAGGGAAATCGACAGCTAAGAAGCTGTAGGCACCCTCGAGAAAGTAGACAAAGAGCTAAATTCAGGTACAGTTACGCCGGCGTATCGGTAGTAACTCTGAATCTACTCCGTCGTAAATTTAAGCGTATTCTGGAAACCAGATACGCTTAAATTAGGCTAAGATACAAGCGGCGTAAGTCTCCTACGCCGTCGGATCTTTGGATGCATATTTATGCTGGCCGCTAGATGGCGCTTCCGTTAAGTTTGGCGTAGAATATGCAAATGAGCTAGATACATCGATTCAGAAACGTACGTGCGCATTTTTTTTTTTTTTTTACGTCGTTTACATAAGGCTTTTTCCGGTGTAAAGTTAGTCGAACAAATAGCTGGCCTAGCCAATGTTAAGTATGGCCGTCGTTCCCACGTCGAAATTTGAACATTTTACGTTGTTTGCGTAAGTCGTCCGTGAATGGGGCTGGATGTAATTTACGTTCACGTCGAAACCAATACGTCCTTGCGGCGTACTTTGGAGCAATGCACACTGGGATATGTCCACGGACGGCGCATGCGCTGTTCGTGAAAAACGTCAATCACGTCGGGTCACGAGTCATTTACATAAAACACACCCCCCTGATCCACATTTGAATTAGGCGCGCTTAGGCCGGCCCATTTACGATACGCCGCCATAACTTAGGAGGCAAGTGCTTTGTGAATACAGCACTTGCCTCTCTGACTTACGGCGGCGTAGCGTATAGGCGATACGCTACGCTGCCTCAAAATTACGCCGACCTACCTGAATCTAGCCCAAAAGGTAGATTTTCAGGGTACATCTTGTCTCGGACCCAATTGTCATTCTATGTGCTCCTTATAACATTGCTAATCTTTGCTTTTTTGCGTGTAGTTCAACTTTTAAGTGTATGTGGGGGATTCCTTTTTCTAATTATTTTAGACCTGGGTTGAGTGGTGCCTTTATTCAATTACTGCATGGCTTTAATGCTTTTTATTGGTTTCCTACAGATTGACCACTTTGGATTTGCTGAGGACTCCACATTTAAACAGCGGTACCTGGTGTCTGAAACCCACTGGAAGAAGCCCGGGGGCCCCATCCTCTTCTATACTGGCAATGAGGGCGATATCACCTTGTTCAGCAATAATACCGTACGTACATATCCAGGTTTATTGGCTCTTATTTTTATCTCCATTTTTAAATATTCCAAATCTTAAGGCTGTTATCAAACCTACACATTTTTTCCTTTTTTTTTTTTTTTTTTTTTTTTTTTGAAGGGGGGGGGGGGAAGTGGGGGGTTATGCTTATCTGCTCTGTGCAATGGTCCTTTTATCTCCTCTTTTGGAGTTCCCTGTCAGAGTTCTTGGCTCCTTCTCAGCTGGCTGCTAAGGGGGCACTTGTGTGGGTGCACGCCTCAGCTGGGCTGTGTGTGTCCATAGAGGCGCACGGCTTGGCCACACCCCCTGCTCCCTCCTCCACTGGAATTTGACTGACTCTGCTGATCTGCTCTCGGACTCCTGTGAAGGCAGGAAAAGAGGAGCATCACTGCTGCTTATGGGGCAGCACTGAATCGGGACAGAACTCAGGCAGTGAAAGTGGTGTGTAGGGTTATTTTTTTTTTTTTTTTACCTTAAAGTGGATGTAAAGCCACTCCCATCTTTTCTAAACTACTGCCATAGTGCTGATCTATAAGGATATAGATGCCTCCTGCTTGTATCCTTACCTGTCAAATGTCTCCCCTCTGTCTGTTATAAGAACTGAAAAACTGCAGATTCTGTGGGTGGGTCTGTTGTCTGGAGCTCAGTGGGTGGAGTCGTGATGTCAGTAGACTCTCCGCCCCCCTCTACACTGCCCTTGTCAACATGCATTTTTTTTTCCTATGTATTTCTTACACTAAATTCTGCTATGATCACTAACATCCAGTCAAAATCCAGAAAAGTAACCACATGACTTCAGAAAAGAAGTGGGGGTGGGAATTAAAAAAGAATGCCTGTCTGAAGCTAGTGCATGAGATCTGTAAGTAACCTGTCATTCACAGCAAGGGGGCGGAACGGACTAAGGTTTTTCTCTGTAAATTCGTTTTCTTTCACTGAACAATAAAAGAGGATTGCTCAGAGCTGGATTAACTCTGTTTGGCAAGACTGGGCACAGATGATCGGATCAAAAAAAAAATCGGGTTTACATCCACTTTAATGCAAAAAATAAATTGAGGTTAAAACGTTTTGCTTTTTAGAACCACTTAAAGGACACTTCCTTATTATAAAACCATTTGTAAAGCAAGATAAGGGTGGGGGGTCAGGTTTCTTTAGCAGTTTGTCCCCCCTGGAGATTCGTTAATTTCGAATTTTCGTTTTAACGAATTTTTTATTTCCGAATTTAATTATTTTATTTTTTTTTATTCTAAAAATCTCGAATTTTAGAAATTTCGAATTTTTTACATTTTCGATTTTTTTTTTTATTTTAGAAATTCAGAATTTTTGAAATTTCGAAATGTCAAATTTTGAAATTTTCAATCTTTGAATTTTCAAATCTTTCATTTTGGAATTTTTCATTTTCGAAAATGGAAAAATTCGAAAATGTGAAAAACTTATTTTTTTTATAAAATCGAAAATGAAACCAATCTGAATTTTCGAAATTGTGGAATTTTCGTTTTTTTTTTTTTTTTTAATTTTAGAAAATCCTGAATTTTCGAATTACATTTTTTTTTCGTACTTCTGAATTTTCTAATTTACGAATTTTTTGAATTTACGAAAAAAAAAAATTTTTTTTTTTTTGGAAATTTCGTTTTTTTCGTTTTTGGCTTTTTCGGAATCCCGAATTTCCAGAATTTATGAAAAAGGCAAAAAAAAAGGAAAAAATTGTTTTTTGAATTTACGAAAAAATAAAAAAAACTCATTTTTTGGCAGTGCACATGTCAATTCCTTACCATGGGAAAACTAGACCAGGGGTCCTCAAACTCTGGCCCGCCAGGGTGATTTACCCGGACTGCCCCTTTTAACATTGCAGCACTCCCCCTCCTCTATGCTACCTTAATCACACACGAGTCGAAAAATGACAGGTCCGGACAAAGGGCGCTCTGTCCCGATCTGTCATGCTTTGCGTCTTGTGTGATTTAAGGTAGCAGAGGGCAGGAGTGGTTCTGCGATGTTGAAGTGGTAATGTAATACCGCTGGAGGGCTCTGTGATTGGGGGGGGGGGGCTCTGTAAAGGAGGGCCTTGTGATTAAGGGGGGGGGGTTTGTTGAAGAGTTTGGTGGGGGGAGGCTCTGTGATGGAGGAGTCTTTGATGTGCAGTGTGCACAAGAATGCATTCATATTTTATTTTTTCAAACTGTAGTCTGCCCCCCCGCAGACGCTCATTATTGTAACACTCTCCAGCCCTTTGGCTGGCAAGCAAACTGTCTCCTGCTAGAGCCAAATGTTTTCACTCATCAGTCCAGAGCAATTGCTGCCATTTTTTTCTGTACCCCAGTTCCCATGTTTTCATGCATGGTGGAAACCAGTGGGACTCGGGCGCACACAAACTGTCGCAGTCTGGCCAGAAGTGGTCATCGTGGAAGAATTGCAGCCATAAAGCCACAACCAGTGGACAATCCACAACTTGTGGCCAGGTGACGTGGCAAGGTGACGTGGCAGGTGGACAATCCTCAGCTTGTGGCAGGTGATGTGGCAAGTGACCCTCTAAATACAAGTACACTGCTGCTCTCTCAGCTGCTACTCACTCTGGTCTCACAAAGTGGCTGAAATGGTTAAATAATACAGTTTTTTTGAGCTTATGAACTCTGTTTTTTTTAAAGGGGGGGGGGGGGGGGGGGAACGTATCTTTAGGAACTGACACCTTCGCCTGTTGCTGCGTTTGCCAGACTCTTCTGTGTGTGAAGAGTTGCAATTCAGCAGAATCTCCTAGCACTGCACAGGACCAGGAAGTGGCATAAATCTTAGATGGGGTGGGGGGCGCCACTCTGTGTGCCGTCAGATTAACCACAAATGAATAATTAAACCATTTTAACAGAAATCCCCAGGGTGTGTTTGTGACTCATTTTATGTAGTTACACAGAAAGTCCCGTCTCCCATAGTACTTGGGTATTTCCAGGATACAGAGCCGCAACTAAAGATTTAATTTGGAGTGCCATGTATTTGAAGAATCTGTGGAAGGACACTGAAGCCATGCTGGCACACTTACAGAAAAATGGAACCGAACATATGGAAATAAGTCTGAGTTCACATCTGTGCTTTTAGGGGAATTACCATTGACGCTATTGTAGCGCCTGTGTACTTTGTTTATGGTACCGGTGCGAATTTAATTTAGAGGGAGATCAGAGTGTAGTTAAACTCTGATCCAAATTCTTAAGTGTAAAATAGGGTCTCTGGGCCAGATTCACAAAAGGAGATACGACGGCGTATCTCCTGATACGCCGTCGTATCTCTGTGTTACGGCCGTCCTAACTATGCGACTGATTCATAGAATCAGTTACGCATAGCTAGCCCTAAGATCCGACAGGTGTAATTGAATTACACAGTCGGATCTTAAGGATGCAATTCTAGGCTGGCCGCTAGGTGGCGAGGCCTTTGCGGTCGGCGTAGAATATGCAAATGACTAGTTACGGCGATCCTCGACTGTCCGCGCTGCCCGTCGATCTAACTTTACGTTGTTTCCGTCGAGTTACGCCGCGTAAAATTAGGGCTGAGCCCTAGTTGTTCTAAGCCATGTTAAGTATGGCCGTCGTTCCCGCATTGAAATTTAAAAAACCACGTTGTTTGCGTAAGTCGTCCGTGAATAGCGCTGGACGCCATTTACGTTAACGTCAAAACAAATGAGGTCCGTGCGACGTCATTTAGCGCAATGCACGTCGGGTAATTTACCCGACGGAGCCTGCGCAGTACGTTCGGTGCGGGAACGTGCCTAATTTAAATGGTGCCCGCCGCATTTACGTTACACCGCCGCAAGTTTACAGGTAAGAGTTTTGAGAATCGGGCACTTGCGCTGTAAACCTGCGGCGGTGTAACGTAAATCAGATACGTTACGCTGCTGTGGAGCAACGTAATTCTACGAGAATCTGGCCCTCTGTCTCAGCTTGGCTGTGCTGTAGGCTTTTCTGTTGCATTGGGGTGTTCTTCCAACCCCGGTGCTGCAGATGGCAGCAGTGGAGTCAAGGTTTGTGTGCGCTCTCCCAGCAGCCAATCAGGAGGGTTTTGGGCAGACGCCATTGAGTCGGGGTCTTCTTCTTCGAGTGTGGCACCCACCTTTTAGGGTGACCACATCACTGTGCCCCGGCATTATGGCCTACCTGGCTGGGGCATGCGTGCCACGCGGTGTTCCTGGTTCCGGGAGCGTCTGAACAGCGGCGGGGACCCACTGAGCGACTGGGTTCCCACCTTAGAAGATCCCAAGCTGTATTGCTGTTCAGTGGGGCGTCCGTCTGAGGAGCACCATTGAGAGGCTGGCGACCCAAAAGGGCCTCGACAAACCACCGGGGATTAAGTTAGCCGGACACTGAAGGATTCATCGCCTGTCAGTCGGTGCCTGGGCGGCAGGTTGGGGGAGATCCGAGACGAACTACGCCACGGAGGATTTCCTCTGTGGCTGCGGGTCGGAGGGGGCCTGTGGCGGAGGTGTCTCCCTGGGGTTCGCTGGGGAGGGTCTGTGGCGGAAACTTTTGCTCGGGTTCACCAAGAAGGGTCTGTGGCAGGGACTTTATCCTACAAATGTTCGAGTGATACTCCGGCTACCAGGTCAGTGAGAGAGGCCTGTCCGGGTACACTAAACCCACTCAGGGAGCCGGACTGTTTCCCTATCCTCACGCCAGAATCTGCTGTTCTCCTTTTTCTTCTTCTTCAACTTTACTTTCCTCACCATAAGTTTATTGTTTTTACCCGGCTGGGTAATAAAGAGCACCTGTTCTGGACATTCCTTTACTTCTATCAAATGCAATACGCATCATTCACCCCTAGGAATTCGGGGGAGCCATGAGGTGATCGTGCCACCCGAAACAACCAGCAGCTCCTACAGGGTTGTAGTGCTACACTATATAATGTGTGCATCAAAGATGCAGCAAGCAGATTATTTTTTTTATTTTTACGCACCCCTGAGAGAGCTTTTCCAGTCTCGGGAACCCTTTCACCCATAATCTCTTCCTTGCCAGTGCTTTCTGCAGCAGACCAGGACAGGAGGTGGGCTCTAGGGGGTCCCAGAAAGGGGAGCGATGTTGGGTTTCTTCTTCTTTCTTTTTTTTTCCACTTCTTCTTTTTTTTCTTCTTTTTCCACTTCTTCCTACTCTATAGCTGGCAATTATACCCAACCGTTCCAAGTATGGGGAAAACATGACTTCCTCCCCTATGAGAGGGCTTAAGTCTAGCAGCCATTAGCTTGACCCAAGCACAGGCGCATTACCATGGAAGTGATGCCACTGCTCCCCCATGTTACCAGTCATTTATTCAGTACAGCTGCAGAGGAGCAGCGAGGGAGGGCATAAACAAGGCAACAGTGTCTCTTTTAAGAATGATGTACAGTGCTCCACTGTCTTGTAGAATTAGGAACTGCCACATGCATTTTGATCCTCTAGTACTATAAGGAGATGTTGAGGGTACTATGCAGCTCAATGAACATACAAATTCTGAGGTTCTAAGCAACCCCCCCTCTGTCATTACATATCTAAATATGGACCAAAGTAGAGTAGGACCACCGCATTCAGTTTACAGTCTTACCTGTTGACTGTACAACTTTTTGAGATGGGAATGAGGGATACCTATGAGCAAAAGTATGCAGCCCCCTTAAAGGAGAATTGTTCAAAAAACAAGTTTGGTTAAAGCAGAGTTCCACCCAAAAATGGAACTTCCGCCTAATCCACGCCTCGCCCCCTTACATGCCACATTTGGCATGTAATTTTTTTGCGGGGGGGGGGGGCTTCAGGAGGAGTGGGACTTCCTGTCCCACTTCCTCCTTCCGCCGAGGGGCTGCAAAGGCGTATAACTTAATCGCCTTTTGGCAGCCCCTCCCTGTAGGCGATCGCCTGGGACACGTGACAGGTCCCAGGCGATCGCCTGTCCAATCGGATGGCGCAGCGCCGCTCGTGGGTGCCCGGCCGTGAAGCCGAAAGCTGTCATGGCCGGGTGCCCACAGTTGCAGTGGAGGCGGCGGCGTTGAAGGGGGGGGGGACCGGAACGAAGCTCCCAGCGGCACGCCGCTGGACCGTGGAACAGGTAAGTGTTTGTTTATTAAAAGCCAGCAGCTACACTTTTTGTAACTGCTGACTTTTTTAATAAACATAAATGCCTGGAACACCCCTTTTAAACCCACGTGTGTGTGTGTTGTTGTTGTTGTGTGTGTGTGTTTGTTTTTTTTTTTTCTTTTTTCATTATATTGTATTTTACAAATGCAGCAATTTAGAAATTGGATGAAAGGTTTAGCGCTGGAAAACACTTTTTGATAGATACAAAGTACATTTTATACACAACTATATCGATCAGACCGAAATGAGGAGGAATGCGGGACATTGCTCAAAATCGGGGACAGTCCCTCGAAATCGGGGACAGTTGGGAGCTTTGCTGTTTGGGTAATTTTAAACATTATAATAGGACATAATAAACATTATAATAGGACATAATAATAATAATAATAATAATAATAATATTTTTCTCTAGGGCTTCATGTGGGACATAGCGGAGGAGTTTGGTGCCATGCTGGTATTTGCTGAACACCGCTACTATGGCGAATCGATGCCTTATGGAAACCTGTCCTATAATGTAAGTGTTCTTTTAGGTGTGTTGTGGTGTGTGTGTGTGGTTTTTTTTTTTTTTTTTTTTTTTTTTGTGTTTTAGGGACTGCAGCTATTATTAAAACTAGAGTTGGTGGTGCTGTTGGCTATAGCAATGAGGATACATCTTTCTAAAGATATGAGTTCTCTAGGTGTGAACTTTATACCCTACTATTTATAATCTGGCCAATATTGTTTTAACATGGGCAATGGCTACCTCCTGTTATACAAAGGTGGCGGATACCTTGTAAAGTATCCTTTTGGTTAGCTAATGCTTTCTGAATTTTGAATTCTGATCTGATGTGGATCAGCCCAACCTGTAATCCCGAATGCTTATATGGGTACTTGATGATGGGTCCACTTTCCATTGTCTGTCTTGCATTGTGTGTATTTAAACATTTCATTTGGTATGTTGCCATCTTTTGCCTTGATGATGGAACCTTGCTAACTATAGAAATGTTGCAATTGCTTCATGGCAACTTTTTCATGATTTGACTGTTCTGTAGAATGGAGGTGTGCTATTGACATGCATGACTTTACATATGGCATTAGTCTTAAAGTGGGGGTTCACCCTAAAAAAAAAAATTCTAACATTGCATGGAGCCGACCTATGAGACCGACAGTATGCTGTGTGTTTTTTTTTTTTTGGTGTACATACCATTTTTTTAGGGCTATTTTCACCCCCGGCTTCCCCGCGGGAGTGGGCGTTTCTAATCGCAGGCTGTGATTGACCTGCTTCCGACCGGCGCATTCTGCGCGTCACGAGTTGCGGAAAGAAGCCTCCAGATGCCGAAAGCCAACTACAAGTCCAAAGGACATTCGCGGTCCAAGGACCTAGACTATGGAACGCTTTACCAACCAGCATTCGGTTGGAGGAGAACCACTTGGCGTTCAGGAGAAAGATCAAGACTCATCTCTTTTGATACCAAAGGAGACAGGAACAACAAGCGCCCAGAGGCGATTAAGTTCACATGTGTTGCGTTATATAAGTTTTCATTCATTCAAGCCGAACGTCGGTGTGGCTCTATACGGCACCTGCGCACCGACGTTTGGCTTCTTTCTGCAACTGCAACTCGTGACGCGCAGTATGCGCCGATCGGAAGCACGTCAATCACAGCCTGTGATTAGGAACGCCCACTTCCGCGGGAAAGCCGGTGGTGAAAATAGCCTCAAATGTCTCCTATATCTTTAAGGGTGACCCGCTCTGGAAAAGTCATTGCTGGCCAGATTGGGGAAACCACTGATAAGTATCTCATAGACTCTTGATGAAGACCACTACCGGTATTGAAGCAATGGTCTGTCTCTTTGTTGGCAAAACCTATTCCCTAAACCAGGGATCTACGGCCCTCCAGCTGTTGTGGAACTACACGTCCCACGAGGCATTATAAAACTCTGACATTCACAGACATGGCAAGGCATGATGGGAATTGTAGTTCCTGAACTGGAGGGCCATAGTCTACTCCTAAAATGCAGCCACCAGAATAGCTTTCTAGTAATAATTTCCAGCCATGACTGATGTTCTAAAAGACTCTGATAAAATATCTCTTGCATTTACTATCTGCTTTCTTTCTAACAGGACCCCATACATCTGAATTATCTGACCTCAGAACAGGCTCTTGCAGACTTTGCTGTTCTTATAAGGTTCATTAAAGAGAGTGCAGACGCAGAGCACAGCCCAGTGATTGCCATTGGGGGGTCTTATGGTGGAATGCTGGCAGCCTGGATGAGAATTAAATATCCGCACGTTATAGTGGGGTAAGTGTGGATCCTTAAAAAAAAAAAAAAAAAAAAGTTTGTGTTTTTTGTAATGTCCTTTTCGGCTCTCCACTCTTTCAAGCTTTGTTTGTATACTAGGAATGATTTAGGGGTTTGGGTCAATCTTGAGTTTTGACCTTGCCAGTGCCCATTGATGCAGCCTGCCCAGTGCATGCCATGGGGAGAGGAGGATCGCTGGTTTACACAGAGCCGGGGATCTTTCACTTAGCGCGACACCATGCCGGATAAGTCTCTCCACCTGGACTGGCTCTCTGGCTCCTATGATGGACGTTGCATGTCCCGGAATTGGACCAGTGTGATTTCCATCATAGGTGTCGGTCCAGAAGGCGGGACTTCTATGTCACTCGGCCGCTCCGGCCAAGGAGAAAGTAGGATAAGTAGCTCTTTTTTTTTTTTTTTTTTTCCAGGACAGTTTTTACAGTGAAATGGAACATTTGAACCACTAGAGGAAAATCTGACAGCCTAAAAAATGTACTGCAGCTCAGGGGTTCTGGGCTTCAGCAAATTGGCAGCCTCCAGCAAGAGGAAATGGGAACAATGCTGCAATTTACAGCACGCACTATTTTTTTTTTGTCCTTGCTAAAGAATATTTATTTGTAGCACCCTGGAGTTTAGGCAGGGTTGCTACTCATAAATTTACTTGCCAGGAGTAGTTATCCTTGTTTGCTAGAGATTTATTTATTTCTCCTTAAGTTTGGCTTGGTTTCACTCTTCTCTTCTACCACTAGGTGGCCGGGTTCTTGGTGGTACTAGATATGAGCAGGGCAATGCAAAGTCAGGTTATGGGTATATGGGGTATATCTGCCAATGGGAAGGGTTTTCTTGAATCCCTTGGCCTGCTTGGAGAGCCTATATATTTGAGTGATCTGTGTTCAGTGCCACCTGGACGGCTGTCTGGGTGGATGTGCGTCGTATTTCCCAGGCTGCTAGGCCACAGTTTGGGCCTATTCCAGGGGCATCTGGCTGCTAGGCTGTCTGAGGGCCTATCCAAGAGAGCAACGCACGGTTGGGATTGCGGCTTGCAGTCCAACCAAAAGTGGCGGTTCTGCCGTCCGGAGAACCTGTCGTGGTTGGAGGTAGAGGGGAAGCTGTCCCCACTAAGGGACCATCCGCCTGATTACCAGGGACCACAGTGAGTAGCTGAAGCAAGTACTGGAGCAGTATTCTCACCAGATGGGAACGGTGAAGAATCGGGACACTTCAGTGGGAATTGAGCCAGCCAGCGGAGGTGACACTTGCAGAGCAGCCTTGTGTGTCAAGCTAGGGACCAACTAGGCCAGTGGGGTGAAACTTGAGAAGTATCTGGAGTGCCAAGCTTGGGACCCAGCAGAGAAGTGGGGGGGGGGTGAGGATTGAGAAAGATAACACGTGAAGATTGGAGGACCTCAAGGGATTCCGTGGCAGTGAATTGGAGGGTCTAGTAAGAGGGTGGAGGGTCTAGTGAGAGACTGGAAGGTTTAAAAATATATAATATAAAAAACAAACATACCATACTTGCCTCCACTGTGTAGTTCGTTTTGCACAGAGTGGCCCCAATCCTCATCTTCTCGGGTCCATCTGCGGCTATCTCGGCTCCTCCCCGCAAGAGCTAACCTCCCTCTGGAAAGTGCTCTCCCAAGGGGGTTAGCTTGCGGGCACGCTCCCGTGTGATACAGTCGGCGGCCATAGCAGCCGAGTGTATCCCCTGGCATGCCGTGTCATTGATTTGATTGACAGCAGCGGGAGTCAAGGGCTGCGCTGCTATCAATCATCCAATCAAGAGCTGGGGGAAAACAACGCGGGATCGCGCCCATGGAGATTTGGAGTTCAGCTAATTTAAAATGGGGGCTCGGGGGGGGGGGGGAGTGTGGAAGGTGTTTTTTCACCTTAATGCATAGGATACAAAAATGCAAAGCTTTACAACCCCTTTAAAGAATGTTGCCATAGACGGCATTCCTGCACGTGCAGATGTGGTGCCTTGCTGCAGGCCTGCACAGCTGTCCTCCTATTGATGTCTCAGTCTGCTAATTGAATTTGCAACTACCTAAGGGTGTCCTGGCCCTAACCCCCTCTCCCCCCAAATACAGAGAAATAAAACCTCTTTTACATCAAAGAAGTGTCTGGCGCCCAATGACTTTCACCATCTTTGCACCCACTATGCCTCACAACCCACTACATACAGAAGGATGTCGGCTATCTCTGGCCCTGGAGGTTCTCATAAGACCAAAGGAGGCCTGAGACCTTGCTTATTTATTATGTTGTGGTCAAAGTTCCACTTTAACCACTTCAGCCCTGGACCATTTCGCTGGCCAAAGACCAGGCCACTTTTTGCGATTCGGCACTGCGTTGGTTTAACTGACAATTGTGCGACGTGGCTCCCAAACAAAATTGACATCCCCTTTATTTTTCACACAAATAGAGCTTTCTTTTGGTGGTATTTGATCACCTCTGGGGTTTTTATTTTTTGCGCTATAAACAAAAATAGAGCGACAATTTTGAAAACAAAATCAAATTTTTTAACTTTTTTGCTATAATATCCCCCAAAAATAAAACGTCTTCCCTTTTTTATTTTTTAGGCCGATTTATGTATTTTTTATGGCTGACACTTTTTGACACCGTTTTGGGACCATTGTCATTTTTACAGCGATCGGTGCTATAAAAATGCACCGATTACTGTAAAAATGACACTGGCAATGAAGGAGGTAAACCAGTAGGGGCCACTGAAGGGGTTTAAGTGTGACCTAGGAAGTGCTTCTAAATGTTAGGGGGCGTGGCTTTCCGTGACACGTCACTGAACGCTGTTCCCGATGACAGGGAATACCCAATCGGTGTCCTGTCACTAGGAAGATGTTGTGTTTTACACTGACATCTCCCCGTTCTTCAGCTCTGTGACCCGATCGCGGGACACCGGCAGACATCGAGTCGGAGCTTGCGACCACACGGCCGCAAATCTAAAGGGGACGTGTGTGTGTCATACATACATACATACATACATACATACATACATACATACATACGCCCAGCTGTGCCATTCTGTCGACATTAAATGAATGAAAACTTGTATAGCGCAACACATGCGAACTTAATCGCCTCTGGGCGCTTGTTGTTCCTGTCTCCTTTGGTATCAAAAGAGATGAGTTTTGATCTTTCTCCTGAATGCCAAGTGGTTTTCCTCCAACCGAATGCTGGTTGGTAAAGCGTTCCATAGTCTAGGCCCTTTGTTCTGACTCCGATTGTTGTGATAGCGATATATCCCTTGCTGAGACCTCTATGCCTGGCCTGTATAAGCAGATATACTCACTGCGGACAATCCTTGTCAGACAGCTGAACTCGTCAATACCGATTCATTCAAAAAAGGTGTTTATTCTTTAAACTTCAGAGGTTACAGCAGATAACAGGAACAGCAGATGAATGGTGATAGTATTGTGCGGTCAAAAGATGATGCCTTTCCTACCTTGGGCAGAGTACATGAGTGTCCTTCTACATGTGGCTTGCTGGCTGAAGAGATGACACAGGAAGTACTCCACACAGGAAGCAGGGAGGGGCATACATACAGTGAAAATATGTGGTAACTCAAAGAATCACATAAACATGTGCATTGCAACAAAGGCCATTAGATGGCAGCATAGGATAACACATAGATTTAGCTATGAGAAAATAGTAGGCAAACCACACTATATAGACTCTAATCTATATAACAATGCTAATATTAACTGAGGCTATGCATCTCATATTCTATGCCCCTATTGGGGCAGCACACTCCCCGTCTGGCATGATAATGCCACTATTTACATAATACAACGGTAGTTATGCAAATAAACAACAGCGCAATTTGCTTGATGTCTTGAAAACCTGAAAGGCATAATGGAGAACATGCATATAATACAACAACTATAATATAAGGCTTCAAGTTGTGACAACTAAAGTTCCAGATACTTCCTTCTCGAAGTCGCAGGTAGGATCCAACAGCATACCCAAGTAAGTTCAGTCTCCAAACGGCAAGAGCAAAATGAGTTCCGTGATAGGTCTGATGAAAGTCTTTACAGTCCCTTGTCTTGAAACTTTCACCTCCACCTTACGTACCTTACCGTCATCACTAGGAACGCTCTTTACAATAAGACCCATAGGCCACTCGACTCTTTCAGCTTGCTGATCCTTAAGCAGAACGAGATCTCCAACTTGGATGTTAAGGTTCGGGCGCTGCCATTTCCTGCGTCCTTGCAGAGTAGAAAGATACTCCATCTTCCAACGATTCCAGAAGCAGTTGGCAAGGTGTTGTATTCGCTTCCACTGATCGTAGCACAGATTTCCTGATTTAAAGTCTCCAGGTGGCACGGGAACAGTCCCAAGCTTTTGGGTAAGAAGAGTGGCTGGAGTAAGGATAGTTGGGGTCTCTGGATCTGTAGACACTGGAACAAGTGGTCTTGAATTGATTATGGCAGATGCTTCTGCCAGGAAGGTGGTTAGAATCTCGTGGGTAAGTCTTGTGGAATTCAAGTCCATGAGCATAGAGTCCAGTATTTTTCGCGTGATTCCTATCATTCTCTCCCATGAACCACCCATGTGGGAAGAATGAGGAGGATTGAAAGTCCATGTGCAGCCTCTTTCAGCTAAAAGGTCTTGTATTGGCCTAGAGTTGAGCTGTAACTCTCGACAAGCTCCAACGAAATTAGTTCCACAGTCGGATCTTAGTGTCTTGACTGGTCCTCTGATGGCAAGGAACCGTCTTAGAGCATTGATGAAACTTGAGGCATCCATAGATTCTATTTCTTCAATGTGTACTGCACGTACACTCATGCAGGTGAACAGCACTGCCCATCGCTTACTATTGGCTTGGCCACCTCGTGTTCTGCGGGCTGTTACCATCCATGGTCCGAAGACATCCAGACCAACGTGAGTAAAGGGTGGGTCAGTACTTAACCTGTCAGCTGGCAAATCTGACATTTGCTGTTGCTGATGTTTCCCTCTTAGTTTGCGGCACTGAACACAGCTGTGCAGTGTAGCTGTAATCTGTCTTTTTGCTCCTATAATCCAAAGGCCTGCAACTCTTATGGCTCCCTCTGTGAAGTGTCTACCTTGGTGTTTCACCCTTTCATGGTAGTGCCGTATGAGCAAAGTGGTGATGTGATGGCGAGCAGGTATAATGAGAGGATTCTGTTCTTGCTCACTGAACTTAGCCTTGTTTAGGCGTCCGCCAACCCTTAACGTGCCATCATTGTCAATGAATGGGTTCAGGTTAGCAATTGGACTGTTTTTTGGAATGTCCCCCTTGTCACGGATACGTCTGATTTCTGAGCCAAAGACATCCTGTTGTACACTGCGTATTATGATCAGTTCAGCTTCAGCAATGTCTTTTGCAGAAAGAAGCTTTTGGCACATGTGCCAACCTTGACAGTGAGCATCTGTGAGCTTCGTGTGAAAGCAGTGTGCAATATGAACTAACCTTGCGGTGGTGCGTACCAGCCTTGTCCACTTGGAGAAACGTTCAAAGCGTTGACAGCCCAAGGCACATCTTTGTTCAGTTCTGGTGACAAGGGTTTTAACTTCAGGACGAACCTCTGGATCTTTGTCGGGTTCTAGAAGACTAAAGACGTCAGCCGTGGTTTCTTCTGGATCAGCCAACAAGAATTCAGGACCTGTTAACCAAGAAGAATTTACGAAGGCACTCGCAGACACTGGCCTGGTGCCATGATCTGCAGGATTAATTTCAGATGGAACATAATGCCATTGTTCAGGTTTAGATGATTTTCTTATTCTTTCTACACGGTTGCTGACATAGACATAGAAACGTTTAGTCTTGTTGTATATGTAGCCCAGAACAACCTTGCTGTCTGTGTAGAATTTGATGTCATCTATCTGAATGTCTAGCTCACGCAGTATGAAATCTGCAATCTCTACAGCTAGCACAGTCCCACAAAGTTCAAGCCTAGGAATTGTGTGTTCAGGTTTGGGTGCTAACTTAGCCTTCCCAAACAGAAACCCTACATGGGTTAGATTAGCTGAATCCCTTACCTTGAGGTAGGCAACAGCTGCTATGGCCTCAGTAGATGCATCTGAGAAGATGTGCAGCTCTTTCCTCCGACTGGTGGCAAGGGAAGTCGGAGTGTAGCAGCGTGGTATAAGGATTCCATCTAAGGCATGTAACGACTGTTTCCAGGACTCCCACCTTGAAAGTTTGTCTATTGGTAGTGGGGCATCCCAATCTTTGATAGTCTCTGAGAGCTGTCTAAGTATGGATTTACCTTGTATGGTGATGGGAGCCACAAATCCCATTGGATCGTATAGGCTGTTCACCACTGACAGAACTCCACGCCTGGTAAATGGTTTGTCTGCAGAGCTGACTTGAAAGTCGAAGCTGTCCTTTAATAAGTCCCACCGTAGGCCCAGACTTCTCTGCACAGGTGGCATGTCCATCCCCAGATTTAAGTCTTTAAACCCTGTGGCATGATCGCCAGGTTGAAAGGCTTTCATAACAGCAACACTGTTTGAGGCAATCTTGTGTAGTCTGAGGTTAGCCTCAGAAAGCATAACTTGTGTCCTTTGGAGCAGGTCTATGGCTTCTTCCGCTGTAGGTAAAGATTTAAGTCCATCGTCCACATAGAAATCTCTCTCGACGAAATGTCGAGCATCTGCACCATACTCCTGTTCTCCGTCAAGAGCAGTCCTTCGTAAACCGTATGTTGCGACGGCAGGTGAGGGGTTATTTCCGAAAACATGAACCTTCATGCGGTATTCAATCATCTCATTGTTCATGTTGTTGTCACGGTGCCACAGAAACCTTAGGAAGTTCCTATGGTCTTCTCGTACAATAAAGCAATGAAACATTTGTTCAATGTCCGCAGTTATGGCAACTGGCTCTCTTCTGAACCTCATGAGTACACCTACAAGGTTGTTGGTAAGGTTAGGACCAGTGAGAAGAATATCGTTCAGGGATACGCCCTGATGTTTGGCACTGGAGTCGAACACTACCCTAATTTGTTTTGGCTTACGTGGATGGTACACTCCGAAGAAGGGTAGGTACCAGCACTCATCGTGTATTTGAAGAGGTGGAGCTGGCTCAGCATGCTCATTGTCAAAGATCCTCTTCATAATGGTAATGAAATGGTCCTTCATTTCAGGCCTGTTCTTTAATGTTCGTTGAAGTGAGTTGAATCTGGATAAAGCCTGTTCCCGATTGTTTGGCAGTTTGACCTTTGCAGCACGAAGAGGCAATGGTGCAACCCAGCTGTTAGACTCATCCTTGAAGAACTCTTTGTCCATTATTTTGATGAAATCTCTGTCTTCAACTGACAAGGCTATTTTGTTGTCGTCACTTGTGGTACAAAACACTGTGGTACCTAGGTTGTCATCACAAAAGATAGGAGTGACATCAGGTACTTGGATGATGTCAAGAGGCTTCTCCTTTATTTCATGATGGTGAGGGCACTCTTTGAAGTGGGATGCACGTCCATTTCCTAACATGTAAGTTTTGAAGGAGTGGATCTCAGATGACGTACACATTCTATCCAGGCATACATCGCCCACTATTACCCAGCCTAGATCAAGTCTTTGTGCATAAGGGGCATCCTCAGGTCCATCACACTGCTCACGTACCTTATGTACTCTAAGAATGTCTCTTCCTAGCAAGACTAAGATTTCAGCATTCATGTCCATTGCGGGAATCTCATCAGCAAGGTGCCTTAAGTGAGGATGGTGATATGCAACCTCTGGAGTAGGAATCTCTTCTCTTTCGTCTGGTATCTGGTCACACTCGACTAATGTTGGTAGGAGTATGCCCTCTTTCCCTTCGATATGAGACACCATGAACCCATCGACCCTTCTGCCGAAAGTCTCTACGCGACCAGAACAGGTTCTGAGAGTATACGGTGTGGCATGACCCTCAATGCCAAAGATCTCAAAGAATTTAGGCTTGACCAGGGATCTGTTGCTCTGTTCATCTATTATGGCATACATCCTGGCAGCTTTTTCAGGTTGACCCTCTGGGTATACCTTAACAAGGCATATCTTGGCACAGCACTTGTGATCTAAACCTTCTCCACAGACTTCTGTGCATGAAGAAGAAACATTCTCCTGGGCTAGAGCGTGGCTTCGTTGCTCCCCGCCATGATTTGAGAGAGGGGTGGAGGTAGGTAGCTGCTGTGGGCTGTCTGTAAGTGGAGTAGGATGCATAGCTGTCACATGTCTTTCGCTGCTGCATTCTGTGCACTTGATGACAACTTTACAGTCCTTGGCAAAATGACTATAAGAAGCACAGCACCTGTAACATACTCCAAGTTTCTGGAGAATCTCCCTGCGCTCTTGTAAAGTCTTTGCTCTCAGCTCTCGGCATTTCTTAAGAGGGTGAGGCTTCTTGTGAATAGGGCACTGACGATTAGGATCTTTATCACCCGAATCACTCTGGTATGCATGAGAGGATACGGGTGGTGAGATGTCTGTCCTTTTAACAGATATTGCTCTATGAAAGTCTCTGTGTTTAGCTGCTGTGTTGTCATACCTTGGAGATGGTGATGAAGCAGGCAAGTTGGGTTCACTGAAGCTGAAATCATTTCTCATCCAGGCTTGTTCACTGATGAACCTGCAAAAATATGAGAATGGAGGAAAGGATACGTTATAGTCTCTTTTGTACCTTGAGCCCTGCTGCGCCCATCTCTCCTGCAGGCCGTATGGCAGTTTAGACACCACTGGATTGACACCATGAGCAGTGTCCAGGAAGCTTAGACCAGGTAGACGTGGGTCTGTCTTTGCCAACTCTAACTCCATGAGGAGGTCACTTAGATCTTGGAGCTTGCGATAGTCTTTGTTCCCTATTTTTGGGAAGTTTTGCAGTCTCTTGAATAGAGCGCTTTCTATGGCTTCTGAGCCACCATAGGCTTGCTCAAGTCTTGCCCATGTGGCAACAAGACCTGCATCTGGGTGGTCAACATGTACTGTTCTCAGTCTTTTAACACGATTTGCAGATTCTGGCCCCAGCCACCTTATGAGCAAATCAAGTTCGTCCTTGCTATTAAGGTTGAAATTAGCAATAGCAGCCTTGAAGGTTGATCTCCAGGCCCTGTAGCTCTCTGGACAGTCATCAAACCTTGAGAGGCTGTTGATAATGAGCTCACGGCGTGCCATATAGCTGGCTAAGTCATTCAAGTCTGATCTCTCACTCTTTGGTGCCAAAGTAATCTGTGGAACCCCTTGGGTGTGAAAGTTCTCTGGTGAAGAAGGGTGAGGTTTACCAGGATGAAATGATGTTGCATGAGCGCTTAACTGGTGTAGTCTTTAAGGCTTCTGCTGGCTGTGGCTGGAGCTGCGGCTTGTCGCTGGAAGTCACCTTGTTGATGGCAGGAGTTGATGTGGTTTGCTGCGTAGATGCTCTGGCGTTGTGGACTTGAGGAGACTCAGGCATTTTGAGCTGGGAGGTCCCTGAGTTGAGAGTCAGAACAGTGTTGTTAGTAGGAGGTACAGGAGATGACTCTGTATCTTTTGTAAACATTATGCTTTAGCACATAATCACTGGTGCGATCAATTGGATCTTCCAGTTCTGCTGGGATAAGACAGTCTGAATTAGTACTTTGACCCATTGCTTGTTCAAGGACTTTCAGCCTTGCTAGCGCACCTGCTTCCTCTTTCTCTATTTGCAGAATCTTTATTTGGGATTCCATTTCTGCTTGGCGAGTTTTGCTTTGGGCTTCCATCTCTGCTTCAAGAGCTTTGCTTTGGGCTTCCATCTCTGCTTCAAGAGCTTTGCTTTGGGCCTTCATCTCTGCTTCTTTCTTAGCAAGGGAGCTTTGCGCTTTTTTGGATTCAGCATCAGCGCGGGCCTCTATTAGCTTGTCGCTTAATGTTGAACTTCTGGAGCGAGAGGATCTAGAAGAACGTGCAGTGTGCTTGGTTGATGTTGATCTGTGAGATCTGGTCTCTTGCAGTTGAGCAATGCGGAGTTCTGCCTTACACTGAGCATTTTTCACTAAGAGATCCCTTTGTTGGTTCGGTGCATCAGTCTTGGTCAGTTCTGCTGAAGAGTCCTCTATATTACAGTCTTGCAAGAAAGCAGTGTATTTTGCAGACAGCCGTTGGTAATGTTCATACGCAGCAGATAGGCGAACTATAGAATCTCCTAGTTCAGCCGGTTGATCATTAAAGTGTGGCAAAACTGACATGCAGTGTGAAGTTCTGTCCCAGAAGTCCGATAGCTTGCTGGAGAACTTATCTCTAGTGTATTCATAGTTTTCTCTGAGTTTCTGTATTGGTTTTATTGTACGCTTGGGTCTTACACTCTGTTCAGCAATATCTGCAGAGTCTGCTCCCTGTACGTCTGCGGGTTCAGAGGCATGATGAATCTGCGTTGGTTCAGCCGTAAAAGAGTGTTCAGAGCCTTGTCTAGACATTTCTCACGGTTTTGTAAAAAATGGTACTGTCTCTTTAAGAAGACGAACAGCAGCTTAGACAGGTGGGGTAACACAGTTCAATTAGAGAAACAGCTTTCAACATTCACATGAAGCGCATTAAGCTTGTGCGACCATGTGCTTTCACAAGATGGCGGCTGGCACTGAGCTTGATTGCAGATTAGGCACACACATATACACAGCATGCTGTAAGAATTCTATGCATCTTTTGACTGTTCTGACTCCGATTGTTGTGATAGCGATATATCCCTTGCTGAGACCTCTATGCCTGGCCTGTATAAGCAGATATACTCACTGCGGACAATCCTTGTCAGACAGCTGAACTCGTCAATACCGATTCATTCAAAAGAGGTGTTTATTCTTTAAACTTCAGAGGTTACAGCAGATAACAGGAACAGCAGATGAATGGTGATAGTATTGTGCGGTCAAAAGATGATGCCTTTCCTACCTTGGGCAGAGTACATGAGTGTCCTTCTACATGTGGCTTGCTGGCTGAAGAGATGACACAGGAAGTACTCCACACAGGAAGCAGGGAGGGGCATACATACAGTGAAAATATGTGGTAACTCAAAGAATCACATAAACATGTGCATTGCAACAAAGGCCATTAGATGGCAGCATAGGATAACACATAGATTTAGCTATGAGAAAATAGTAGGCAAACCACACTATATAGACTCTAATCTATATAACAATGCTAATATTAACTGAGGCTATGCATCTCATATTCTATGCCCCTATTGGGGCAGCACACCCTTGGACCGCGAATCTCCTTTCTCCTTTGGACTTGTATCTGGCTTTCGGTATCTGGAGGAGATTTTGATTGGTGGAACGCAGAACGCGATTGGGATTATGAGCTTTTCTTTTTTCGCATAGATATTGGGGAGCATTCCCATGGATACATCTATGCGTTAGGCAGAGTGCTTTAAAAGTGATTCTGTCTTTTACTGGTAACCAATGAAGGGATCTCAGTGAAGGTGAGATTGATTCCCAGGGTTTTTTCCCAGTCACTAGTCTGGCGGCCGTATTTTGAACGACTTGTAGACGAGCGATTTGGTACTTTGGGAGTCCGAGTCATTTGCATAGTCCAATCTTGAGTTTACAATAGCTCCCACCATGACCGCTATGTCTTCCTTGGGAATAAAAGGAGTAAGTCTGCGTATTAGGCGCAGCAGATGGTGAGATCTGCTGACTACTGACCCTATTTGTGCATCCATTGTCATGTAGGAGTCAAAGATGACCCCAAGACTTTTGACTTTGGCGCTAGGGGTGATGATTTTGCCCAGAATGGGTGGGGGGGGGGGGTCCAAGTTGTTGCAGGTTGATTCACACGTTTGGCGTGAAACAGGAGAAGTTCTGTTTTCGCTCCGTTGAGTTTAAGATAACTCTTTGTCATCCAGTCCTCTATCAAAGAGAGGCATGTCTCTAGATTGAGGTGATGATCCTTTTTATTGCAAAAGCGGAAATATAGTTGCGTGTCGTCTGCATATGAGTGGTAGAGCAGTTTTTGACTGCTAATAATCTCAAAAAGAGGGCGAAGATAGATGTTGAATAACACCGGCGACAGGGGGGATCCTTGAGGGACTCTGCACGATAATGTGCGTTTCTCAGAAGTGAAAGGTCCTAACTTCACTATTAAGAGGAGAACCAAGATAAATCGCCTTCTGCGACTCTGGCTACTTCAGCTAGCCGAGTCAATAAAAGCTTGTGGTCTACTGTGTCGAAGGCTGCGCTCAGGTCCAACAGAACCAGAAGACAAGATGCTCCTTCGTCTGCGGCCTCAAGAGCGTCGTCCCATATTTTGAGCAATGCGGTTTCTGTCCCGTGTCCAGGCCGGAATCCCGATTGAAATGGATCAAGTAGGTTGTGGGTATCTAGATGCTGTTGCAGCTGTTGTACCACTACTTTCTCCATTACCTTTGAGAGTACATTTAGGCCTGTTATTGGACGATGGTGGAGTGGGTCCTTGGGGTCCAGGTTGGGTTTCTTCAAGATGGGTCGAATTATACCCTCCTTCAACTGGGAGGGCACTATGCCTTCCCTGAAGGATTGGTTGATAAGCTGCGTGATAGGAGGTGCCAGGATGTCGGCGCATTCCTTCAGCAGTTTAGTGGGGATGATATCATTCAGCGCGGTGCTGTTACGCAGAGTACCGATGATATTTTTTGTGGCATGGATAGAGATGGGTTCCAGCGTGAACTTACCTGGTTGTGGTGAATTACTGCAGGTATTGTGTAAATCATTACGGGGAGGGTTGAGGGGGAATTATTTTGCTGAATGCTTTGTTGGATCCCCTCGATTTAATGAAGTAATCCGACGATTCACTGCAAAATTCTTGTGAGTCCGAATTGGGGGCTTCAAGACATCCTGGATTCATGGTCTGAGTGACCAGCTTGAAGAGTTCGCGTGGGCGATTAAGGGCGCTGTTGATAGCCTCGGAAAAATAGTTTTTCTTGGCTTTGAAGATTTCTTTGTGGGGGTTCTTAAAGCGGGGGTTCACCCTAAAACAAAAATAGAACGTTACATCCAGCATACTGCTGACATCTACAATATGCTGGATTTTTTTTTTTTGTACCGCTGTAGTTACGGTCTTATGGTATTTTCACGGGGCTTCCGGGTTCTCGCTCCCCCGGGGAGTAGGCGTTCCTTAGATGATTGACATTCGGGTAAAGCGCGTCATCGCCTTCCGAAAATATCCGAGGGGGACTCGGCACTTTACGGCGTCTGCGCAGTCAGCTCTACACGCCAGGCGCCGTATAGCGCCGTAAAGAGCCAAGTCCCCGTCGGATATTTTCGGAAGGCAATGACGCGCTTTACCCGCACGTCAATCGTCTCCTGGGAGGATCAACACTCACTCCCAGGAGACATTGCGCAGAGCTCCCCGTCGGGGGGGGGGGGGGGGAGGAGCGACACGCCCACTCCCAGCAAGGGAGAAGACCCGGAAGTGCGGCTGAATACAGGGAAGTGTACACATTAAAAAAGTTGTTAGGTTAGCGAAAAAGTTAATTTTGAGGGTGAACCTCCGCTTTAAAGTGAGTGCAGCGGTCGGCAAGCTGTTAACAGACCCATCGTCAACAGTGTAGCTCAATAAAGCCTCATGCAATGAAAACTTGCTGGAGAAGCATTTCATCCCCACGTTAAATTTGCATTGAAAAAAGCATTTTAGATGGAAAGTTGTATTTAAAAAAAAAAGAAAAAAGAAAAAAAAAATACTCTTATTTTGGCTATGAAACTGATTTTAGATTTACCCTAAGCTATTTATTTAATTTTAGATAAAAAATAAAAATGTTTCGTACCCAAATAAGAGTATTATGAGCATCTTCTCCTTCTTTTTTTTTTCTTAATTCGTAGGGTAAAAAAAAAAAAAAAAACTTTTGCGACAATGCTGTTCTTTCAGCAGTCCTGCCTTTACAAATACATCTGTATCCTGCTGGAGTTGCATGTCTTTAAAATGAGCTGTGCTTTTGGTTTTTCTGTAGCTTTCAGGATGGGTCACTTGGGAAGGAAGCCAGGCTACAAGCTGTCATGTATATAATATTCATTATTTTGGAAAAAATAAAAACTACTGGAGGTTTTGTTTCCCGTCGTTTCAAAAAAAAAAAAAAAAAAAGAGCAGACTTGTTCTGCTGATTTTAAAATGTAGAACAATAAATCTGGGAATTACAGCCTAGAACAGTTTACATATTGCAGGAAAACAAGAGGACTTGTACCAAAATGTTAAAGTGATTGCAAATGCAAAAAATTAAAACCAAAACCTACATGTTTATACATGCATGTATAAAATTGCACACAATGGCCCCTAGAACCGGTTCACACAGGGGCAACACGACTTTGTGCGCGACTTTGTGAGGCAACTTGGACACGACTTGAGCGTGGACTACAGCACGACTTACAACGCAACTTTAAGTCGCCTCCAGGACGGGACTTTGCCAGTGGCTTATCATGAGGGGGAACTCCATGCCAAATTTTAAATAAAAAAAAAAAACGGTATGGGTTCCCCTCCAAGAGCATACCAGGCCCTTAGGTCTGGTATGGATTTCAAGGGGAACTCCCTACGCCAAAAAAACGGCATGGGTGTCTTCCCAAAATCGATACCAGACCCTTATCCGAGCACGCAGCCGGGCCAGTCAGGAAAGGGGGTGGGTACGTAAAAGTGCCCCCCCTCCTGAACCGTACCAGGCCGCATGCCCTCAACATGGGGCGGTAGGTGCTTTGGGGCAGGGGCGCCCTGAGGCCCCCCCCCACCTCAAAGCACCTTGTCCTTATCAACATGGGGACAAGGGCCTCTCCCCAACAACCCTGGCTGTTGGTTGTCGGGGTCTGCGGGCAGGGGGCTTATCATAATCTAGGAGCTCCCTTTAATAAGGGGGCCCCCGGATCCCGGCCCCCCACCCTATGTGAGTAATGGGGTACATCGTACCCCTACCCATTCACCTGGGGGGGAAAAAAGTGTCAAGGGAAAGAAAAAACCCTACCCAGGTTTTTAAAGTCATTTATTGGGCAGCTCCGGGGGTCTTCTGACTTCTCCGCTCTCTTCTTCTTCTGCCGGGCTCCTCCGCTACCTTCTTGCAGCTCTTTTACTAGCGTGTGGTGTGGGTGTGTTAGAGCTGCACGATTACTCGTTAAAGAATCGTGATTCTACCCCCCCCCCCCTCCCGATCTTAAAGCATTTCCCCAATTTCTAGAGTTCTCTGCTCACTTATGACAGCTGATAAAAAATCCAGGCAGTCTGCCAAGTTTCTCTACATTGGAGATGACTATAAACAAAGTAACATTTCGTTATCAGATGAAGGGAATGAACGTCTGTCTGTAGATGAGGGCAGTTTAACCACTTAAAGACTAAACCTTTTTCTGACACTTACAAGTTAAAAATCTGTATCTGTGTATAACCCCCAACCATTAAATATTCTAAATTATTATTATTATTATTATTAATATTTTTTTTTTTTTTTTTTTTTTAGCAGAGACCCTAGAGAATAAAATGGCAATATTTTGTCACATGGTATTTGCGCAGCAGTCTTTTCAAACACAATTTTTTTTTTTGGGGGGGGGGGGGGGGGGATTACTTTACGGTTTATTTTTTATTCAATTAAGTTGGCCCAATTTATTTTTTGAATAATGTGAAAGATGTTACGCCGCGAGAATCCTGATCTTCTAAGCAAAATTGTGATTCTGATTTTTAGGCAGAATCGTGCAGCGTGTGTCCTTCTTCTTTTTATTTATTATTTTTTTTATTCTTACACGTGATTGGATATTCTTTGCAAGAGACATTGTCCCTGAGTGAATGTGAAATTTCAGTTTGCAAAGTAAACGGCCTATTTTGTCTTTCATAAATCAACCCCAATGTGTCTCATTAAGCTGAGAGAGAGTTGGCTTTGCCGTGTTTTGCTGTTATCCTGAGTATGTAGACGGGAGGAACTCCTTTCACACTGGGGCGGTTTGCAGGCGCTGTTGCGCTAAAAATAGCGCCTGAAATGGCGGCTTTCACACTGGGGCGGTTTGCAGGCGCTGTTGCGCTAAAAATAGCGCCTGAAATGGCGGCTTTCACACTGGATCGGTGAGCTAGCGGGACCGCTCCAAAAGTCCTGCTAGCCACATCTTTGGAACGGTGAAGGAGTGGGGTGTTTACCGCTCCTTGCCATTGAAAGCAATGGGAAACAGCGGCTATACTGCCGGCAATGCGCCTCTGCAGAAGCGCATCGCGGGCGGTATTGACCCTTTTTTTTGCCCATAGTTCCACCGGTAAAGCGCCGCTAGAAATGGCGGTGCTGTGCCACTACCGCACCTCCCGCCCCAGTGTGAAAGGGGCCTTAAAGTGTTACTAAACCCACAATAGTAAAATCGGTCTGTATATGCAGTAAAGCATGCTTGTTATGCTCACTAGACATGTGCACTGCCAAAAAATTCATTTAAAGTTATTTAAATTTTTTAAATTTTTTTGTAAATTCGGGAAATTCAAAACATTTGTTTTTTTCCGTTTTTTTGTTTCATTCGTTTTTTTTTTTTTTTTTCGTAAATTCGGGAAATTTTCGAAATACGTAAATTCGGAAATACGAAAATATTCGGAAATACGAAATTTCGAAAATGTCAAATTCGAAAATTGAAAACATTTTCAATTTCGAAATTCGGAAGTACGAAAATTCGGAAATACGAAAAGTCGAAATCTGAAACTTTTTTTTCAATTTTGAAAAATTCTAAAATTCGAATTTTTCAAGTTTCGAATTTTGGAATTTTTCAAATTTGGAATTTTTTTAATTTTCCGAAATTTGAGAAGTTCGAAAATTGAAAATTGTTTCAAATTTTGAAATTTAAAATTTTTCGTATTTATGAAATTTCGAAAATGGAAAAATTCGATTTTCAATTTTCGAATTTTTCCTTTTCGAAATTCGTAAATACGAAAATTCAAAATTCGGAAATTTAAAAATTTCTAAATTTGAAACATTTTTCAATTTTCGAAATTTCAAATTTTCAAAGTTTGGAAAACTTAAACTTGAAAAATTCTAAAATCCGAAATTCGTAAATACGAAAATTTAGAAATTAAAGAAAAAAAACGGAAATACGAAAATTCGTAAATTCTAAATTTGTAATCACGAAAATTCGTAATTAATTTCCGAATTTTCGTAAAAAAAAAAGAATTCAAAACAAAACAAATTGCACATGTCTAATGCTCACTGTGGAACCTAAGGGGGTTGATCTGCCGCATTGTGTAAAAGAGCAGTTTGATCCTGTCATCTCCTGATAATACAGAGCCTTTGGGGGCACTCTGCACATGCTCAGTTTGGTGCATTGCTAGAGCGTGGTTGGGGTGTGTGTGTGTGTGTGTGTGTGTGTGTGTGTGTGTGTGTGTTTTTTTTTTTTAGCCTGACTATGTAACTTTTTAATAAGTTGAGTGCTGGCAACTTCTTCTATCCTCTCAATCTAATCACCCAAAACGCGTCCTTCCACTTCCAGGGCTCTGGCTGCTTCGGCTCCAATCTGGCAGTTTGAGGATTTGGTTCCTTGTAATCTATATTACCAAATTGTGACAAATGATTTTAAGAAGAGTGGATCCGGGTGTGCGGAAAGCGTATCCAAGTCTTGGGCTGCCATAAACCGCATGGCAGAGACAGGTAAGTGTGTCTGGCATCATTTTGTACAGATGTTGGTAATGATTATGACCTTTTCTTTGGAGAACCTGTTAACGCGTTCCTCCTCCTTCCCTTATTACAGATGATGGTATGCGATGGCTGTCCAGCGCGTTTCACATGTGCTCTCCCTTTAGATGCAAAGAGGATGTTGCAATGATGAAAAGCTGGCTGTCTGATATTTGGATAAACCTGGCCATGGTGGAGTATCCGTACCCCGCCAGTTTCCTGGAGCCATTGCCTGCCTGGCCAATTAAGGTAATCTATGAAAAAATTTGATTATATTTTTAAAAGAAGCGGTCATTAAACCAATCCCTCTGGGGTGAAATGCTTTTGCTGGTATCTAGGGCCGAAACAACTACCGTATTTATCGGGGTATTGCGCGCTCCGGCGTATAGCGCGCACCCCTAAAGTGGACCCGCATTCCTGTAAAAAAAAAGATTTTAGTACTTACAGTTTTGGTGTCTTGCGTGGCGTCCATCGGCGGCCTCGTCGGGTCCGGCATCCGTCTGTGGCTTCAATGGTGTCCTCCTCGTTGGGTCCGGCGTCCTTCTGCGGAGTCCTCCCCGCTTCCCGCTCCGAGTTTGAACCACTGCGCCGGCATATACCAAGCGCAGTACACTCGGGTATAGTCGGGCAGGCTCGGCTCCTCTCGAGGTCACGTCCAGGACGTGACCGCGAGAGTAGCCGAGCCTGCCCGACTATACCCGAGTGTACTGCGCTCGGTATATGCCGGCGCAGTGGTTCAAACTCGGCGCGGGAAGCAGGGATCGGCGTATATCGCGCACCCACGATTTTGGCCTGATATTCAGGGCAAAAAAGTGTGCGGTATACGCCGATAAATACGGTAATCGATTATGAAATTAATCGATTAATCGGCCAGTAACATAATGGGGTTAAAAAAACTAAAATTAGCCCTTTATAGTACAAAAAAGCAAATCGCTACTGTAAATATTACTTTCACTGTCCCACAGTAAAAAAAATGAACCCCTTACAGTAGCGATTATTTGCTCTTTTTGTACTTCTTTTTGTTTTTTAAACCCCATTATGTTACTAAACCTCTCAGGCCGGGGTCACACCTCTGTGTTTTTTTTTTTTTTGGTGCTTTTTGCAGAAACACACTACAGTTCATTTACATGTTTTCCTATGGGACACGTTCACATCCATGATTTTTTTTCAGCTGCTGCGTATTTGGAAAGGGCAAAGCGCAAAACTGTGCTATTTTGTTTTTTGGTTCAATACACAGTACAGACCAAAAGTTTGGACACCTTCTCATTCAAAGAGTTTTCTTTATTTTCATGACTATGAAAATTGTAGATTGACACTGAAGGCATGAAAACTATGAATTAACACATGTGGAATTATACATAACAAAAAAGTGTGAAACAACTGAAAATATATTTCATATTCTCGGTTCTTCAAAGTAGCCACCTTTTGCAGCAGACACATCTCTAGAACTGGTAAGAGGAGACTGTGTGAATCAGGCCTTCATGGTAGAATATCTGCTAGGAAACCACTGCTAAAGAAAGGCAACAAGCAGAAGAGACTTGTTTGGGATAAAGAACACAAGGGATGGACATTAGACCAGTGGAAATCTGTGCTTTGGTCTGATGAGTCCAAACTTGAGATCTTTGGTTCCAACCCCCTGTGTCTTTGTGCGACGCAGAAAAGGTGAACGGATGGACTCTACATGCCTGGTTCCCACTGTGAAGCATGGAGGAGGAGGTGTGATGGTGTGGGGGTGCTTTGCTGGTGACACTGTTGGGGATTTATTCAAAATTGAAGGCATACTGAACCAGCATGGCTACCACAGCATCTTGCAGCAGCATGCTATTCCATCTGGTTTGCGTTTAGTTGGACCATCATTTATTTTTCAACAGGACAATGACCCCAAACACACCTCCAGGCGGGGGAAGGGCTATTTGACCAGGAAGGGGAGTGATGGGGTTCTGCGCCAGGTGACTACCTCTTGAAGCTCATCAAGAGAATGCCAAGAGTGTGCCAAGCAGTAATCAAAGCAAAAGGTGGCTACTTTTGAAGAACCTAGAATATGAAATATATTTTCCGTTGTTTCACACATTTTTGTTATGTATAATTCCACATGTGTTACTTCATAGTTTTCATGCCTTCAGTGTGAATCTACAATTTTCATAGTTATGGAAATAAAGAAAACTCTTTGAATGAGAAGGTGTCCAAACTTTTGGTCTGTGCTATACTTCAATGGAGAATCTGCAGAAAAGCATGTAATGTGTTTTTGCGGCAATTTGTGTTTTGTAATCTGCCCAACAACAAATTGGCCCAATTTTTTTTTTTTTTTTTTTTTAAGGCTATTATCTGATTAATCGAAACAATTATCGGCTAACTAATCGATTATGAAAATAATCGTTAGTTGCAGCCCTACTAGTATCCCTATCAAAACGTCTTCCTCAAGCTGGTCTGAGAGGAGCAGAGATATATTGGGTTCTTTACCCAGCACTCTTTGGCCACAAGCTGACTCTGGGGAAAAAAGCTCTGACTAGAACCATCAGAGCCCCGATGCAAGCAACCCCCCTGACCCCCAGGCTGGGCCCTTTTCTTTGAGCCTAGTAGTGGAGATATCGGGAATCTAAACAGACCTCTAATGTTCCACCATTGAGATAGAGATTGAGGACACAGCCCTCAATCTCCATTTCTGCAGCCTCAGCTGCACAAAATGAAAGGACAGGAATGGCTCTGTACAGAGCTTCCCCATTTGGTCACAAGCTGAAACATGGATGGGGCCAGTAAACAACATGGAGAAGCAGGAAGACCATCGCGAATATTAATTTGCTAATGTCACACAAGTGTTTTTTTGAAGCCAATAAGAGTCCCAACCCATTTGAAATCCATGCGTCTGGCACCCTGCGTGGAGATTTTGGGACGGGTGCATGGAGATTAGCGTCCACCACTGTCCAGGGCTAGGCTTTGCAAAACTATGGCCCCCAGCTAAGGCTCCAGCTAGGATCTCGATGTCTTCTAGATGGCACCTTCACTAATCATGCCCCAGGGGTCTCTTCCAGCAGCACTGGATACCAGTTAGTTTTTTGTTTTTTATTTATTTTTTACCCTGTGGGGGTCTAATAGCTTCTCTTGCAATGTGTGTGTGTGTGTGTGTGTGTTTATGCTACCATCTTTATAATAAAAAGATTGGATTGAGCCACCACATCCAACCATCATTGGCCCTTTGCACCTTGGATATTTTCAAACTTCTAACCTCTTCTTCTTCCTGTAGGAAGTCTGCAAGCACTTGAAGAACCCCAACCTCGACGACAAGGGACTGCTGCAGAATATTTTTCAGGCAATTAATGTGTATTTTAATTACACCGGGGGGACGCCTTGCCTCAACACCTCTGAGACCGCTGTGGGCAGCCTCAGTGATCTTGGCTGGAATTACCAGGTAATGCCACAGAATTTGTTGCAACACATGTCACTGAATGCTAAAGTCTAAACTTTTTTATTTTTTGCCTTACATTAAAAACCGAAATAGAAGTCTAATGCCCTGTACACACGGTCTTTTCAGCATGGGAAAAAAAATGAAGTTTTTAAAAACGTCATTTAAAATTATCGTGTGTGTGGGCTTCACATCATTTTTCGGCTTCTGAAAAACGACAAAAAAAAAATTCGAACATGCTGCATTTTTTTCACGTAGTTTTTTAAAATGTAGTTTTTCGTGTTGTTAAAAATGATCGTGTGTGGGCAAAAACAACGTTTTAAACCCGCGCATCCCCAGAAGCAAGTTATAAGACGGGAGCGCTCGTTCTGGTAAAACTACCATTCATAATGGAGTAAGCACATTCATCGCGCTGTAACAGACAAAAAAGCGCAAATCGTCTTTTACTAACAAGGAATCGGCTAAAGCAGCCCAAAGGCGAATATAACTTCCCCTTTAGAGTGCTGTCGTACGTGTTGTACGTCACCGCGCTTTGTTCATCATTTGTACGCGGCATCAAGCTTACTGCAATTTAGTAATTTTTTTTTTTTTTCGTTTTTTTTTTCTTTTGAACTATGCAAAGTCTTGTTTCAAAGACCAAGCTGGAAAACGATGATAGGCTTTCCAGTATGGCCAAAGCTCTTATGGGTCATAGGAGCGCTCTTACTTTTTTACACTCCTTTGTATCCAATTCCGACGCACAAAAATCCTACGCATGCTCAGAATCATTGAACTTCATTTTTCTAGGCTCGTGGTAGTGTTGTACGTCACCACGTTCTTGGCGATCGGAATTTCTGAGTAACGTTTGTGCGACCGTGTGTATGCAAGACAAGTTTGAGCCAACATCCGTCAAAAAAAAATCCAAGGTTTTGTTGTCGGAAATTCCGATCACGGCATCATGAAGGCCAAGAAACACAGCAGAAAAGTCAGGGGTAAAGTTGTGGAGAAGTTTAAAGCAGGGTTGGGTTGTATAATAATAAAAAAAAAAACATTTGACACAACTGCAAACCTACCAAAACATGGCCGTCCACCTAAACTGACAGGTCGGGCAAGGAGAACATTAATCAGAGAAGCAGCCAAGTATATATATATATGTGTACTTAGCCCTCTAAACACTAGAAGGGCACCTCCTACCCCTTACCCACCACCCCAAAAAAAAAAATGTATAACAAAAAAAAAAAAAAAAAAAAAGGAGAAAAAGGGAGGTAAAGAGATGGGGGGGTGGGGGGATAGTTAGGGGAGATCTGCCACATCTACATCCACCACACCTACTCTCTCCCCCCCCTCCCCCCTCCCTGAACCTCCTCCATCCCTCCCACACCCCCTCCTGTCCCCTCCTGGAGTTGGCATGGAACGCCCACAGCTCCTCCATCCTTCTAATTCTATCTATTTCACGGAACCATTCCTCTATAGTGGGTGCCTCCTTTTTCTTCCAGTTCCTAGGAATAAGTATCTTGGCTCCGTTTAATAGATGCGGGACCATAGACCCTCTATATTCTTTCCTGGTCATTTCCGAGTTATGGAATAGACATTCCCAGGGATCTTGGTTCACCTCATATCCACTGATCTCCTTTATCTGTGCCAATACCTCCCTCCAATATTCCTGGATCAGGGGGCATTGCCACCATATGTGGGCGTGTGATCCTTCCATCCCACACTCCCTCCAGCATAGGGGTGATGTCTCTCTATCTATCTTGTGCATTTTCGTTGGAACAAAATACCACTTACAGAGAAGCTTATAATTAATTTCCTTAACCTTAGCGTCCATTGACGTGGAGTGAACATATTCAAGTATCTTCCTTTTTTTTTTTTTTTTTTTTATACAAATTGTTTGGTTCAATTCTACCTCCCAATTTTCAACTACCTTTAGTGCCTCCAGCTTGTCGTTAGGTGTCAGGATCTTATAAATATTAGAGAGTCCCTGCTTTCCTATTCCTCCCCGGAGGGTACATTTTTCCCATTGGTTTAAGTCATTTGGGGCTCGTAATGGTTTCGGCAAAGTGTTTATAAAATGCTTAATTTGCCTGTATCTCCAAGTGTCTCCTGGGAATACTCCATATCTTTCTCGTAGTTCAAGAAAGGAGCACAGACCTTCGCCTTTCATCAAGTCCCCAAGTTTTAATGTTTCCGAAGTTCCCCACCTCTGATATAAACCTCCTTCTCTACCTGGTTTAAAGAAGTCTGTACCCGTAAGAGGCATCAATGGACTATTGTATGGCCAGTCTTCCCTTTTACATATTTTATCATAAATTGTATATGTTTCTTTTGTAATTGTTGGGACATCTTGGGGCAGTCCCCTATACTTTTTCGGTACCCATATTCTACCTCCTAGTTTATTAGCACTTAAACTTTCTTCTACTTCTACCCATTTCTTTTTCTCCCTTCCCTCATTCAGGAACCAATCCGTCATCCTCCTCAGTACCGAGGCCTCATAATACAGTTTAAAGTTTGGCAGTAGGAGTCCTCCTTCCTGTCTGGGTCTGTTCAGGGTTTCTACTGCTATACGGGATTTCCTACCCCTCGAAATGAATCCCCCTATTATCCTTCCTAACATTCTAAAAAAAGCTTCTGGGACTCCTATCGGGAGGGTTTGGAAAGGGCTTTAGGTAATATCATCATCTTTATTGTATTTACCCTTCCTAACCAGGACACTCTACTTATGCTGTAACCTTTTAACTCTGATCTTATTTTATTTAATAGGAGTATGTAATTATCTTCATATATGTACCTTTCAGTATTAGATAGGAATACCCCCAGATATCTCATTCTCCTTTGCTTCCACCTAAATGGATATAGAGCCTCCAGATCCCTGCGTTCTCCCTGACCCACCGAGATACTCAGAATTTCTGTTTTCTCTTGATTGATTCTTAGGCCCCATACACACGAGAGGATTTATCCGCGAATACGTTCCAGCGGAACGTTTCCGCGGATAAATCCTCTCGAGGATTTCAGCAGATTTCTCATGCGATGGAGTATACTCACCATCGCATTGAAATCCGCGCCGAAATCCTCTGGCGATGACGTGTCGCCGCGATTTTGACGCGGCGACGTGCGCGACGCTGTCATATAAGGAATTCCACGCATGCGTCGAATCATTACGACGCATGCGGGGGATCCCTTCGGACGGATGGATCCGGTGAGTCTACACAGAACAGCGGATCCATCCGTTGGGATGGATTCCAGCAGATGGATTTGTTTAGCATGTCAGCAAATATTCGATCTGCTGGAATCCATCCCAGGGGAGATATATCCGCGGAAACAGATCCGCTGGCGTGTACACACCATAGGATCTATCCGCTGAAACCCATCTGCTGGGATTTATCTGCGGATGGATTCTATCGTGTGTATGGGGCCTTAGATTTGTGATCTCCCCATATCTCCCCATATCTCTCATATTCGGCTATTATCTTAGGTAGTGTTTATTTATATATATATATATATATATAATGGGAAGGTTTGATAGCTTCCCTCGGAGGTTTGTGGTGGAGGTTATTTTTCTTTTTTTCTTTTTTTTTTCTTTTTTTTCTAGTTGTTTTTTTGTATTATTCAGAGGTAGGGGCAGGTGTTGCTCCCTTAGAATTAGGAAGGCTGGCACATATACATACACGAAGGGAAGGTGGGAGGATTGCTTCCCTCGGCGGGGGAGGTCATCGCCCCCTCCTCCTCCTTTTCTTTTCTTTTTCTTTTTATATGGTATGTACAACACTCAGAAAATAGGATTTTTATAACAGCTTACCTGTAAAATCCTTTTCTTGGAGTACATCACGGGACACAGAGCCGCATAGCCATTACATGTGGGTTATAGAGTCTACCTTCAGGTGATGGACACTGGTGTAATCAATTAAACAGGAAGCTCCCTCCCTATATAACCCCTCCCCTACTGGGAGTTCCTCAGTTTTTGTAGCAAAGCAATAAGTGTCCCAATATCCCCAAACAAGAGGGGCGGGAGCTCTGTGTCCCGTGATGTACTCCAAGAAAAGGATTTTACAGGTAAGCTGTTATAAAAATCCTATTTTCTTTATCGTACATCACGGGACACAGAGCCGCATAGCCATTACATGTGGGATGTCCCAAAGCAATGCTTACTGAGGGGAGGGAGACACCAACAACGCAGACCGCCATCAGACGTGAGGACCTATAATGCTGCCTGCAGCATACTGCGCCAAAAAGCTGCATCCTCTAGCCGTCTTATGTTCACCTGATAGGAATTAGTGAACGTAAGCACAGATGACCAAGTTGTGGCCTTGAAAATCTGCGTCATAAAGGCTTGGAAATGCATTGCGCATAAAGCGCTTACCATCCTGATAGGGAGCACCCCCACAAAAAAACAGGGGGAATCCTACTCTAAACCACAAGCCTGAATAATAACCTGATGAATCAACCTTAAAAACAGTTGATTTTAGACGCTGCCTGCCCTTTCCTGGGGCCTCCTGGTAGCGCCACAACATCAGTTTTCCGTATCCGAGTAGCCGCTTCAGATAGGCCTAGACCCTTCTTACTCCAACGAGAGAGAGAGAGTGTAACCATTTTAATAGCTGACCTGAACACTGCCTGCCCATCTAGGGTCTTCTGGCAGCCCAATAAAAACGTCAGCTTTCTATATCTGAAACCTTCAGATAGGTATTTAACTGCTCTGATCTTAATTGAGAGAAAAGCAATAACTTTTCCTTCCGTGAAACAAGGTTTTGAAAAAAGGGAAGGTAAGAATATCTAGATTCAAATGAATATTAGATCCTTCTAGTAAATAAGGTTGGGTGAGGATGATGAACATCACTCTACTTGTAAGAATAATTGAGTATGGCTCTAGTCTATACCAAGAAAGTTGCCAATACTGAAACTCTCTTCGAGGCTACCACAACCAAGAACACCAATTCCCTTGTTAAAGGATGAAGGGAAATATGGTGCATCGGCCCAAGGAGCTGACCCTGTAAGCCGACAAAACTAGAGCCAATCCTTCGAGCACAAGGGCGACCCAACTGGTGGACTTATGCACGTCACCCCTTGTATAACAGCCCGGACCAAAGAGTGTGAAGTAAGCGACCCTTGGAAGCAAGGCCGAGATCGGATCCTTGATATAACTTAAGGCTAGCTCCGTCTCCTTTCCAAATGTAGGAAGGCAGGAATGACAAACTTCCACGGATGCCACCATCTGGTTTCACACCAGGAACATGGGCCTTCCAGACCGTAGGATATCTGGTCCTGGAGGCCAGCTCTCTTGTATGAAACAAGGGAATTGCCGCTAATTTTGAAAGCCCCGATCCTCGAGAATGTGGGCTATAATAGCCAGACCATTAATTCACCTGTTGCAAGGCAGGATGTAATACCCCCTGCAAAGTAGGCCTGGAAAAGATGTAAGGGACCGTGGGTCCTCTACTACCACCCTTACTGTTCCTGCACGAGAGGTCGTCAGGGTTATGCCGGAGTAATCAGGCCAGCTTCCGTTCTCCTCTAATGTAGCATAGAAGCCACAAAAGTCGCGGCACTGGGGGGAGAGACACAACCAGTGACAACTGGTCCCCCCGGATTACAAACACATCTGCCCGCATGCGGGTGGATCCTTTATCCTTGACCCCAAGCTGTTCAATTCCTTGATGACCCTGGACGCCAATACATCTTATGTACAGGGTACTATTTCTGTGACATTTGGTCAGGAAAACAGTCGGGGTGTAGAGGTCATTCTCCCGGAGACACTTGTTGACGGCTCCAGCGAATCGCCTGCCAACTCTGCATTTCATGAAATGACGAATGTCAATAGGCAAGGCACAAGCTCCTCCTTGGTAAATTAAGTAAATCACTAGTATGGCATAGTCTGATTGTACTCTGACAGAACCAACCTGCCACCTGAACGTTCAGGCCCCTAAGCCAGATGCTCCATCGGTAGCTCTAGCTGACAGATAAGGCTCCCTTGGAGCTTGACTACTTCCCCTGGGCCATGGTCTCTTCCTGACCTGGCAAACCCTTTTAGTTAAGAATCACCAAGAGGAATTCCAGCATATCTCTGAGACCGGGTTCTTTGGATAATGCTAGGTCAAGATCCACTCTTTCTAGGCCGACAAAATACTGTTTATAACAGCCCTGAATAAAAGTTAGTATAGGGAATTGTCTTGAATGAAGCCAGCATCTTCCCTAGTGCCTTAATCAAAAGGCCAAAAGTAAGGAACTGTTCCTTGCTGTGACCACATAGACCAGTTTTCTTATAGCGATGGTCTTGTCTGAGGCCAAAAAAACTCTCCTTTTTGGACTGTGCCAAACATACCCAGCTTCTTGTCAAATGAAAGAATGTATCTTTTAGACTGGAATCCCAACCCAGGAGTTCCAGATACTTGACCATGCTGGACACCCTTAGGTCCAGCCATGCTACTGACTGACCCATCAGCAGGAGTTTGCTTCGGTATGCCATTACTGCTATACCCTGGGCCTACAGACCTGCTAGAGGCGGGGCCTTGCACCCTGACAACCCAGGCACGGAGGCTAACCCAAAAGGGCAAGACCACCAACTGGAGATAGTGCTGTTCCCCTGCGAAACGCAGACAACCTCTGCAGACCCAAGTAAATAAACACATATGCAACTGGCTCCCCATATGTGTATGTGGCAAGTGTTAAAGCCATATGCCTCAATGGAAGTGTGTGTACATGGCAGCGTGTGTTCCTGGAAGCATGAATTCATATAAATATGTTTTAAGCAAAACATGCATATAGCATGTGTGCTCTGGAACAAGCATCTTGCAAGCAAGCATGCGCTATAAACGTGTTATGCAACAATGTGCAACATGAACCCATGCAGACACGTGTTTCTATGCAAACACAAGGAATCCTGTATTGCTTAATTAGGCCGCCATGTGCAACTTTAAAGTAATCATGCATCCTTATGCGATTCAGCATCTTCCATGCGATCATCATCTTATGCATTTCAAGCACTATTGTGCGGACAAGAACCCTTGTGTGACCAAGGACTCTTGTGTGACCAAGCATCCCTGTGCGATCCATCATCCTTATGCACTCAAGCATCTTAATGCGACTTTAGGCATTTCTGTGAAACAAGCTTCTCTATGTGATCAAGTATCCTTGGGTAATCCAGGATGCTGTTGATCCGACAACCATGTGTGATCCAGCTTCTTTTTGCATTCAAGCATCTTTAAGCGATCTTTAGGCATTCTTGTAGAAACAAGCCTCTCTGTGCGACCAAAATATCCTTGAGTAATCAAGGACTTGGGTGATCGGGTAATCATGTGTGATTCAGCATTTTTATGCCTTCGAGCCTCTTTATGCGATTCTAGGCATTTCTGTGGAAACAAGCCTCTTTTTTTGACCAAATATCCTTGGGGAATCAAGGACTTGGGTAATCAGGTAATCATGTGTGATTCCAGCATTTTTATGCATACAAGCATCTTTATGCAAACTTAGGCACTTCTGTGGAAACAAGCCTCTCTGTGTGACCAAATATCCTTGGGTAATCCAGGACGCGGATGATCAGGTAACCATGTGTGATCCAGCATCTTTTTTGCATCCAAGCAACTTTATGCGATTTTAGGCATTTCTGTGGAAACAAACCTCCTCTGTGTGACCAAACATCCTTGGGTAATCAAGGATTTGGGTGATCAGGTAACCATGTGTGATCCAGCATTTTTATGCATACAAACGTCTTTATGCGATTTTAGCCTTTCTGTGGAAACAAGTCTCTCTGTGTGACCAAATATCCTTGGGTAATCCAGGACTTGAGTGATCAGGTAACTAGCATCTTTATGCACTCAAGCATTTCTATGCAACTCTAACAAACATGCAACACCATACAGACAGAAACATGTATCCTTATGCGATCCACAATAAAACATGCTCTGTTACTTGTTTTTATCCCACATGCATTCCAAACTCATGTATCTTATGCAACATGCGGACTGGTAAAGAGGAAGTTATCCTCTGTAGATGTGCGTTTCCTCAATTAAGAGACGTTAGCAATGTGTACCAGCAACTGTGCATCCCTCAGATGTGCATTTGGTTAGCCTGAAGCCGACACCAGGCTGAGGACCATATGGAGGTCTTACTAGCCACCTATAGGAAAAACCTCTCTTTACACTCCAAGGAGAAGATAGAGGCTTTGGCCGAGTAGGCAGAGGGAAATTATATGCAGCATGAATCTCTGAAAAGACTGCAGGTGCAATCAGAACCTGTAGAGCTATTGATAGCTTCTCCTCGTTAGGCTGCAGCTCCTGTCTCCTGTCCTCTGACAGTGAACCTTCATCCCCAGCTCTTCTAATCCCTTTGTTTAAGGATTAAAGCAGGAAAAGGGACACACCCTGCTTTTTTCTTTTTTTTTCTTTTTTTTTCTTTTGCTTCTTGTGAGGATGCTGCAAACATAGCAGTTAACCTCTTGTAGAACAACAAATGTGATGCAAAAAACAAAACACATGCAGAGTGGCTGCAATGTTGGGGGAGGCTGCATTGATTGCCTGACAGGTCTGATGGCTCAATCTGTGAGCTGTTTAAGTCTCTACAGGGGAGAATAAGGGGCCACCAGGTTCAGGTGGCGATTCCTTTTTATATTCCTCCCCCTGACCTTATTCAATGGGGAGACAAAAGTCCTAAGCTAAAAGCAGAGGAGCTTAACCCAGGTGCATCAACAGCTGAAGTCTGGCAGCAACAATGCCTGCTAATCTGCACAGCTAGATGCGGAGTAGGCGTCTTAGATGAATCTGTATCCAACTCACACAAGGTGCTTACATTTGTGTCCCCCTAGCTTTACAGAGCTCTGACGTCTGGGCCTTTTTGAAGAGCCCTCTCTGCGACTGCACTGAGCCGGTGAGCACGTGCGACATGGTAGAGCCTGAAGCTGAGGAAGTGGGACGCACAATAGACCAGCTAACACTTACGCTTCCGTTTTTGGAAAGCATGGTAAGTGAAAACATCAGGCATGTCTTACTGCCCATAGTAGTGGAAAAACAGATAAGACTTGCAGCTACTCATGGAAGACAATCCTTTGCATAGGATTAAGGGCATTTTTTTTTTTTTTATGTACCAGCCCCTTCAAGGGGAGATATATGGGTACTACAGCCATCCTGTCTGAACAGACCTAGTGGCCCAGGCTACATGCCGGCTAGGGGAGGTATATGGGTGCCCTGAGCCATCCCGTCTCAGAAGACATCGTGGTTTACATTGCCCATGCATAGAAACATAATATAGGTGAGACCCATAGTCCCCTACAGAAGACCTACTGTCGAACTAAGTCCTGTAGGTCCCTCTCTTACCTTTCCACGCTGCAGGGTATTGCCAAGCAAGAGGCCCAATCTTCCCCCTTCACCGTGGGTATAGTCCTAGACCTTCAGGGACCGGGGTCCATAGCAGGAACACCACACCCCTGGACCTATATAGCACCCTGGCAGCAGAAAAAACATTTGGTCCTTAGAAGGCACAAAGTTCTGGAACCCAGGATCCAGCCCTCCGCAGAGAGACATTATAGGCTAAACCTCGTTCTTCGTACCGAGGCCCGGGTACCGTCCACTTTGGCTATGAAGCACCTTGGACGGATCCGGATTTATGGAGGCTTTTACATCCAGCATGGATCCCTCCAGTGGAGCTCCTAAGAGCACATGTTAACTCGTGACCAACACCTTAGACACTGATGAAAAAACTGAGGAACTCCCAGTAGGGGAGGGGTTATATAGGGAGGGAACTTCCTGTTTAATTGATTACACCAGTGTCCATCACCTGACGGTAGACTCTATAACCCACATGTAATGGCTATGCGGCTCTGTGTCCCGTGATGTACGATAAAGAAATATAAATTCTAATTTAAACAAGTAGTGCACTGGGTGCCCTTGATGAAGGGGATGATATAATCACAGTTTATAATGGGGAGGGGTATTGTGTTTTTTTTTTTTTTTTGTCGGAGGTAGGGGCAGGTTTTGCCCCCTTAGAATTAGAAAGGCTGGCACATATACATACAAGAAGGAAGGTGGGAGAACGGTTTCCCTCGGTGGAGGAGGTCACTGTCCCCTCCTCCTTCTTTTTTTATAGGGTAGGTAGACACACCACTTAGAAATATAAATTCTAATTTAAACAAGTAGTGCACTGGGTGCCCTTGATGAAGGAGATGATATAGTCACAGCTAAAAATGGGGAGGGTTTTTTTTTTCTTCTTTTTTTTTTCCTTCCCTTATCCCCTATGGAAGGTAGGCATCACCTAGAAATAAATATTATAAACTTAAATAAGTAGCACACTGGGTACCCTGGATGAAGGGGATTAATAAGCCATAATTAAAAATGGGGCGTGGTTTTGTTTTTCTTGTTTTTTTATTTCTATTTTATTTTATTATATATTTTTTTTTTCTCTTCCTTTCTCTTCCTCTCTCTCTTCTCCCTACCCCTACTAATTCTATTGGTATCTGTATCAGGGACCTAGTCGTATCAAATTGTATATATCCCAGGGAGGTTACCCTCCTGTCTCTAAGTAAATTGGGGAGAAAGAGATAAAGAAGGGTAGAGGGAGCGAAAGAAGGGTCACCATAGACTAACCAAAATAAGGGACCACAAGGAGACCATGTATGTGTTGTTATATGTCTGTCAGTATATAAATGTAAGAATGTTATGTTAATGTTAGTCTGTGTTAAAAAAAAAAAAAATATTTAATAAAAATTTAAATGGAAAAAAAAAAAAAGAGAAGCAGCCAAGAGGCCCATGGTAACTCTGGAGGAGGTAATGACTAAGCGCTAACATTTGCGCGAAACACGTCTACCTCTTTTTCCCACCGCTCCATCTGTCAACCACTGGTCATGTGAGGATTTTTGAAAGTGCAGTTGTCCAAAATCATTTCCTTTATGATACACAGCATGCGAGCTGGGCTAGAACTATGTGTGTATTAACCAGAGACTCGCTCACCAGGAGAAGTTTTTTTTGGTTTCATTGTAACTCAGGAGGAGCTACAGAGATCTTTTAGTTGTGCACTCCACAAATCTGGCCTTTATGGAAGAGTGGCAAGAAAGCTAAAAGTCCTGTTTGCGAGAAGCCAAACATGTGGAAGAAGGTGCTCTGGTCAGATGAGACCAAAATTGAACTTTGTGGCCTAAAAGGAAAACTAACACTGCACATCACACTGAACACACCATCCCCACCGTGAAACATGGTGGTGGCAGCATTATGTGGTGGGGACGCTTTTTTTCAGCAGGGAAAGGGAAGCTGGTCATAGTTGATGGGAAGATGGATGGAGCCAAATACAGGGCAATCTTAGAAGAAAACCTGTTAGAGTCTCAAAGGCTTGAGACTGGGGTGGAGGTTCACCTTCCAACAGGACAATGATCCTAAACATACAGCCAGAGCTACAATGGAATGGTTTAGATCAAAGCATATTCATGTGTTCGAATGGCTCAGTCACAGTCCAGACCTAAATCCAATTGAGAATCTGTGGCAAGACTTAAATTGTTGTTCAGACTCTTTCCTTCCAATCTGACAGAGCTTGAGATATTTTGCAAAGCATGGGCAAAAATGTCACTCTAGATGTACAAAGCTGGTGGAGACATCCCAAGGTCCTTCTACAAAGTATTGTGGGGGCTGAATACAAATGCACGCCACACTTTTATCCTTTTTTATCAGTTTCCTTCCACTTCACAATTATGAGCCACTTTGTGTTGGTCTATCACATAAAATCTCAATAAAATACATTTACGTTTTTGGTTGTAAAATGACAATGTGGAAAACCTTCTTCAAGGGGGGTATGAATACTTTTCATACACTGTAATTACATTTCTACGAGATGTGCACTGTCTATATCAGCCATTCTCAGCAAGGATTCCTCCAGAGGTGGATAGCGGATTCTTGAGCTGTGGCTGACTTCCCACTTGATGGGTTCAGCATAGTTCCAGGGCCAATGCCACATGGCAGAGTGACACCAATGGTCAGTTTTGCCATCTGTAAAGGTAGAGGCATTCTAAATACCACTGTAGGAGGGGCATTATTTTACAATGAGCCCACCTCCCCACTAAATGGCTTCTGAATGGGACCTGAAAATGTTTAAGGGTTCCTCTGGTGTCCTTGGTGTAGATACAATTTTTGAAGAACCAGCCATAAATTTTGATTAATGTGTAGATGAAAAGCGGAGGAGGGAAAGGCATTATATAAGCACATGAAACTTCCACTTGGTAAGAACCAAACTGGAAACCTTTACAATTTTAATTGACACTTTAGCCCAGTGGTCTCCAAACTGTGGCCTGGGCACTGCCTGTGGCCTTTATCCGGCCCTTGGCGCACTACTTCTCTCACTGACACCAATGATGGGTCACCATCTCTCCTACAGATGCCAACAATGGCACTCTAGTATTAAAAGAACCAATAATGGGGCATGATTTACTCCCTCTTGTACCTACTGGCAAAATTCTGAAGGACAATAAACTCGGGGCTCAAAATGTCAAGTCTTGAGCCACTACCCAGGCCTCAAGGGTTACTCGCCACCGGTTTCCCCGCCCAACCACTACCATGCCCTGCCCCTAATTCTGTCGCTAATCACGCCCTCATAAATTATCTCCTAAAATGACACTTAAATGTTTTATGCAGAATTAAGTTACAAAAATAAATATTAACAACTTTATCAGTTCCCCCTCAGTACAGACTCACCTGTGCCCCCCATTGCAGCCTCATTGTGCCCCCACTGCAGACTCACTGTGCCCCCCATTGCAGCCTCATTGTGCCCCCACTGCAGACTCACTGTGCCCCCCATTGCAGCCTCATTGTGCCCCCACTGCAGACTCACTGTGCCCCCATTGGTGGCCAGATCATGACAGGAGAAAGGAGAGCTGCGGTATAACCCACTGTCAATTAACACCTACACATTTCCCTTTAGAAGAGCAGGTAATTAGCCACCCTTTACCAGACAACCTTAAATATTAAATGCGCCTCACCGCTTCATTGCATGAAGCGGCCGTTGTTGATCGGGAGCTGTTCTCCCAGCGATCGCCTGTGGCAGAGAGCATTGAGGTAGAGGAGGACCGTGGTATCACCGAGTGGTATAGCCCGCTGTAATGGCATAACATTGAACTTATTTTCTGCTCTGCTCATTCTCACACACAGCCCCGCCTCCTCCTAACCCCCGCGACTGTAAGACAGAATGCGGGTCCAATGCTGGGATGCGTTTTGTCATACAGGCACGGGGTTAGGAGGAGGCGGGGCTGTGTGTGTGAGAACGAGCAGAGAAAAGTTCAATGATATGCTATATAACTCTGTGATACCGCGGTCCTCGTCCTACCTCAATGCTCTCTGCCATAGGCGATCGCTGGGAGAAAAGCTCCCGATCAACGGCCGGCGGCGGTGCTCGCCCTCTCTCCCCAGGCAGCCCAGCTCCTCGCCAGACCTCATTTTCCACTGCGAGTAGGCGAGTGGAAAATTTGAGGTCTGATAAACTGACCTGTTCTAAACCACTTGCCGCCCGCCTTATGCAAAAAGACATCGGCAAAGTGGTTTCAATATCCTGAGTGGACATCATATGACATCCTCAGGATATTGAGCCGCTGCGCGCCCCCGGGGACGCGCATCGCGGTGATCGTTGTTGCAGGGTGTCAGTCTGACACCCCGCAACACCGATCTAGGTAAAGAGTCTGACGGAGACTATTTACCGGTAATCGACTTTTCCTCACTCGTGTCTGTCAGATGCAAGTAGAGGAGAGCCGATCGCTGCTCCTCTGACAGGGGGGGTTTGTACAGCCCCCCCCCCCCAAGGATGCCCACACTGGACCACCAGAGATGCCACTAGACCACCAGGGATGCAAAACACAGGTATGCCACCCTAGACCACCAGGGATGACAATGATAGAAATAATGGATGCCAATCAGTGCTCGCAATGGTCATCACTGATTGGCAGGCATTGTTTGACACTGATTGGCATCTATTAGTACAACACATATGTTAGTGCCACCTATCGGTGCCTATCTGTGCCCATCCGCGCCGCCTATCTGTGCCCATCCGTGCCGCATATTAGTGCCCATCAATGCCACCACATCAGTGCCGCCTTATCAGTGGCCATTAGTGAAGGAGAAAACGTACTTATTTACAATGTTTTATAACGGAAACAAAAAAAAACGTTTTTTTTTTTTCAAAATTTTCGGTCTTTTTTTTTTTTTTTTTGCAGAAAATAAAAATCCTAGAGGTGATCAAATACCACCAAAAAGAAAGCTCTATTTGTGGGTACAAAATAATAAAAATTTAGTTTGGGTACAGTGTAGCATGACCGCGCAATTGTCTTTCAAAGTGCAACAGCACTGAAAGCTAAAAATTGGTCTGGGCGGGCTGTATAAGTGCCCGGTATGGAAGTGGTTAAAGTTTGGAGACCTCTAATTTAGTCCCTAGGTTGACAAAAGATCGGGAGAGTGGTTCCCTACTGGTCACCCATAAAGGACACATTGTTTTGGACCCTAGGTTGGTATGCAATCCATAATATTCCTCCTTTCTGGCACAAAATCTGACCTACATCGCACAATGTTATGGGAACCCTCATGCTTAAATTATTTAAACACTTCCCTTGAAATTCCGGAAGATGAGATCTGGGCACAGATGGCAGTAATAACCAGTCTAGTGTGTAGGTATGGGGGCTGACTAGATTCCATGATTGCTGATCCGCACAGTGGACCCAATTATCTATGGCCTCGTGTCTTACAATGTCTCAGAGCAAACCCTACTTAACGCAGCTGTTGGGTGTATTGAGTGGCAACCCCTTCGAGTCTGGGGTCATGTATACCTTGGTGATGAGAATGCATTTCACACAGCTGTCCCTTGTCAGTTCTAACAGAGGAGATTTACAGCTTTTGTAACTTTACCAGGACCAATGGGCCTTTGTTAGAATTGATGGTATCTTTTGGAACTTACTGTAAGACTTAAAGTGGAGGTTCACCCTAAAAATGATTTGGTCCAGGGCTTCCGCGTTCTGATGACTCCGAGACTGGGCGTTCCTAGCCCTGGCTCAGGGTTCCGATGACTGCGGGACTGGGCGTTCCTATCCTTCGGTTATGATTGACGGCTTGTGAAACAGGTGACCTGTCGCACAACGCGTGTCACCAGATTTCCGGACATAGCCGAGCTGCGAGTCGGCACTATACGGCGCCTGCGCCCGGCGTGTAGAGCTAACTGCGCAGGCGCCGTATAGTGCCGACTGGCAGCTTGGCTATTTCCGGAAATCTGGTGACGCGCGTTGTGCGACAGGTCACCTGTTTCACAAGCCGTCAATCATCGAACGGAAGGATGGGAACGCCCAGTCCCGCAGTCATCGGAACCCGGAAGCCCTGGACAAAAACAGAATATAAAAGGTATGTACAGAGAAAAAAAGCCCTTAATATGCTGGCTCTGCTAGATGTAATATTAAAAAAAAAATTTTGGGTGAACCCCCGCTTTAACACTATAATATAATATAATATAATATAATATAATATTTTTTTTTTTTTTTTTTTTTTTTTTTTTTGTCCCTTTAGGCTTGCACAGAGATGGTGATGCCATTTTGCCCTGATGGAGTCGATGACATGTTTGAGCCCCAAAAGTGGGATTTCGAAACCTATTCAGATGAATGCTACAAACAGTGGGGAGTGCGGCCTCGCGAAAAATGGATCACAACCATTTACGGTGGGAAGAACATCAGTTCTGCCAGCAACATCATCTTCAGGTAGGAATGTTCATACATTTTTATTTTTTCCCCCCACAGCCTTTATGAGGGTGCCATCTAGTGGTCCTGTCTGCAATAGCAACAGTTTGTGAGAAATGTATAAAAAGTATGGGATTTGAGGGGGGAGGCTGAAGTGTGTGATAGAGAGAATGGTAGATATCTATCAATCTCTCTATTCTACTTGCCTCCCTACGGGCGCAGCTCTCCCACATTGTCTCTGGGCCTGAGAACAAAGTGATCACATGACGGCTACTCAGTTCTTGGGCTGCTTTGAGCAGAGAGCAGTGACTGTCAGTCACCAGTCTCCACTATGCCCAACCGGCGCTCACTGGAGTACCGGGCTGGGGACAGGGTGGGAGTGGCGGGCTCAAGCTGAGAGGCAGAACCAGCAGTCAGGCAGCAGGGTGGATTTTGACAGTATTGTCAGGATTCTTCACAAGCCTGTAGTGGCTTTGCTCCATCAGCTGGCAGTCGGTAGTCCACTATAAGCTGACTCTAGGTCATAGGAGGGGAAAAGTAATTGTACTCCTGTTGCCCACAAGAGAAGTATGGACAAATGTGTGTGCGTGTTTTTTTTTTTATTTTTTTTGTGGATCAAAGCAACAGGTTCTCTTTAATGTCCCCCTTCCCTAGCAGCAGATACTTACTTACTTTCCTTCACTCCTACTCATTCAGCTGCCAGAATTGAGGTAAGGAGGCCTTTAAGCGCCAGTTCACTCTAGTTGGCACTTGCACTGTCCTTCCCTCTGAGGGCACCGCACCAACAATGATAATGTGTAACTGGCTGTCTTGCATAGGTAAGGCACAGTTTGCTTTTAAAGTGATTGCAAACCTCGGACGTAATACAGTTGCGTGCAAGCAAAACATTTTTTTTTTTTCTTGTATGTGATTGGGTAGTCTTTGCAAAGTGAAGCTTTACCTCCTGTTACTTGACTCTGGAGCAACTGTCTATTTTCCTTTCTTAAATCAACCCCTAAGCAGTGGCGACTGGTGCTCCAGCGGTGGGGGGAGGTGGTGGCAGACGGACCTGGACCCCCCCCCCCCCCGATCGCCAGCTCCCTTATCCTGTGCTGCCCGTGGACTTGCATGTTGGAGGGTGTCCCGGCCTCCGTGTCCACCCCGTCACATACTGAAGCAGAGCATGATCCCCTTCCGTTCAGAGACTGGGCAGTATTTCAACATAAGGATCGCTTCCTTGCTAAAGAAGCTGAGGGTAAAGGTGATAGACTGGCCAAGCATGTCTCCAGACCTAAACCCTATTGAGCATCCTCAAATGGAAGGTGAAGGAGCGCAAGGTCTCTAACCTCCTCCATCTAACAGCTCTGTGATGTCATCATGGAGGAGTGGAAGAGACTCCAGTGACAACCTGTGAAGCTCTGGTGACCTCCATGCCCAAGAGGGTTAAGGCAGTGCTGGGAAATAATGGCAGCCACACAAAATATTGACACTTTGAGGCCAATTTGGACATTTTTCACTTAGGGGTGTACTCACTTTTGTTGCCAGCGGTTTAGACATTGATGGCTGTGTGTTGAGTTATTTTGAGGGGACAGCAAATGTACACTGTTATACAAGCTGTACACTCACTACACAACATTGTAGCAAAGTGTCATTTCTTCAGTGTTGTCACATGAAAAGATAGAAGAAAATATTTACATAAATGTGAGGGGTGTACTCACTTTTGTGAGATACTGTGTGTAGGAGGGTTTGTTTTTAGTCTCTGTGTATCCCCTGATACCAGTCACTGCATTAGGTATATATTGGGTTTACAACCACTTTAATTATCCCCTCCTACCGACTGTACGCATATATGCGGCCTCGGCTTTGGGGGGGTTATACCAGGATAATGCCTGTATTCCTTTCCAGGGATAACAACTGATGCAGCTAAAAGTCGCTCGGTTGTTATCCCAGAGGAGCTGGAGGGAACATTCCTCCCCCCCCTTCTTACCGGGCCTCCCATTCCACCGGGAGATCTGATCCACGATCCGCCTCTTCCGGCATCTAGACAGAGACTGGCACAAAGCTGGAAATGGCTTGGTTCCAGTCTCCTGTATGTAAACACGGAAGCAACGTCACAACGTCACTTCCGATTTACTCGGCTGCCAAGTGATCAAAGTTTTCTTTATTTTGTGTGTGTGTGTATGTATGTATGTGTGTGTGTGTGTGTGTGTGTGTGTGTGTGTGTGTGTGTGTGTGTATATATATATATATATATATATATATATATATATATATATACAGGGCCGGACTTACCATTGGCCTTGACTGGGCTCAAGCCCAGGGGCCCCACCCAATAGGGGGCCCCCTTTAAAAAAAAAAAAAAAAAAAAAAAATTTTTTTTTTTTTTTTTTTTTTTAGGGGTCCGGAGGTCCCCAGGGGCCCGGAGGCCCCCAGGGCCCCGGACGGCAACCCCCCTTTTTTTTATTTATTTTTTGTAAAAAAATGTTTTTTTTTATATATTTTTTATTTTTATATATATAATATAATATATATATATATATATATATATATATATATATATTTTTTTATTATTATTAAAGGGCCCAGGGGTCTCCAGGGCCCCGGACGGCAACCCCCTTTTTTTTATTTATTTTTTGTAAAAAAAAAAAATTTTATATATTTATTTTTATATATATTATATATATATATATATATATATATATATATATATAATTTTTTTTTTTATTATTATTATTATTAAAGGGCCCAGGGTTCTCCAGGGCCCCCGGATGGCAACCCACCTTTTTTATAAAAAAAATTACATTTTTTATATATATATATATATATATATATATATATATATATATATATATATATATATATATATATATATATATATTTTTTTTTTATTAAAGGGCTCAGAGGTCCCCAGGGCCCCATGTGGCAACCCCCCCTTTTTTTATTTTATTTTTTTATTTTTGTTTATTTTTTATTAAAAGGCCCAGAGGTTCCCAGGGGCCCAGAGGTCCCCAGGGCCCCCGGGTTTGGCAACCTCCCTTTTTTTATGTATTTTTTATAAATGTTTTTTTTTTTTATTATTAAAGGGCCCAGAGGTTTATTTTTTCTTTTATTAAAAGGCCCAGAGGTCCCCAGGGCCCCGGATGGCTACATATATTTATATATATTTGTTTTCTTCTTTATTTCTTCTTTTTTTTGTAAAGGCCCCCCCCGCTTCTCAATTTGCGGCAGCCCCCACGCTTCTCAATTTCAGGCGGCAGCACCCCCACCCCCCCTAGGTTCTCTGCTTCAGGGGGCCCATGCCTTAAGCTGTGCAAGGGGCCCCAAAATTCCTGATGGCGGCCCTGCGCATACCTCCCAACACGCACGGATTCTGCAGGACTTTCCCGCACAGACAGCTTCTTCCCGCAGTCCCGCAAAAGGGTTAATTTTCCCGCACTGCAAGAGGAGGCAGCACGGAAGCAGGAGGAACCGGAGTGGTGTGTGGAGGACTGTGGCTGCTGAAGGGAAGAAAGCCGACAGCCGGGCTAATGACAGTCTGTAGCCCCGGCTGTTGGCACAGGTGAGAGGCACTCCCCCCCTCAACAACTGCAAAATCCCCCCCCGCTCAACAACTTTAATGCGCTCCCCCCCCCCTCAACAACTTCAATTCCCCCCCCCCGCTCAACAACTTCGATCCCCCCCAATTCTCGGCTCCAGGGGGCCCCTTCAACACTCAAGCCCAGGGGCCCCCACCACCCTAAGTCCTGCCCTGTATATATATATATATATATTGTGAGGGGTTAGCCCGGCAGCAGGTGTGTGTGTGTGTGTGTGTCCCCTGGAAGGGTTCAGCACACAAAAATACACTAGGCACAGCAGACAGTGGTAGGAGGAAAACAAAAAGGTGCGGTTTTATTTGAACTATATACAAACAAAAATATGACATAAAACAAAAGAAATACAAAAATAAATCCTGGTCAACTTGACCTGCTTGCTATAAACATTGGTGTCCCTAACTAACAACTGGGTACAGCCTTGTGCTGCCCCAGTCCCTGACTCCCTGCTGTTTAAATCTCTTTAGCAAAAGCCACACAGGCTTAGTCTCACCGCACAGAGATCACACTCCCCAGACTATCCACACAGATCTGGTTGCAGGTTGGAGCATCTCTCTCTGCATGCTGGGAGTTTTTGTAGAGGACCTAATGAGCTTACCAAATTCAGCTGGGCCCATCAAGTCCTCCAGCAGGACTCCCAGCACTCCCCCTAGAGCAGTGTTTCTCAATTCCAGTCCTCAGGCCCCTCCAACAGGTCAGGTTTTCAGGATTTCCCTCAGATGAAAAGGCTGTGGTGATTACTAAGGCAGTGAAACTGATCAAATCACCTGTGCAAAATAATGGAAATCCTGAAAACCTGACCTGTTGGGGGGGGGCCTGAGGACTGGAATTGAGAAACACTGCCCTAGAGGTATAAACTGACATAAAGCCTGAACCTAGGGGATATACATAGCTGGATTCAGGTAGATGCGCGCATTTTTACGGCGGCGTAGCGTATCGTATTTACGCTATGCCGCCTTAAGTCAGAGAGGCAAGTGCTGTATTCACAAAGCACCTGCCTCCTAAGTTGCGGCGTAGCGTAAATGGGGCCGGCGAAAGCACGCCTAATTCAACTTAGGATGAGGGGGGCGTGTTTTATGTAAATGATTGGTGACCCGACGTGATTGATGTTTTTTACGAACGGCGCATGCACCGTCTGTGTACATATCCCAGTGTGCATTGCTCCAAAGTACGCCGTATTGGTTTCGACGTAAACGTAAATTAGGTCCAGCCCCATTCACGGACGACTTGCGCAAATGATGTACAATTTTTAAATTTTGACGCGGGAACGACGGCCATACTTACCATTGGCTAGGCCACCTAGGGGGCAGCTTTATCTTTACGCTGGCGTACCTCTTACGGAAACGGCGTATCTTTACTGCGACGGGCAAGTGTACGTTCGTGAATCGGCGTATCGATCATTTACATATTCTACGCCGAACTCAACGGAAGCGCCACCTAGCGGCCAGCGGAAAAATTGCACCGTATGATATGACAGGCCGTTGTATCTTAGCTAGGTTTAAGTGTATCTCAGTTTGAGAATACACTTTAAACTTACAACGGCTTAGATTCCGAGTTACGACGGCGTATCTACTGATACGCTGGCGTAACCCTACGTGAATCCAGCTAATTTAACCTGCCTGCTGCATATATATATATATATATATATATATATATATATATATATATATATATATATATATATATATATATATATATATATATATATATATATATATATATATATATATATATATATATATTAGGGCTGTGCGTTAAACGCGATGTTAACGCAAACCCATGTTAACGCCGTCAATATTTTTGTCGCGCGATTAACGCAGGAGCCCTCGGGTGGACATGCAGAGTGTGCAGCGGCGCGGCTTACCTTTTCGCTGGATTCACAGACAAGTTACTCACCTTGTCCCTGGATCCAGCGATGCCACCCCGCTGTGTGATCGAGCGGGTCCTCCTTGCTTTGCGGGTCCTCCTCGCTCGATTCACAGTGCCTGTGTGACGCCGAGCTCCGTTCCCTGCGACGTTACGACGCACGGGAGCGGAGAACGGCGCCAAATTTAAAAAAGTAAACAAACACAATACACACAGTATACTGTAATCTTATAGATTACAGTACTGTATGTAAAAAATACACACCCCCCTTGTCCCTAGTGGTCTGCCCAGTGCCCTACATGTTCTTTTATAAAATAAAAACTATTCTTTCTGCCTGAAAAACTGTAGATTGTCCAAAAGTGTCCCTTTATGTCAAAAATGGTTTTAGATCAGCTAGAAAACAGCGATAATAAATTATAATCACTTGCAGAATTGTGCGATATTTGTGGGGAAATTCGTCATAAATTAGAGAGATTAATCGTGAGTTAACTATGACATTAATGCGATTAATCGCGATTAAAAATTTTAATCGTTTGACAGCACTAATATATATATAATATATATAATTAGGGTTGTCCCGATACCACTTTTTTAGGACCGAGTACAAGTACCGATACTTTTTTTTCATGTACTCGCCAATACCGATACTTTTTTTTTAAATGTGTCCCCAAATGCAGCCATGTCCCCCCACATATATCCAGCCATGTCCCCCCACATATATCCAGCCATGTCCCCCCACATATTGCAGCCATGTCCCCCCCCCCCCCCCCCCACATATTGTAGCCATGTCCCCCATACATAGTACATGATGATCCCGCCGCCGCTGCCGCATTAATCAGCGTGCGGGGAACATTACAGGCAACTTTCGTTTGAATAGCTGTCCATTCCTTGCCGCGCATAGACACTCCCCCTTGCTCGGGATTGAACGGATCTGTCCAATCCTGAGCAAGGGGGAGTGTCTATGCGCGGCGGGGAATACAGCTATTCAAACGAAAGCTGCCTGTAATGTTCCCCGCACGCTGATTAATGCGGCAGCGGCGGCTTTGCGGTATACGATGGCGGGGGGCAGGGGGGGTTGGCCTAAGTATTCTATTCAGGTATCGGGGGTATTTGCGGGAGTACGAGTACTCCCGCAAATACTCGGTATCGATACCGATACTAGTATCGGGACAACATTATATATATATATATATATATATATATATATATATATATATATATATATATATATATATATATATATATATATATATATATATAATATATATACCGTATTTATCGGTGTATAACGCGCACTTTTTTCCCCCTAAAATCAGGGGGGAAATCGGGGGTGCGCGTTATACGCCAATGTCATTTTTTTACCAATGGGGGGGGGAGCGGGGATTGGGCGGGGGTGTCGTGCCGGCCATCCTACCTCTCCTGGTCCTGGGACGCCAGCGTGAGCGTACTGAATTGCTCGTCCCTTCTCTCCTCTTCTTGCTCCTCCTCCCCCTCCGAGTGTAGCTTCGTCATAGGACGCGTTTCGTCATAGGACTTCGACAGAGGGCGCCCTCTGTCGAAGTCCTATGACGAAACGCGTCAGGGCGTGGCTTATCACGACGCTCAGGAAGTGACCTATGCGCTCCACCAGAGCCTCTGCTGGAACCAGGACAGTCTGTCTCCCACGAGATTACACCAGGCCAGTATGATGCTACTCCAGTCCTTGGAGATGGTGACTATGTTGCGCTATTGATTTTATTTACATGTACGTGCATTGATTGAGGGGAATCTGTGCTGTGGGGCTCTTGTTTTACATTACCATTAAAAACGGAATTACGCTATGGCATTTCTCTGTGTTTTTTTGGTCTGTTTGGGAGACTATTAGCAGATGTTTCTGATTACCCTACCTGAAGAGTTTTGTCAGTCTGGAGATATTATACATCGCCTTATATTCATTGTGTTGCGGTGAGTTCGCACCCCAGAGGGGGCTTACTTTGTCCCACGTGGTGCCCTTTAAGGAATTCGGGTGGAAGGTGTTTGCTATCTGATTTCTTCCTTATATCGGACACTGTATCAATGGACTTTTCTTTATTTTACTGACACACTCTTTTATTCTGCACCGAGTGTATAAGTGGTTCCTTCTTTGGGATTTACACTAGAACATACCACTATTAGCGCTGTTTGTGATTTTTTCTATGCTGACAATTTTTGTTCTTATAGATTTTAAATCTCTTTTTATATGTTTGTATTTTATTAAACGGCTGCTTTTTTTAATTTAATTTACTGTAATACACAGATGATCGATCTATTGACAATCCTCTGTTATTGATTATTGAACAGTTTCTGTCCATTTTGGCGCCGGGAGGTGTATTATAGGCCTACAGTACACCTTTTGTTCCATATATATATATATATATACAGGTCATTCTCAAAACATTTGCATATTGTGATAAAGTTCATTATTTTCTGTAATGTACTGATAAACATTAGACTTTCATATATTTTAGATTTATTACACACAACTGAAGTAGTTCAAGCCTTTTTATTGTTTTAATATTGATGATTTTGGCATACAGCTCATGAAAACCCAAAATTCCTATCTCAAAAAATTTGCATATTTCATCTGACCAATAAAAGAAAAGTGTTTTTAATAAAAAAAAAGTCAACCTTCAAATAATTATGTTCAGTTATGCACTCAATACTTGGTCGGGAATCCTTTTGCAGAAATGACTGCTTCAATGCGGCGTGGCATGGAGGCAATCAGCCTGTGGCACTGCTGAGGTGTTATGGAGGCCCAGGATGCTTCGGTAGCGGCCTTAAGCTCATCCAGAGTGTTGGGTCTTGCGTCTCTCAACTTTCTCTTCCCAATATCCCACAGATTCTCTATGGGGTTCAGGTCAGGAGAGTTGGCAGGCCAATTGAGCACAGTGATACCATGGTCAGTAAACCATTTACCAGTGGTTTTGGCACTGTGAGCAGGTGCCAGGTCGTGCTGAAAAATGAAATCTTCATCTCCATAAAGCTTTTTAGCAGATGGAAGCATGAAGTGCTCCAAAATCTCCTGATAGCTAGCTGCATTCACCCTGCCCTTGATAAAACACAGTGGACCAACACCAGCAGCTGACATGGCACCCCAGACCATCACTGACTGTGGGTACTTGACACTGGACTTCAGGCATTTTGGCATTTCCCTCTCCCCAGTCTTCCTCCAGACTCTGGCACCTTGATTACCGAATGACATGCACAATTTGCTTTCATCCGAAAAAAGTACTTTGGACCACTGAGCAACAGTCCAGTGTTGCTTCTCTGTAGCCCAGGTCAGGCGCTTCTGCCGCTGTTTCTGGTTCAAAAGTGGCTTGACCTGGGGAATGCGGCACCTGTAGCCCATTTCCTGCACACGCCTGTACACGGTGGCTCTGGATGTTTCTACTCCAGACTCAGTCCACTGCTTCCGCAGGTCCCCCAAGGTCTGGAATCGGTCCTTCACAATCTTCCTCAGGGTCCGGTCACCTCTTCTCGTTGTGCAGCGTTTTCTCTCACACTTTTTCCTTCCCACAGACTTCCCACTGAGGTGCCTTGATACAGCACTCTGGGAACAGCCTATTCGCTCAGAAATTTCTTTCTGTGTCTTACCCTCTTGCTTGAGGGTGTCAATGATGGCCTTCTGGACAGCAGTCAGGTCGGCAGTCTTACCCATGATTGCGGTTTGGAGTAATGATCCAGGCTGGGAGTTTTTAAAAGCCTCAGGAATCTTTTGAAGGTGTTTAGAGTTAATTAGTTGATTCAGATGATTGGGTTAAGAGCTCATTTAGAGAACCTTTTTAAGATATGCTAATTGTTTGAGATAGGAATTTTGGGTTTTCATGAGCTGTATGCCAAAATCATCAATATTAAAACAATAAAAGGCTTGAACTACTTCAGTTGTGTGTAATGAATCTAAAATATATGAAAGTCTAATGTTTATCAGTACATTACAGAAAATAATGAACTTTATCACAATATGCAAATTTTTTGAAAATGACCTGTGTGTATATATATATATATATATATATATATATATAGTCGCGCAGCAAAGAAAACTCATACGCAAGTCGCGCCCGCATATTAAAACGGTGTTCAAATCACACGTGAGGTATTGCCACGATCGTCGGAGCGAGAGCAATAATTCTAGCACTAGACCTCCTCTGTAACTCTTACCTGGTGTGAGTGAAACGGGCTTTAAATCCCTGGTGTAATGCCACCCTTCCCAAATAAAAACCTCCTTCTTAATAATGCCCCAGTACCCAGCTGCAAAGTCGGGTTTGATTTGGTTTGCTCCGCTATCTTCATCATTTATGGCCAATGATTATCCATTTAGCTATGGAATGAGTTGGAAGATGATATGCTTGTGAGTTTAGTCTGTCGGGGGAACGGTGCTCAAGCTCAGGCTTCACTGTATGCGATTTTATGAACTTTCTGACATTGCCTTATAAGAAAATCTAAACATGTGATTCTTTTTCCAGTAATGGTGATCTAGACCCGTGGTCGGCTGGAGGAGTCAAGCAGAGCCTCAGCGATTCGCTGGTCGCCATTCTTATACCGGATGGAGCTCACCATCTGGACCTACGCTCCAATAGCCCTTATGACCCCAGGTCGGTGATCGAGGCTCGCGCTCTGGAAGTGGCTTATATGAAGAAATGGATTGAGGAATACAGACAACAGTTAAACATTCAGGACTTATAAAATTCTTTCTCTGGAAACAGACTTTTGAACACACAGGGATTGCTGGATTGCCAAATCTTCTCAGGACTTTTTTAAAGGCCAATTACCTAGAATGCTTTATTCTGTCTGAAAGTGAATTGCTCCACGTTTAAAGCAGATCTATAACCAAAACATGTTTTTGGAGTTGTTCTGCTTTTTAACCACTTCCCTACCGAGTCCTAGTAAAATGACGTCGGCGGGAACGTTTCGTCCTTCAGACTGGACGTCATATGACGTCCTTGCTTTTCCAGGCGCTAGGGGGCGCGCGTGCCACCGACGGCGCACCCCCGCTGCATTGCTCGGGACCCGTTGCGCGTGCCCGGCGGCCACCCGCAATCACGGCAGGACCATGGATCTGTGTGTGTGTGTAAACACACAGATCCATGTCCTGTCAGCGGTGAGGAGACTGATGTGTGTTCCCAGTACAGAGGAACATACATCGATCTCCTCCCCTTGTGAGTCCCCCTAACAGTTAGAACACACCCTAGGGAACATATTTAACCCCTTCAGCGCCCCCTAGTGTTAACCCCTTCCCTGCCAGTCACCTTTACACAGTAATCGGTGCAGTTTTATAGCACTAATCGCTGTGTAAATGTGAATGGTCCCAAAAGTGTCCGATATGTCCGCCGCAGTTTCACGGTCACAATAAAAATCGCAGATAGCCGCCATTACTAGTAAAAAATAATAATTGGTCTGGGCAGGAAGGGGGGTGAAAATGCCCTGTATGGAAGTGGTTAAAGGAAACTTGTAATTAAATAAGGTGCCGTGGAGCAACCCTAAACCACATGAGGGACCTGTCTTCTGTGCACCTGGGGGACCCCCTAAAATGCATCCCTAGTTCTATTCCTATCGCACTCCTTCCTGGGAATAGTGTGGAGTAACAACCAGCTGGTTAACTGGTATCAGAAGAATGAAGATGTTGCCTACAGATCATGGATACTCGTCATGTAGTCCAGGTGTTTTTTTTTTTTTTTTTGTAATTGCTTTAACATAACTTATACAGATCCATGGTGTGCTGGTGACATATACTTGGGGTTGACTTGCTAAAACTGGAAAGTGCAAAATCTGGTGCAGCTCTGCATAGTAATCAATCGGCTTCCAGTTTTTTTGTCAAAGACAAATTTGGCAAGCTGAAGTTAGAAGCTGATTGGCTCATTAAGTTAAAGTTTAAAGTGGATGTAAACACAATTTTTTTTTTTATGTCGCGGAGTAGAGTATAAGATTTCCTATCAGCTGTGCCCAGTCTTGCCACACAGTTACTCCAGCTCTGAGCAATCCTCCTTTTATTGTTCAGTGAAATAAAAACCGACTTACAGAGAAAAACCTTAGTCCGTTCCGCCCCCTTGCTGTGAGTGACAGGTTATTTACATATCTCATGCACTAGCCTGGAGACCGGTGATCTGCCGGTATGGTTCCGGCTATCGTGGAAGTTCCTGCGCAGGTGTAACCTGATCTGCCGATATGGTTCCGGCTAACGAGAAAGTTCCTTTAAGGACTGCGCAGGCGCAAACTTGCCGACGGAAATCTCCGAACCTCGGCCGGCATCCAGGGTGCCATGGATTTCGAGGAAAGTGGCCAGTCGGCCTCACGTCCTCGCTCCCTCGGCCTCCTGGCTCTTTTTTTAACATCCTCCAATCCACGGGGATGTTAAAGAATGAGCCTGGATGCCGGGAGAGGTTCGGAGATTTCCGTTGGCAAGTTTGCGCCTGCGCAGTCCTTGAAGGAACTTCCCCGTTAGGGGAAACCTTAAGGACAAGTCACTGGCATTATTCTTTTATTTCCACCCCTTTTCTGAAGTCATGTGGTTACTTTTCTGGATTTTGACTGGATGTTTGTGATCATACCAGAATTTAGTGTAAGAGATACATAGGGAAAAAATGCATGTTGTCAAGGGGAGTGTAGAGGAGGGCGGAGAGTCTACTGACATCATGACTCCACCCACCGAGCTCCAGACAACAGATCCACCCACAGAATCTGCAGTTTTTCAGGTCTCATAACAGACAGAGAGGAGACATTTGACAGGTGAGGATACATGCAGGAGGCGTCTATATCCTTATAGATCAGCACTAAGGCAGTAGTTTAGAAAGGATGAGAGTGGGTTTACATCCACTTTAAAGAGATGAGAGATACAATGAGCACCCTTGTTAAGGTATACCATATTGCTCTCACCTCTAGTATCTTGAGACATTTTGTATATGGAAATGCTTTTCTCATGTAAACAATATTTTGCCTTGAAAATTTGACATGTACAATTTTTTTTCAATAAAAATTATTGGAAAAGAAGCTGATTGGCTACCATGCACAGCTGCGCCATATTTTGCACTCTCCAGTTTTAGTAAATCGACCCCTTTTGTCATTCCTAAACCATATCAGAAAACTGCCAACTTTGTACTGGGGGAACCCCTAAACCGCATCAGGAAGCTATGGTCTGTGCGCTGTAGGAACTCCATCCCTAGTTCTGTTCTATACCCATCACTCCTTCCTGGGGGAAGCCTGGAGCTTTTTTGCCAAAGCAGCTAGTCAACTGGTATCCACACAGACGACAGTTTGTTGCCAGTACATAATGGATCTATAGTCCAGGGGCTAGATTCACGTAGGTGGACGCAAGTTTGTGCGGGCGTAGCGTATCCTATTTACGCTACGCCTCCGCAACTTAGACGGGCAAGTGCAGTATTCACAAAAGGAATTGCTCCGTAAGTTGCGGCGGCGTAGCGTAAATCAGCCGGCGTAAGCGCGCCGAATTCAAATTGTCAAGAGGTGGGCGTGTTTTATGTAAATAAAACATGGCCCCTATGTAAATGACGTCTCTAACGAACGGCGCATGCGCCGTTCGTGAAAGAATCCTGGTGCGCATGCTCCAAATTACGCCGCAAATTGTCAATGCTATCGACGTTAACGTAACTTACGCAAAGCCCAATTCGCGAACGACTTACGCAAACGACTTAAACGACGCAAAATTCGACGCTGGCCCGACGTCCATACTTGACATTGGTTGCTCCTCATATAGCAGGAGCAACATTACGCCGGAAAAAGCCTTATGCAAACGACGTAAAAAATTCCGCCGGGCGCACATACGTTTCTGAATCGGGGTATCCAGCGCATTTGCATATTTTACGCTGAAAACGACGGAAGCGCCACCTAGCGGCCAGCGTAAATATGCAACTAAGATACGACGGCGTAAGAGACTTGCGCCAGTCGGATCTTAGGCAAATTTCTTATCTTGCTTTCTGAATACATAAGGAAGATACGCCGGCGCAGATTTGAATTTACGCGGCGTATCAATAGATACGCCGGCGTAAATTCTTTATGAATTTAGCCCCAGGTATTTGTTTTGTGATTGCTCCCATAAATAGTTGGACTATATAAAATGACTTTATGGTGTGCTAGCCACATATATATCGTTTTTCTTTTTTAAACTCTATGGGGGAGATTTTACTTAAAGGGGTGGTTCACCCTAAAAACTACTTTTTCTTATTACACTGGCCCCCCACATTACAATACGATTAAGGCTATTAGTTTTTTTTTTTTTTTGATGCTGTACATACCTTTGTACAGCATATTCACCCGTGGCTTCCGGGTTGCGAGTCCCGCGGGAGTGGGCGTTCCTAACATGTCTGTGATTGACGTTTTGACCAAAAATGAGCTCCCTCCATCGTGTAAGCCGCGTCACGGTTGGCGAAAGGAGCCGAACGGCGAGTCGGCGCTATACTGCGCATCGCCGTTCGGCTCCTTTCGCCAATCGTGACGCGGCTTACGCGACGGGGGGAGCTCGTTTTTGGTCAAAACGTCAATCACAGACATGTTGGGAACGCCCACTCCCGCGGGACTCGCAACTCGGAAGCCACAGGTGAATATGCTGTACAAAGGTATGTACAGCATCAAAAAAAAACTAATAGCCTTAATCGTATTGTAATGTGGGGGGCCAGTGTAATAAGAAAAAGTAGTTTTTAGGGTGAACCACCCCTTTAAACTGGTGCAGCTGTGGATGGTGGCCAATTGGCTTCTAACTTGAATTGGGCTTTGACAATAAAACCTGGAAGCTGATTGGTTTCTATGCAGAGCTGCACCAGATTTTGCACTCTCCAGTTTAGTAAATCAACCCCTATGTGCCATAAACGTGCAGTGATTTTTGGTTTGAGCACAAGCTCTGGCCTGCCTATAGTGTAATGATTGACATGTTTTAAATGCCCTCGATGCAATGTAGGATGCTGAGGCTGTAATTGCTGAAGTTTGTCCGTGGTTGAGGGGATGTGCGCTTGCACAGCTTTCGAAAAGATGTGTTTTTCTTTCTAAATTATTGTACTTTGGCACTTTACTGCCAAAATAGCTTTGAAGTCCTAAAGCCTCGTACACACGATCGGATTTCCATATCGGACAAATCCGTGAACGTGTTCTGCAAACAGACGGCAGAAGTTTTTCAGCCAACCTTCACAAAACTACGTGGGTTTTCTGCTCTTTAGCGTCGCCCTTTGGGCAACTTCTGTTAATGTTGTCTAATGGTTGGCATTGGTTCGGAGTATGCGTGTTTGTACTTTAGATTTTAGTCCGCTGGCCTTGTGTACACACAATCGGATAATCCGATGGAACACATTTGTTGTCAGACAATTTGGGAGCATGACCATCCAACATGTCTCGGCTCCTCCCCGCATCAGATAACCCATCTGGGAAGCGCTCTCCCAAGGGGGTTGCCTTGTGGGCCCGCTCCCGCATCCAGCATTTGCGTCTATAGACACGAATGCCGGACTTGCGCCCCGGCGCCCGTGTCATTGGATTTGATTGACTGCAGCAGGAGTCAATGGCTGCGTTGCTATCAATCTATCCAATGAAGAGCCGAGAAGCCAGGGGCAAGAACCAGCTTTGTTCTCGATGCGGGACTTTTGAGGGCTCGGGTAAGTAAAACGGGGGGCTGGTAATTTATCAGATGTTTCACCTTAATGCATAGGATGCATTGGGGCCCTTTCACACGTGCGGACCCTATGTCTGCTTTTTCATCCATCCGTTTAGGAATGAAAAAGGGATTGATCCCTAAGAGATGGCGGGTCTCAGCAGATGACCATCCGCGGACACCCGATCTCATCAGTGTCCGCAATCCTCCGATTCTGCAGATGGAGGAAAATCCAATTTTTTCCGTCTGTCTGCAGAGCGCATCGGGTGAACACGGACAGGCGTCTCCAACTTTATCAAGTCTTCAAAAGAACTTTTGTAATCTGTCACAAGGACTGGATCCTTTTTGTGTATTTTTGTGCTCCCTTTTTAATAAATACATTTTGTGTACTGTTCTGATGTCAACGACCTTATCAAGGCAATAAAACGTATTTCTAATTTGTGATCCAGCTGGGAATTCTTTACTAGAAAATTATATTTAAGCAAAATTTTAATGGTTTATGGTCAATTTACTTTAACTGTATCTGCCGGAGATATAGATAGATCTATCTATCTATCTATCTATCTATCTATCTATCTATCTCTATCTCTATCTCTATTAGGGCTGTTACTGATTAAAATTTTTGTGTTCGATTAATCATTTTTTTTTTTTTTTTTTTTTTATCGATTAATCGACCAATTTCGATTAATTATAACGCACATACAGATCCAACTACCGTATTTATCGGGGGATATAGCGCGCACCCCTAAAGTTGCCCGAATTCCTGTGGAAAAAAGATGTTTTGTACACAGTTTTGGTGTCTTGCGCGGCGTCCATCGGCGGCCTCGTCGGGTCCTTCTGCGGCTTCGGGTGTCCTCTTCGTCGGGTCCGGCATCCTTCTGCGGCGTCCTCCCCGCGCCGAGTTTGAATACTGCACCGACATATACCGAGCGCAGTACACTCCTGTATCAGCAGGCTCGGCAACTCTGGCGCTGACGTCCTGTACGCTCAGGACGTCAGCGCGAGAGGCGCTGAGACTGCCCGAAGATACACAAGTGTACTGCGCTCGGTATATGCCAGCGCAGTAATCAAACTCGTGGCGGGTATCGGCGTATACCGCGCACCCACGATTTTTGCCCTGATTTTCAGGGCAAAATAGTGCGTGGTATACGCCGATAAATACGGTACTTTTAGCTGTTCCCCTTGCAGGCTGATTCCCAGTGCAGCTACCAACCACTGGAAAAATGGATAGCAGGATACAAAAAACACACAAAGGCAGCGCTCGATGGGAATAGCATTAAAAGTTTTATAGTCTTCAAGCAGGTAACAAAATAAATATTGCACTGGAGATAAAATCGATGTAGCTACATGAACTGTAAAAATGGTGCGAGTAATACCAAACGGTAGCAAAAGCAGTCATAAAAACATGTTGCTAAGTATGATACTGGTATAAAAATGTGTACAACGATACCACTGCTGAATCCAGATGAGGAGGGGTTAACATCAGTCCGTCGGCATGTAGATGTCCCGTGAAGGGAACTATCGCAACTCCCAGTGGATGGCTGTAGAATCCCAGGTTGATAGAAGGAAGTGTGAGGCCCCGTACTCACGACCAAACATGTCTGCTGAAACTGGTCCGCAGACCAGTTTCAGCAGACATGTTTGGCCGTGTGTTGGCCCGAGCGGACCATTTTGGGACGGATCGGACAGGTTTCCAGCGGACAACTGTTTCCCGGACTTGTTTTAAAACAGTCCGCTGGAAACCTGTCCGCCCGGACATGTACGGTCGTCTGTACAGACCTACCGTACATGTCCTGCCGCCCGCATCCCTCGCATGCGTCGAATGACTTCGACGCATGCGTGGAAGCATTTTTAAGGCGGCCCGCCCACGTCGCCGCGTCATTGTCGCGGCGACACCGCGTCATCGACGCGGACACGCCCCGCGTAATGTTTACGCGCGGGCTTCTGTTCGATGGTGTGTATAGCCATCGAACAGAAGTCCCCGGGCAGTCCCCGGCCAGACATGTCCGATGGAAACGGTCTGCAGACCGTTTTCATCGGACATGTCCTGCCGTGAGTACTCGGCCATAGAGGGAAGTGTAACAGCCCTTGCGTGTGGCAGATAGGAAGGTCCCACCGGCATGCAGATATGAAGGCACAGCAAAGGAGCCCTTCAGATGGACACGGCAAGCCCCGCACCGGCACCGGATCTGCGACAGAACTCCCGGAAGCCGGCGGAGAGGTGAGTACCAATCAAAAGAATTTTGATCGAACAGCAGACACTGCGATGATCCTATGTGCGGCTAGAGCAGTGTTTCTCAATTCCAGTCCTCAGGCCCCCCCCCAAGAGGTCAGGTTTTCAGGATTTCCATTATTTTGCACAGGTGATTTGATCAGTTTCACTGCCTTAGTAATCACCACAGCCTTTTCATCTGAGGGAAATCCTGAAAACCTGACCTGTTGGGGGGGCATGAGGACTGGAATTGAGAAACACTGGGCTAGAGGAATCAATCTCGGATGGTACTGTGATAGACGTGAAACTAAAATGAAAATTTTATGTTATGATTAGAAATATTAAAGTGTATTTCGGTAATATTTCTTTAGTATATTGCTTATTTTCCTTGATGAAGATTTTGTCATATCAGGAATGAAATGAAGAGATAGGTGTTTTAAAGTTATAAGTACATCTTGGAACTTAAGGTTGACCATACAAAGATATGTTATTAAAAACAGATGTAACCCTCCCTCCTGGATTCCTCAGTTGTAACAGGAAAAGCCTTCCCATCCCCCTCCTTCTCACTCAGACTGCTTGGAAGGAAAATGTGCAGAGCTGAATGAACTTTTTTTCTACACTGGATGATGTGGGCAGCATGCCCAAATATGGACTTTGACTTCCCCTTCTACACACTCAGAGGAACTTTGAATAGTGTAAAAAGAGACTGAATGGGAGTAATCAGTGGGTGGTATTGAGGATTGGTGGGTGTTTCTGTTTAATTGTGAACCAATGAAAATGCATTTTGTGCTTGTGTGCTAAAAATAAAGGCAACTGCTCAGACGGCAGCCATGCTCTTGGCCGTTGAAACATTGGAAGGTGAGCATGTGGTCTGTTTTTATTCTGTTCATAGATTACATTTTATAATTTGAAATCATCCGGCAGTATGGATAACCCTGAGGTTTTTTCAGGATATCAATTAAGTAATGAGTCCTCATCAATTGGCCCCAACGTCGGTTCGTTGCTTTATTTGGGAAATGCAATGCGTCTGTGCGGGTGGAGACGGGCTGCTCACCTACACTTCGGTGCAGGCGTTTTTGCGCTTCCTCAAATCAAAGACGAGATTTCTTGAGCAACGCTTGTAACCCTTTGTCCCGTCTGCCGGGTTGATACCTGGGTTTTTATGTTTAAGTGTTGTGTTAGTTTGAATGTGACTGTTTCAGGGGTCTATGTCTGTAGGTGGACAGTATTTTTCTTTCAGGGGTCCTGAGCCGGTGACGCATGGTAAGCGTGTCTTGGGGTGGAGATGTTTATGTGTGCATGACTGTCCCTGGATAGGTTGGCAGTATGCCCATGTCAATATGTCTGGTCTGAATGAAGAGGTTTTTGGGGTTAGCTAAGTAATGGGGGGTTGCTTTTGCTTGGCTTGGTGAGTCGAGATTTGGCCTGGCACGGTTGGTCAGGATTTGGGGGGTTCCTTGACTAAGGTAGTTCAAGGCAGAGTTTTTTAAGGGGGTTCCTTTTTAAGGGGTACAGGGTGTGTCAGTCACTAAGACGAGCGTTGACTGAGGGGGGACTGGAATTAACTTGGGGGGTTGCTTTGGCCTAAGCGAGTAGCGCTGGCTTTTGGCTTGAGAAAAATTGGGGGTTGCTAGTATTTTTGGGGGGATTCAAATTGGGGTGTATCAGTAAGTTGCTTGGCTTGGTGAGCCGAGATCCTTGACTATGGCAGTTCAAGGCGGAGTTTTTTTTTAAGGGGTACAGGGTGTGGTAATGAGGGGGACCCGGATGTGTCCCAGATGCCAGCCCACTCTGTGAAATTGGGGTTCATTTTTGGGGTTAAACTTTATGGGATTATTTTAGCTAAATTGGGGTTACCTTGCTGGAAGCAGGGTGCGGTACTGAGGGGGACCTGGTTGTGTCCCAGATGCCAGCCCACTCTGTGAAACACATTTTTGGGGTTAAGGGTTAAGAAAACAGGGTGTGGTAATGAGGGGGACCCGGATGTGTCCCAGATGCCAGCCCACTCTGTGAAATTGGGGGTTGCTACATATTTTTGGGGTTAGGGGTTAAGAATTAGGGGCTGAAAGAGCCGTGTGTTTTGTGTTGTTTTATTGTTTGTCCGTGCGTTTTTTTTTTTATTTTATTTTTTATTACATGCATTCTTGTTCTGAGAGCTGTTAGCAGCCCACTATAAATGGCAGACAAGCACGTGCTGCAGCCAATTTTTTTTTTCTTTTTCATTTCCATCCCCCCCCCCTCTCCAGGCTGTGTGGAGTTCTATCAGCAGACTTTTTTTTTTGGAGTTTCAGATTTCTCTGCTGGAGTAACCAGGCAGTGATGGCCCCCTCCCCCCCCCCCCCCCTTTAACTCTTTCCCTGCTGGGCAGGATTTCTCTTTAATTCCCCCCCCCCTCTCCTTGCTGCCAGTCTGAGAGGAACACTGTGAGATATGTGTGTATATATGTCGTGGTTTGTCTGTTTCAAAATCTCAGCAGCTGCTGGTGTATCTTTTTGATTCGCAGAAGTTTGGGGTTTTTGGGATAACGCAGACTATTTTTATATCCGAATCTATGTGTACAGTGGGGCTTATTATTTTTGCTGGTTTTTTTTATATTTCTGGGATGCCTCCCTGATATAATATATACTCCTGCCCCCTCCCTGGTGGGGGGATAGAACTGGGTGTGTGAGGAATGTGGGAGGTCCAGACCCCCGTATCCTGCCCGCCCTGAGCTCTGCCACATTTGCAAGTTGGAGGATAGCCTCTCTCCCCCCCCAGGGACGACAACCTAGGAGACAGTTTTTTTTGTAACACAGAGTTTTTTTTTTAACAAAAGGTTGACTTGGGATATTGCACTGTCTATGTCCGTTAGAGTCTACAATTTCAGTTGCTTTGTCGCAATTAATAAACGGTAATCAGTAAATAATGGGATATTTCTCCTGAGGTTTAAAAAATATGGAACAGACATTTGATGCACATAATAAGCCATTGTTAAGTCTTTATTTTACAGTTAAAATCTTCTACAGAGAATTAATTTAGGTGAATTATTTCGTCCCGTTTTTTTATCCTTTTAATCGGATAGATTGAATGCGTGTTCTGTGGGGACCTGTCCCATCTGGGTTGCCCACTTACACTTACACTGACGATGCCATGCACTGTATTTTGACTTGATACATAGAGGGCTTTTTGCCAGTTTTGAAATTTATAATGTGATACCCAGGGCCTGTTATTGTCTTTTCGTTTCCCTCATGTTCTGCCCACGATGCCTGCTGGAAGCATGGGCCCCGCCCGACTGCTTGAGGCCGTGCCCCTTCCTTCCCCTTACGTTCTGCCCAACTGTCTGCCCGGCTGGAGGAAGCATGGGCCTGCCCGGATGCTCTTCCCTGCTGAAGGCTTTGCCTCATTCTGAACGCAGATGGTGTCGCCTCCTGCCTGCTGCCCTTACTGGATTCTGTGCCCTCCGGCCCACGGGCCTTCTTCTTCATGCCCTCCTTAGTCTGTCCAGGGGGGGGTAACTACAATGCCACTTCGCTGGACAGACACGTAAGGGAGGAGAATGATGTAGATGGGAGTGGCAGACCTACCTGAAGGTAGAATCCGCTCATATGCTGTCACGTGTGCCCAGACCTCAATGCCTTGACCTCATGGGGTGCCCAAAAGCGGTAGAGAGAGTGTGTAAATCCTGGCGTTCATGACTACAGACGCTGTGTTCACAAGTCACAAATGAGGGATGAGGAGATTCTGGGTATCACATTGGAACAGTAGAACATTTTACATAGTACATTTAAATGGTTTTATTCCACATGCTGTGCCATGCCATCCTCAGGGTTAAGTGGGTAAGTGGCCCCAAGGGGGGAGCATTCAATACATTATCCCCTTCTGAAATCTTGTTTGAGACAGTCTCTAGATTAGATTGTTATGAGCTATGATTATGTGACCACTTTTGAAAATAGGTAACTAATATTCGTGTACGAGTTTTTCTCACATTTCTGATGTAGGTACCGATAATTACCAATATCCCCTGGGTGATGATTAAAAGGTTCCTTCGAAAATATTCTCTGGAGATGAGTGATATGATGGACTGTGCCCACAAATCTGAATGAAATTATATATCTTTTTTCAAATACATGGGATTGTGACCACTGGGGTTTGTGGGTTGGAATATCTCAAAGGGGGGTCCCGGTTACATGGGCTAATTGGTTAAATAATGTCAGAGTGTAAAGAAGTTCTCTAATGAGATAATTAAGTTTAATTCTGCCTGTAAATGTTTATGAATATGTTTACCCCAACAACTGAAAATGTATTATGACATGTCAAAGCATAAACATGGGATTAGAACAAAGGTTTAATGGGAAAATTGTTGATTGAGATTGTGTGAAGAATTGTATACAATTCAGTCTATGGTAAACAACATGGTATTTTATATTTAACTGAAATCCTACAGATCTGGTTGTAAGAATTAATAAGTAGAGGTTTGAGCTATGTTTACAACAGATTCTAAACTTGGGTTTGGTTTATTATAGGGTTCCCCAGGAAAAATATTAAAATATGAAAGTTATGTTCAATCTAAAAACTTTATAAAAAATATTATTATAAAAATTGTAAAAATAAAATTAAAAAATATACAAGTGTTAAAAGTTATTATAAAGTGACATTTCTGATAAAATATAGATTGTGAGTAATTATGAGTGACATTATCGAAAGAAAACAATGGTCGGTTCATGCGCAGGGACTGGTCAGTGGATTTCATGAGATTTGTCCTCTAAGCGATCTTTTTCCGTTATTATAGTTGGGAAATGTCGTTGTATAATGTGATGTACATGATTTTTGGCAGATGTACAAACCAAATATGTTTTAAAATTTTTGAAAAAGAGTTAAAAATGAGAAAAACGATGCAATTCGATTGGATTGTATATGGTCTAAAACTTGTACAATCTGCTCCAAGCATGGGGGGGGAACAGATGTTTTCCCTTAGAGGTCATTAACAGCAGATCAGGTTACAGGCTGTGGTGAATTACCCTTCTATCTGGAGTGAGTGCTAGCGTTGAAACCAGACACCCAGTAACATTCTCAGCTGCTGTGATTTAAATGGCTCTTTGCAATGTTTGAAAGTAAAAGTTATAGTTGTCTGAAGTAAATATGTTATGAACTATAAAAGCATATTATGAGGGTAAATCTTTCTTTAATAATAAAAGGTAATTTGTACACAATCATTAGAAGATCTGAAAGAAAGCCCTTATTAATAAAGTATTATTTTTCTCTTTCTTTTCCTTTCTTTCGTTTTCTCTCTCTCTCTCTCTTTCTTTTGCTCTTTCTTTCTTTCTTTCTCTCTCATTCTTTCTTTCTCTCATATGTTACTAAACTGTGGGTTTTTGCACCATTTAGTTTGAAGAATACCTTACTTAAAGGGTGTTATTTTAAAGAGAATGAAATATGGTGTTAATCTGCATAGCTTAAGAAAGGTCAGTTAAAATAGTTTAAAAATAAAGATACAATGGATAGATGATGCAGATGATGATGATACCGCTATATTTATGGATTAAAATGTCACTTTCTAGGCTTCAGATTGACGAATGTATTAATGGAAGGATAATTGATCTCTTATATTTGGATCCATGTAGGGGAACAATGAAACTTCTGTATGTTCGTTTATGCTGAAGGCTGCTATGTTTGTTTAAACAGACATGCGACAAGAATATTCATGCTGCATGATCAGTCCTGAAAACTAGTGTAATAAATAAAGTTTCTTTAGGAAATAAAATACTTAGGACAGAGCCCAATATAAAATTAAAATGCTAATGAAGGGAAATATAGTGATTTGGTGGGAACGGATGCTTTTATGAAATTTAACTTAGTAATGTAAATGTAGATTGGATAAATTCTGGTTGCTATGGTCAATAGAGGTTTGTTAACTATAAACAAGGATGCATTCCAGTATATTACTGAACACCTAGAGGCCACTTCACAAATGACTTTGTATAAAATTATGGCCTTATACAGGATATTAGGTGAACAAGGGGGGGCATTTAGAATGTCACCTGCGGACAATATTTTGGGTGATAACACATTTGTACTCAAATAGGTATAGCAATTTTGTTTGTATTGGTTATGATAATGTTTTGTTATATTGACCATGTCCTCCATTACTGTACTTGTCTGTTAAGAAATAACAAAGAGAATAAACTGATAAAATATTCATTTCAAGGGGGGGCTGTGATAGACGTGAAACTAAAATGAAAATTTTATGTTATGATTAGAAATATTAAAGTGTATTTCGGTAATATTTCTTTAGTATATTGCTTATTTTCCTTGATGAAGATTTTGTCATATCAGGAATGAAATGAAGAGATAGGTGTTTTAAAGTTATAAGTACATCTTGGAACTTAAGGTTGACCATACAAAGATATGTTATTAAAAACAGATGTAACCCTCCCTCCTGGATTCCTCAGTTGTAACAGGAAAAGCCTTCCCATCCCCCTCCTTCTCACTCAGACTGCTTGGAAGGAAAATGTGCAGAGCTGAATGAACTTTTTTTCTACACTGGATGATGTGGGCAGCATGCCCAAATATGGACTTTGACTTCCCCTTCTACACACTCAGAGGAACTTTGAATAGTGTAAAAAGAGACTGAATGGGAGTAATCAGTGGGTGGTATTGAGGATTGGTGGGTGTTTCTGTTTAATTGTGAACCAATGAAAATGCATTTTGTGCTTGTGTGCTAAAAATAAAGGCAACTGCTCAGACGGCAGCCATGCTCTTGGCCGTTGAAACATTGGAAGGTGAGCATGTGGTCTGTTTTTATTCTGTTCATAGATTACATTTTATAATTTGAAATCATCCGGCAGTATGGATAACCCTGAGGTTTTTTCAGGATATCAATTAAGTAATGAGTCCTCATCAGTACCATGTAAAAAGATGACAGAGGGGTATATAGTGTGACTCTGTAACCCGAAAGTACATACAATTGGTAAATACACTGATGCACTCACATGGAACAGTAAATAGCGGGCTTATCACCACGAGCGGCGAGCTCGCAAAAATCCTTATGCTCCTCTTTAGATCACTCCTTATCTCACAGTGCACAGCGGAAGGTACTCAGAGAGTGGCGGTATGACAAAGAAAGTAAAGGAAGAGGCACATCGCGTAATCCCGTAAAAACGTATACACATTTATTAGTAGGAAAGGTAAAACACTCACATTTGCATTAGATAAAGCGATCGGGGACAATTACAAGCCTGCCGTCAGAGTGCTTGGGTCTAGTGCTCCAGCCCGACGCGTATAGTCACGTGACTTTATCAGGGCAGGTGCACATACCTATAAGGGGGTGCAGGATACACATAGCTGCGCCGGTCTGACGACAGCAGCACCTGAAGCCTGTGCCCGGCCCCACCCCCCCCATCCAGCACTTTCAACTTTCCTACTAAGAGCCGGTTCACACAGGGGCAACACGACTCTCAGCGTGACTTTGGGAGGCAACTTGAACAGGACTTGAGTATGAATCACAAAAAACAAATGCCCCTACCTATGACTGGTCCATACAGTAAGGAGCACTGGAAAGGGTGCGTATACATACAAAAACAACGAAGAATATCCAAGCTCAAACTTACCAACTAATCAGCAACAAAACAAATTCACCTGTCTTAACAGTATGCGTTAAAAACAGAGGTTTAATTGCACGCATTTGCAAATGCATGCTCCTTACTGTATAGACCAGTCATAGGTAGGGGCAGTGACATTTGTTTTTTGTATTGATGTCATTGTGGTCTGGCAACGCACTGACACCTTTGGTTCTATGTGCTGGGTGTTTAGTGTGCTCCTGCCCCTTTAAGGAGGGCTGGGCTACCCTCAGTCACCTGCCCTTTATCCATCAGAATGCATGTGCTTCCACTGAGGAGACTTTAACATTTTAGAGTTAGGACTGCAGTACACAGAGAGCCTCGACGGGGCCTGCAGCTTACACATGCATTTGCAAATGCGTGCAACTAAACCTCTGTTTTTAACGCATACTGTTAGACAGGTGAATTTGGTTGGTTGCCGATTGGTTGGTAAGTTTGAGCTTGGATATTCTATGTTGTTTTTGAGTATCAATGAGAAAGGAAAATGTATGGACAGCCGCACTCCAAAAAACACTATTGGCTAGTGCTTAAAGCTATGATTAAGCACTAGCCAATAGTGTGAAATGCGTCAGCTGTTTTTCCTTGTTGTTCTGCTGTGATTTTGTAGTGCGGTTTCATCCTTTTTTTTTAAAATAAAGACAACCTCAAAAGGTTTTTTGGAGTGCGGCTGTCCATACATTTTCCTGTCTCATTGATTGCCAAGTACATTGCCAGCACCCTTGCTTTCCTGGGAGGACATTGATCACATAAGCGGAACCACCTGGAGCGGTAATTCCCCTTTTATTTTTGAGTATGAATCACAAAGCGACTTACAACACGACTTCAGGAGAGGGAACTCGATGCCAAATTGTAAATAAAAAAACTGCATGGGTTCCCCCTCTAGAAGCATACCAGGCCCTTAGGTCTGGTATGGATTTCAAGTGGAACCCCCTACGCCAATAAAACGACGTGGGGGTCCCCCCCTCAAATCCATACCATACCGTTATCTGAGCACGCAGACCGGCCGGTCAGAAAAGGGGGTGGGGACGTGCGAATGCCCCCCCCTCCTGACCCGTACCAGGCGGCATGCCCAACACCCTGTGACCCCCCCCCCACCCCAAAGCACCTTGTCCCCATGTTGATGGGGACAAGGGCCTCTTCCCGACAACCCTGGCCGTTGGTTGTCGGGGTCTGCGGGCGGGGGGCTTATCGTACCACTACCCATTCACCTGGTGGAAGAAAAATGTCAATAAAAAAAACACTACACAGGTTTTTAAAGTAGTTTATCAGGCATCTCCAGGGGTCTTCTTCCGACTTCGGGGGTCTTCCGACTTCTCCCTTCTGCCGTGCACCACCGCTGTCTTCTTTCAGCTCTTTTACAGTGGGGGCCCGGTCTTCTCCCTTCTTCCGACTTCTCCGCTCTCTTCCCCCACTCTCCGGTTCTTTTTCTCTTCTGCCGGGCACTGCCGCTGTCTTTTTTCAGCTCTTTCACCAGTGGGGGCCCGGTCTTCTGCGTCGCCTTCTTCTCTTCTTCTCCTCTTCGATGTTGACCCGACGCTCCCTCCCGCTGTAATGTCGTGTGTGCGGTGCGCAGCGATTTATATAGGCCTCTTATGACGTCACAGTCCCAGCATGCTCCGGGTGGTGACGACATAATTACCCCGCCCCCTTATGTTGTCAACACCTGGAGCATGCTGGGACTGTGACGTCATAAGAAGCCAATATAAGTTGTTGCGCACCGCACACCCAGTATTACAGCAGGAGGGAGCGTTGCGTCAACATCAAAGAGGAGAAGAAGAGAAGAAGGAGACGCAGAAGACCGGGCCCCCACTGGTGAAAGAGCTGAAAGAAGACAGCGGCGGTGCCCGGCAGAAGAGAAAAAGAACCGGAGAGCGGGAGAAGTCGGAAGACCCCCCGAAGTCGGAAGATGGGAGAAGACCAGGCCCCCGCTGGTGAAAGAGCTGAAAGAAGATAGCGGTGGTGCCCGGCAGAAGGGAAAAAGAACCGGAGAGCGGGAGAAGAGAGCGGAGAGGTTGGAAGACCCCCGAAGTCGGAAGAAGACCCCCAGAGCTGCCTAATAAACTACTTAAAAAACCTGTGTAGTGTTTTTTTATTGACATTTTTCTTCCACCAGGTGAATGGGTAGGGGTACGATGTACCCCATACTCATTCACATAGGGTGGGGGGCCGGGATCTTGGGGCCCCCTTATTAAAGGGGGTTCCCAGATTCGGATAAGTCCCCCACCCGCAGACCCCGACAACCAGGGTTGTCGGGAAGAGGCCCTTGTTCCCATCAACATGGGGACAAGGTGCTTTGGGGTGGGGGGGCCACAGGGCGCCCCCCTGCTCCAAACCACCCCCTCATGTTGAGGACATGCCGCCTGGTACGGTTCCCACCCCACTTCCTGACCGGCCAGTCTGCGTGCTCGGATAAGGGTCTGGTATGGATTTGGGGGGGGACCCCATGCCGTTTTTTCGGCGTAGGGGTTTCCCCTTGAAATCCACACCAGACCTAAGGGCCTGGAATGCCCCTGTAGGGGAACCCATGCTGTTTTTTTATTTAAAATTTGACATGGAGTTCCCCTGTGGGAGGGAAGGGCTTGCCTTCGAATAGGTTCACACCGGGGCGTCTTCCTGTAAAGTTGCCTCACTGTGAACAGGGATCCAACTTGGAGGCGACTTCCATTGAAATCAATGGGTACAAGTCGCCTACAAGTTGGATTGAAGTAGTACAGGAACCTTTTTTCAAGTCGGAGCGACTGCAGTAGTGTACATTAAGACGGCTCCATTCACTTACATTCATTTCTTCATGCAGCGCGACTTGAGGCGACCTGGGGCGACCTGAAGTTGTGTGACAATAGCGAATAAATATTTTCTATTTTCACACTGAATCTCCTGAATCTTCCTCCCTGCCAATCAGGAAGCGGGTCATGAAACCCGTTTCCTGATTGGCCAATAACGACAAGCTATCCTATTGGACCACGATAAGGAGAGAAGAGGTGGGAGGAGACGAGGAGGCTGCCGGAGGAGATGCCTGGGAAGAAGCCGCTGCCTGGGGGTAAGTACGGGGCTCTTCGACCTACCGGGGTTGTGGTCTGGAGCTGGTAACTGTGGGTGCATTGTTTGCCACCCCCGATATAATCCACCACTGTGGTACCCATACGATCAGGGCAGTTTGGCAAAGTGCTCAGCCCCATTTCAATACATCTCTGCATCTGTGCTAAAACGCACTAGAGCAGCCTTTCTCAACCTTTTCAATACAGGAGCCCTTGAAATAACTTTTTGATCTCAGGGAAGGCAGGTGCAATCTGCTTTCTCCACTGCAGGTGGCAGTGTTGCCAACGTACTAGATTGACATTTACTGGTACGACACCAAATATTTACTGGCACAGCTAAGTTTTTACTAGCTTTTCCAAAAGTGTAAATTTCAGTATTTAGGCTACAAACAAGTGCAATATGCAGTTAGAGACTTGATTTAAGGTAGACTTTAACCACTTCCGGACCGGCTCATGCCGATATACGTCGGCACTTTGAAGAGGGATATCTTTTTTTAACAACAAGGTTGGTCTTTATTTGATGCAAGAGTGGTACAATACAAGGTACAAGGTATAAAGAACAAAGCAGTATCGTAAGCAGACATGAGGTCCAGGAAACATTTGCACAGAAAAGAATCTACTGTAAGCCAAGCGTAAACACAATTCAATGGAGCATATACACCAGAGGTAATGACAGTGAAGTGACCCGGGAGAGGGGAGGGGGGGGAACGGGGAGGGGGGGCGGGGGCCAGCAAGGAAGCAGGGTTTCAGCAGGCGTGATCAAAGAGGGTTCATCCATGGTCCCCATACTCGCTCAAACTTCCACGGGCATCCCCTGTTCATGTATGTCATTTTATACAGAGGAAGAACAGCGTTAACTGCATCCATCCAGGCACCCACCGTGGGAGGGGCCCTAGAGGTCCACTTCAATAGAATTGCCTTCTTCGAATAGAAGAATAACAATGATAGCAACAGCTTAACGTATCGAGGTCTTTGCTCATCGTCCTGTACCCCCAGGAGCATCAGCTCCGGGGAGACCGGAAGATTCAGGTGGAGGCGGACATTGACCGTCTCAACCACAGCGGACCAGAAGTCCACCAACCTAGGACAGGTCCAGAACATGTGCATATATGTGCCCTCTGAGGTGTAGCATCGTGGGCAGTTAGGCGAGCGGTGCGGATATATCCCATGCAGTCTCTGAGGGGTGAAATACACCCTGTGTATGAACTTTGCCTGTATCAGCTTATCCCTAGACGAGATCACCAGTTTATACCCATCATCGAAACACTCCTCCCAAGTCTCCCTATCCAGGGACGGGACATCCACCTCCCACTTACGCCACAGGGCATCCATCTTGGGGGAGTCCTTGCTAAGAATCGTTAGGTATAGAGTGGACAGCGCCTTATTTAAGGAGCTTTGGGCCAGTAAGTCCTCAACCAGGTCAGCCCTGAGAACGGGGGGGGGTAGGGAACTGGGCCCTAAAAGCATGCCGCAACTGGTGGTAGCGAAACAGCATCCAGGGCGCCAGACCAAAACGAGTAGACAGGGTCGAAAAAGGGAGCAGGGACCCATCGGCAACAATGTCTCTCAGGAGTTTAATACCGAACCGTGCCCACAGCTGCGGGTCCGGTATGGTGCGAAAGTGCCCGAGGTTAGGATTCCCCCACAGTGGGGTAAAGGGGGACCACCTGCCAGGGGATTGAAAGCGACGCCTAGCCGCCCCCCATACCCTCAGCGTGGTTCTAGACGGACCCGGCAACAGGGGGTATCCAGACGGGCCCCGGTAGACCAGGTTGCTAAGTTCAGTTAGGGACCCCACGATAGCCGCCTCCAGACAGACCGCTGCATTGGCCCTGGACTGCTCAAACCACCACCGGACCGTGACCAGTACAGCAGCCCAGTAGTACACCAAAAGGTTGGGCAGCGCCAACCCCCCGAAGCCAACAGGCAGCTGAAGGGTAGACCTGGCCAACCGGGGGGACGAACCCCGCCACAGAAAAGAGCCAATGCAGCTATCCAATTCCCGAAAGAAGGACTGAGGCAGCCACACAGGGCTGTTCCTGAAAAAATATGTAAATTTGGGCAGAAAAATCATCTTGAGAACATTTATGCGCCCAAGGAGGTTCAACGGCAGAGTGCTCCAGCGCGAGCAGTGGTCCCTAAGCCTATCAACCACCGGTCTCAAATTGAGTCGGTAGTAGGACTGCAGATCCCGGGAAACCTTCACCCCCAAGTACACAAATTCTTCAACCCACTGTAGCATCGACTGCGAGGACACCTCCCTAGCCCCAGCATCCAGCGGGAAGAGAACAGATTTAGTCCAATTGATACGTACCCCAGAGTACTTACCGAACTCATCAAATATCTCCAGCGCCGAGGACAGGGAGTCGACTGGATCGTGGAGATACAGGCGAGTGTCATCCGCATATAAGGATATTTTCTCCTCCAGAGGGCCTACCCGGAGGCCCAGTACACGGTCCGAGTCCCTGACCATGACCGCCAGGGGCTCAAGGGCCAGGGCGAACAGGCTGGGTGACAAGGGGCAACCCTGCCGGGTCCCCCTCCGGAGGGGGAAATAGTCAGAAAGATAGTCGTTCACACGAATCCTAGCCCGAGGGGACCTATATAGCATTCGGAGCCATTGGAGAAACTTAGGACCAAAGCCGAATCTACGGAGTACCTCCCACAAATAGTCCCACTCCACCGAGTCGAAGGCCTTCTCAGCATCTAGAGAGGCCACGACTCGGGTGCCCCCATTATCATGTTGCGCATCCAGATTCAAGAACAGGCAACGGATGTTGATGTCGGTGCCCTTCCCAGGCATGAACCCGGTCTGGTCCACGTGTATCAGGTCCTCAATCACAGTGGCCAGCCTAAGAGCCAAGAGCTTAGCAAGGAGTTTGGCGTCCGCATTAATAAGTGAGATAGGCCTGTAGGAGGCACACTCTTCAGGATCCTTACCAGGTTTGGGCACCAACACCACAATCGCGTCAGACAGTGAATCAGGAAGATACCCCAGATTAAAGGCCTGCTTAAGTAGGGAGGTGAGCCTGGGAGCAATAAGCTCCTGGTGCACTGAATAAAATTCAATTGGGATACCATCCGGGCCGGGGGTCTTCCCAGACTGCATAGAGTTTAGGGCCACCTGTACCTCCTCCAGTGATACGTCAGAGTCCAGGAAGGTACACTGCGCCTCAGTCAAGGAGGGAAGGGAGATCCGATCCAAATAGTGAAGCAGCTCTGCCGTAGTATAGGTCACTCTAGAGGAGTACAAGGATTGGTAGAACTCCAGGAATCTAGCCCCGATGTCCACAGAGGACGTAAGCAACCCCCCATCTCGGTCACGCAACCTCCCCACATGGGTCAGGGGTCGCTGCCCCCTGGCTAGCCAGGCCAGCAGTCGACCATTCTTGTCCCCATATTCAAAGACCCGCTGGGCACTCTCTAACATGGACTTCTTGGTGAGGTCCACCCTGACCAGGGAAAGATCTCTCAGGGCGTCGCTCCAGGGCACGTAGTGCTCCGAGTCCGGTGAGCGTACGTATTCGGCCTCCCTCAATCTTGCCCTCTCCTCGTGATCCCTCAGAGACTGCATCGATTCACGCTTGCGCACCGCCACACGAGCCGTAAAGTCACCCCTTAGCCATGACTTGAAGGCATCCCACTCCACTAGGGGGTCCACAGAGCCCTCATTGTCCAGCCAGAAGGCACAGAGGGCCTCCAGCATCTGCTCCTGAATTCCGGGATCCATGATCCAGTACTTGGATAATCTCAACAGGCGCACTCCCTCCACCCGGGACAGCTGAAAAGTGACAGATACCGGAGCATGATCTGAGATACCTCTAGAGAGGATCTCCACGTCAACTACCCTCCTGAGTAGTTCAGGGGAGGCAAACGCCAAGTCGATGCGGGACATAGTCCGGTAAGTGGTAGACAGACAAGTATAAGCCCTGGTGGAGGGGTGCAGCTGCCGCCAGAGATCCGTCATGCGGAACGCATCCGCCCAATTGGCCAGGCCATGTTGCTGCGGGCCAGAGGCATGCAGCCTGTCCAGATCCCTAGACATAACAAGATTAAAGTCCCCCACAACTAATACATCACCAACGTTATACATAGTAGCCAATTGCATTATAGAATGTAGGACATCTAGGTCCGCAGGGGGGGGCAAGTATACACCCACCAATACAATAGGTATGCCCGATATTAAGGCATGCAACAGCACATACCTCCCGCCCGGGTCCAGCTTAACGTCTAGGAGCTGGAAAGGGAGGGACCTATGTACCAGCACACTGACGCCGCGAGCATAGTTAGAATACATCGCATGATAATGTGCTCCGACCCATGCCCTCTTTAAACTCAGGATACGGGAGCCCATCAGGTGTGTCTCCTGAAGGATACACACCTGGGGGTGGAGCTTCTTCAAGTAGTTCATGACCAGCGACCGTTTCACTGCCGAATTGAGTCCCCGCACATTCCATGAGATCACCCTGCACTTAGCCATATGGGATGTCAGAAAACAGCGGAGAGATCCCCCCCGGACTGTGCCAGCCAGAGCCAACCCACCAGAGAGACCTGAGCCCGCCCAGCCCCGGTCCGCCAGATCCAGCCAACGCCCCGGGAGTGCCCCAGTACCCCAATGTGTACACATACATACTGATAAGCATAGAGAGCAAAGACCAACCAACCTTATATACAAAAAAAACCTTTAACCCTCCCGCCAAACCGTGGCAGAAGAACAGCCCTCCCCCCCGCCCCCCACCCCGCGCACCTCGGAACATTAAGGAGCACTTAAAACCCATCAACCCCAAAGTTTATGAACAGTACCAACAAAGTGGGGAGCGTGTAGCCAGAGTTGGACACTAATGCACCTTCCACACACAAAGCAGAGGAGAGAAGTAAAACAGAAAAAGGGGTAACCCAAGTCTCTCTCCAGTGCCCTGGAGCGATGCAAGACGGATGGCTAGCTGAACGTTTTCACCTGCCTGGGCAGGGGCACATACTTAAACAGTCTGAACGTTGCATTAACAAGAGCATTGGGATTGCGGGCAGTATCCACGTGTTGTAATTAGCCCCCAGCGGCTCCATCATGGCGCCCATCGGCGGGAGAGGTGGGGGACATCTGCCGAGTACTATAGGGCGGTAGGGCATCCCAAACGGATATGGCAGCGAGGGGGGAATAGGTCTCTTGCAGGAAAGTCAGCTCAAACACCCCACCGCTGCCACGCCGACATGTCCCGGCAGCCCCATGAGCATACACAGACCGCAGGAACCACCGGACAGTCACAGACAGTACTCACTTGTAGGTGAAGAGGCTCCGCAATCCCATAGTAATGGATTCAAAGGGTGGGGGTTCAGTTTAGAGTCTCGAGCCATGCAGAGGCATCCCTCGGAGAGGTGAAGAAGCGCACCGTCTCCCCATCCACCACTCGCAACTTCGCCGGGAATAGAACACTATATTTGATCCCCTTGCGTCGGAGAGTCGCTTTGACAACATCAAAAGAGCGGCGCTGCCTCTGGGTCTCCATCGTATAATCCGGGAATAGCATCAGCCTTACATTCCGGTACGGCAGTTCCCCTGCAGCGCGGGAGGCCCGGAGCAGCTCGTCGCGGTCCCGAAAGTTCAACAGCCGGAGAATAAACGTGCGGGGAGGGGCCCCCTCAGGGCCAGGTCTAGGGGGAACCCTGTGAGCCCGTTCCACCGCGAAGTACGGAGAGAGCCGGGCCGCCGGTAATAACGAGCGGAAGAGCTCCTCCGCAAACTGAGCTGGGGCACGACCCTCCACCCCCTCCGGCAGCCCCACGATCCGTAAATTGTTGCGGCGACTTCTATTTTCGGCGTCCTCCGCACGGTACTCGAGGGCTTTAACCTTAGACTGCAGGGCCCTGATAGAGGCATCATGTCCCGAGACTGCGTCTTCCGTCTCGCTCAGCCGGTGCTCCACTTCAGACACCCGGGAGCGGATCTTATCAAAGTCCTGCCTAATGAGGCTGACATCCAGCTGGACCTCCTCGATCTTGTTGGTCAGGGCTGCCTGGCACGACGTGATAGCCGCCATCACTTCAGGGATGCCAGGGGGGGAGTGAGCCGGGCCCTCCTCGTGGTCCGTCTGCGACGCCATATTGCAGATGCGTGCAGGGGACGGCAGGCCGCCGGTGCTGAAAGTGGTATCCTCCGGGATATACGCCGGGAATTTCAGTCTCTTGGGCTTCTTCTGACTCCCGATGGCTTTAGGCGGCATCAAGAGCACCACGGGGCCCCGCAAACAGGCCCAGGCAGGGAAAAAAGGCTATTTCACGGATCACACTCCAGGAGAGTTCAGGGAACACGTCCTCTCAGTCCGCCATCTTGGCCACGCCCCGAAGAGGGATATCTTTGTTATGGCAGCAGCTAGCTGCCATAACCCCAGGAATCCTCTTCTTTAGTGAGCGGTCCAGGTTCCGATAATAGTGGTTTCTGCGGCGGGATCACTTTTATCGGCAGGGGTAGAGGGGCCCCCCTCCCGCCGCTCTCCGGTGCCCTCCGCCGCTTACCGGAGCCCTCGGTAGCGGTGGAGGCGATCAGATCCTTTTTCCCCTGTGGCATGGAGATGAGTTAGGAGAAGATGGCATCAAAACGTCACTTCCGCCTATAGCTCTTAAAGGGCCATTTTTTTTTTCATACGACCAAAATTATTATTTATTTATTTTTTATTGCATTTTAGTGGAAATATGAGCTGTGAGGTCTTTTTGACCCCAGATTTCATATTTAAGAGGCCCTGTCATGCTTTTTTCTATTACAAGGGATGTTTACACTCCTTGTAATAGGAATAAAAGTGACACAATTTTTTATTTTATTTTTTAAAGAACAGTGTAAAAATAAAAGGTAAAATAAATAGGAAAAAATATATATTTTTAAACGCACCCCGTCCTGCCGAGCTCGTGTGCAGAAGCGAATACATACGTGAGCAGTGCCCGCATATGAAAACGGTGTTCAAACCACACGTGAGGTATCGCCGCGATCGGTAGAGCGAGAGCAATAATTCTAGCCCTAGACCTCCTCTGTAACTCAAAAAATGCAACCTGTATAATGTTTTAAACATCGCCTATGGAGATTTTTAAGGGTAAAAATTTGCTGCCATTCCACGAGCGGGCGCAATTTTGAAGCGTGACATGTTGGGTATTAATTTACTCGGCATAACATTATCTTTCACAATATAAAAATTGGGATAACTTTACTGTTGTCTTCTTTGTTAATTAAAAAAAGTGTATTTTTTCCAAAAAATGGCGCTTGTAAGACCGCTGCGCAAATACGGTGTGACAGAAAGTATTGCAACGACCACCATTTTATTCTCTAGGGTGTTAGAAACAAAAATTATAATGTTTGGGGGTTTTAAGTAATTTTCGAGCAAAAAAAATAAAATTTAAACTTGTAAACAACAAATCTCAGAAAGAAGTGGTTAAGGCAAAAAACATAGGGCCAGATTCACAACTGAGATACGACGGCGTTTCTCCTGATACGCCGTCGTATCTCTGTTTCTATCTATGCGGCTGATTCATAGAATCAGTTATGCATAGATAGCCAGAAGATCCGACAGGTGTAATTGTTTTACACTGTCGGATCTTAGAATGCAGTACCGCGGCCGCCGCTGGGGGGAGTTCGCGTCGTAAACCAGCTTCGGGTATGCAAATTAGGAGTTACGGCGATCCACGACGGATTTTCGCGTTCGCTACGTCGCCGCTAGTCTAGTTTCCCGTCGCAAAGTTAGTCGTTATTTGACCTTCCTTAACTTTACACAGCAATCGTATTGCTGTATAAAGTATGGCCGTCTTTCCCGCGTCGAAATTTAAAAATGAACGTCGTTTGCGTAAGCCGTCCGGGAATACGGAATTACGCTACGCGCGTCGCCGTTCGAAAAAATTACGTCACTGCGCGCAAAGCACGACGGGAATTGCGAAACGGAGCATGCGCAGTAGGTCCGGCGCGGGAGCGCGCCTAATTTAAATGGCACACGCTCTGTGAATCAGGCACTTGCGATGAAAACTTGCGGCGGTGTAACGTATCTACGATACGTTACGCCTCCGCAGTTCTATGTGAATCTGGCCCATAATGTTTGGGGGTTCTAAGTAATTTTCTAGCAAAAAAAATAAAAATTTCAACTTGTAAACAACAAATGTCAGAAAGAAGTGGTTAAGGCAAAAAACATATTTCCTATTTTATTTTTGATATGATATGATAATATGATAAGTAAGTAGTTTAGGGGCAGGAGGGCAAGAAATTAAACTGGGCAGGCATACACACATGAAATAGATATAGACTCTCAGTGACACAGCAGTGTTGCGATGACACCTCACTGATACAACATGTCCCCTCACAAAGAAATTATTGGGCTGCCTACATGCAGAACAAAGGACACAATGGCCCAGATTCAGCATAGCTTGCGCTAGATTTGCGGGGGAGCAGGGCAACGATTTTGCCCTGCGCCCCCGCAAATATTTTGCGCTGCCCTCGATTCACGGAGCAGTAGCTCCGTGAACTGCGAGGGCGCGCCGGCAAATTTTCCCTGGCGTAAGCGCGCGCAAGTTAAATGTTCCCGCCGGGGGTGGGAATCATTTAAATTAGGCGCGCTCCCGCGCCGAGCGTACAGCGCATGCTCCGTCGGGAAACTTTCCCGACGTGCATTGCGGCAAATGACGTCGCAAGGACGTCATTTGCTTCAAAGTGAACGTGAATGGCGTCCAGCGCCATTCACGAAGCACTTACGCAAACGACGTAACATTTGAACGTCGCGACGCGGGAGCGGCGGTATACTTTAGCACAGGCTGCCCCTGCTATTAGAAAGGGCAGCCTTGCGCTAAAGTAGCCGTACGGAAACTCCGTACCTGGCTTGCGCGGGGACCGCGCAAGATTGTGAATCAGTGGTAGTATGCAATTTGCATACTACACGCTGATACACAATGGGAGCGCCCCCTAGCGGCCCCCGCAAGAATGCAGCCTAAAATCTGCGAGGCATAAGAGCCTTATGCCGCGCAGATTTTAGGCTGCAGCCGGTGTAACGAGGTTCCTGAATCAGGAGCACTCGTTACACCGGAGCAAGTAAGCACTTGCGCCGTGTAACTCATGGTTACACGGGCGCAATTGCTTCTTGAATCTGGGCCAATGATGTGAATCTAGCCTCAAATCCTTCACATTACAATTCTATTATTACATCAGTGTTCTCAGTCCCCGCCATTTTATCACAACCCCCTTTCACATCAAAATCCCCCCTTTTATATCACTGTCCCCCACTTCACATCAGTCCCCCTTCACAGCAGTGTCCTCAACCCTCCCTTCCTCAACCCCCCTTCATATAGGGTGACCACATTTCCAAACTGCCATTCAGGGACACCCCCCCCCCCCCCCTTTTTTTTGCAGATTTTGGGGGCAGGGGCGTATGAAATCAGCGGCCCATGCGCAAGATCAAAAGTGGGCCCTAGGCATCAAGAAGAACAACTGAGTGGTCAGGGGGGGGGGGGGGCACAGAGTAGTCAGAGGGGCAGTGCGATGGACAGGGGGACCGTGGGATGGACAGGGGGACCGTGGGATGGACAGGGGGACCGTGGGATGGATAGAGGCATACCTCCCAACTTTCTGAGATGGGAATGAGGGACACCTATTAGCAAAAATATGTAGGAGAATTATAAACAAAAATAAAAATGGTTAAACCCACAGGTGCTTTTTTACCACTACTATTCTTTTATATTGGCTCCTTGAGGGACAAACAAAGAGGAAAGAGGGACAGAGGGACAATGCCCTAAATGAGGGACAGTTCCTTCAAATCAGGAACAGTACAGGAGGGGGGGACTGAAGAACAGCACAGGTGGGACCAGAGGACAGCACAGGAGGGGGGGGCTGAAGAACAGCACAGGTGGGACCAGAGGACAGCACAGGAGGGGGGGGGGGACTGAAGAACAGCACAGGTGGGACCAGAGGACAGCAGGGGGTTGGAGAATGGGGGGGTGAGGTGGGAGAGAGCAGAGAAGTTACTGGGGAAGATCAGCCAGGAGAGTGTTGAGGGACCTGTGGGCAGCAGAAGGAAACTGGATAAGAGGGGTGGCATATAGAGAAACTGATGCCCCCCCCCCCCATGTTCTTCTTGCAGCCACTGAATGCCCGCTTTTCCTCCTTTACCTCCTGCAGGCATTCAGTGGCTGCAAGAAGAACATGGGGGGCATCAGTTCCTCTATATGCCACCCCTCCTATCCAGGTTTAGAGGGAAGCTGCATGGACCATCCTGGAGTATGAGGCTGGGTTGCAATGGCGCCCCCTGTAGTTACACCGCTGCAGCGGAGTAACTAAAACATTTCTGGCAGTTTGAAGGAGCAATGAATGGAATGCTGGCAGGATTCTGAGGTTGTGATAGTCGCTGATGAGCCACTCCTGAGAGGATTGCTTGGTATACAGAGGGGGTAACAAGACTAGAAGGTGAAAAGGTGGCAGAACATGAAAGGCTGAGGGTGAAGGAGGAGGGGGGCTGCAGTGAGAGGCAAACAAGTAGTGGGAGAGAAGAGACAGGGAGCAGCCGGACAGGACTGGGTGTGAGGAGTTATCATGTGTGCAGGAAACATCTTCAGCTCTGAGGAGTTCATGCTGGGACCTGTAGTTCTTCACTTTTGGGGGGGGGGGGGAGTCACATCCCCAAAAGTGAAGGATTACAAGTCCCAGCATGAACCCTGCCCTGATATCTAAGGAAGTTTCCTCCTTCCATCCAGGGTGTCATGTGTAATCTGTCCTCTCCTGCCGACCCTTATCTGGAGCAAGCCTCTGAGTGTACTGTGCAGAGTGCAGACACACACTCCAGTGTCTTACTGAACTCTGACTGCTGAGGGAGAGCCGACAGGATTATAACACCGATGGATCTTCAATGCTGGTCAGTGCTTTGTAATTTTACTTGCCTTAGTTTGTACCATCTCTCATCTGTACACTGCAGTCTGTCTCAGAGTCTGATGTTTCTTCTGGCTGCTGGCTGGACTCCAGAGCATACACGAGGAGGTGGGTGGAGCTGAACAGAAGGCGCGGAGGAGGAAGTTAAACTCTCATCTGCTGCTATAGGTCTCTCCCTCTCTCCTGCTCTGACGTCACTGGTTGCTACACGCCAAGCGGGAGGCAGGAGGTAGCAACCAGTTTGGGCACTGAGCCAGCGGTGGAAATAAAGTAAAAAGGGGTCTCACTCTCTGTCAGCTAGGGGTCCACCACAGGCTGAGACAGAGAGGATGTATGCAAAGGCTATTTTAGGGGGCATTAGATCGGCCCAGGCCAATTCCGGGACTCTGTATTGTCCCGTAATGAGGGTGTCCGGGACACGGGACACAAGTATTAATTAAGGGACAGTCCCGGGCAATCCGGGACACGTGGTCACCCTACCTTCATATCACCTTTCCCTTCACATTCCTGTCCTCATCCCCTTTATAACACCCTCCTCTTCACACTTCAGTCCCCAGCCCCCCTTCATATCACCCCCTCTTTCAGCTTGCCCCCCGTCCTACATAGCAGTGACATAGTCCTCTTCTCTGTCCTTCCTTACACAGGGCAGGACCGTTCTGGATGGAGTGCTTGAGTTGCACAACTCTTTCTGTTAACCAGGTTGCGATTGGTTGCTAGGACTGCCCTGCATCCTAGCAACTTATCAGTTTACAGGGGCAGCTCCCGCCCTCAGCTTTATGAAGATGACAGCGCTAGCCAGGGGTCAAGTCCTGGGGAAAAAAGTGTGGGAACTCCCACCCAAGATCCACTCCCCCACCAAAAAAAATAAAAATGATACGCTCATATGCATAATTACTAATCTGCATTTTTTTTTTCCGATCCACTGTACCTTAGTAATCCTTTATGTTACTGGCCGCGTCCTGTATATGGATTCATCGGGTAGTGTGCGGGTATTCCGTCACTTCCTCGATGCCGCAATGTCTCCTGGGAGCTTTTGTCATTGTTCCCAGTAGACATTGCGGAGGTCTGCCGCGAGTTATCACGGGATTTAGAAAGAACTTTAAATTTAAGTTAAGCCCCTGGCAGTGACTCGAGCTGGGCATCGCCGCTTAGTGAAGGATTGGCTCGGGCGGCTCGGCTGCTCTAGTCCTGCAAAGGGAACTGCGTTCCTGCTGGGAAAAAAGTGCAGGAACTCCGTTCCCACGCATTCCCGCAGGACTTAAGCCCTGGCGCTAGCAGCAGCTGAGGGGAAGAGGCAGCTCCTAAATGGTGTGACTGTAGTGGGTCCGGAAAGGACAGTGACTCGGTCCGCATCCGGACCACGGTCTGCCATTTAGTGATGGCTGTTCTATAGCCTATGGGCCGAGCATTTGACCGGAAATGTACGATTGCGGCGTTGTACAGTTTAGCTGCTCCGTCTAATCTTCTTAGAACTTTCAACAGACACCTTGGGCCAGGCGGCGCAACTTAACTTTTCCCATTTAAGTTACACCGCCGCAAATTTCCCAAGTTAGTGCCCGATCCACAAAGCACTTACCTGGAAATTTGCAGCGGTGTAACTTAAATCCGTCCGGGGGAAAGGCGTGCTCAATCTAATGGGGCGAGTCCCATTTAAATTAGGCGCGCTCCCGCGCCGGACGTACTGCGCATGCTCCCGACGCGATTTTCCCGACGTGCTTTGCGCGAAATTACGTTACGCCGAGTTATGTGAATCGCGCGGGGTAAAAAAAGTTGCATCGGAAAAAAAAGAGATGCAGTGGGAAAAAAAAAATGTTTTTAAAAATTTGACAGCGTCGCGGGAAAGAAGGGTCTACTTTTACATGGTGTACTAACTTTACAACTTAGTACACACACTAACTTTAATAATCTTGGACTAATAGAGTTATGGTTAGGCACATTCGATCGCAGATTCGATAGACACAGATTGCTATTGTCAGCATCATGTCGAATCTCCTATCTATATCGAACTGTTGTAGCATCGAAAACGAAAATAAAGCTTTTTTTATGTCGGTACTTTCGGATTTCGGATTCTGCGCGTTCGTTTTCGTTTGTTAAAGCGATAACAAAAATACCCGAAATTCGGACGAAAATGAATGCACGTGTCTAATATCTACAACTCATGATACATTAGTGTGATGATCAGTGGGAAGAATGCTCCTTACACTTGTGGTCATTGGGAAGAATTCCCTCCCACTGATAGACAAAAAGATGAATGGTGTCAGTGGGAACTTATCTAAGAGGTGGAAATTACACATTTCTCAAGGAACCCCTAGCAACCTCTGGAGGAACCCTAGTTGGGAAACCCTGCAGTAGACAGTAATACAAAGGGCAGTCAAAATTTTCCAAAGATTAAAAAAAAGAAACAAAAAATATTTCTTGCGCCAAACCAAATATATAAAGCAAATACCTTCCCTTTAACCGCTTAAAGACCGCCGCATGTATATGTACGTCCACAGAATGTCACGTACAGGCATATGGGCGTACATGTACGTCCCTGCCTTTCCGCGGGTCGGGGGTCCGATCGGGACCCCCCCCCCCACGCTACATGCGGCGGTCGGAAACCCGCGGGGAGCGATCCGGGACGAGGGCGCGGCTATTCGTTTCTAGCCGCCCCCTCGCGATCGCTCCCCGGAGCTGAAGAACGGGGAGAGCCGTATGTAAACACGGCTTCCCCGTGCTTCACTGTGGCGGCGCATCGATCGTGTCATCCCTTTTATAGGGAGACTCGATCGATGACGTCAGACCTACAGCCACACCCCCCTACAGTTGTAAACACACACTAGGTGAACCCTAACTCCTACAGCGCCCCCTGTGGTTAACTTCCAAACTGCAACTGTCATTTTCACAATAAACAATGCAATTTAAATGCATTTTTTACTGAGAAAATGACAATGATCCTAAAACTGTCCGAAGTGTCCGCCATAATGTCGCAGTCACGAAAAAAATCGCTGATCGCCGCCATTAGTAGTAAAAAAATTAATAAATAATAAAACTATCCCCTATTTTGTAAACGCTATAAATTTTGCGCAAACCAATCGATAAACGCTTATTGCGATTTTTTTTTACCAATAATAGATAGAAGAATACGTATCGGCCTAAACTGAGGAAAAAAAAAATTGTTATATATGTTTTTGGGGGATATTTATTATAGCAAAAAGTAAAAAATATTGAACTTTTTTCAAAATTGTCGCTCTATTTTTGTTTATCGCGCAAACAATAAAAACCGCAGAGGTGATCAAATACCACCAAAAGAAAGCTCTATTTGTGGGGAAAAAAGAACGCCAATTTTGTTTGGGAGCCACGTCGCACGACCGCGCAATTGTCTGTTAAAGTGACGCAGTGCCGAATTGTAAAAACGCCTTGGGGCATTTAGCAGCATATTGGTCCGGGGCTTAAGTGGTTAATGATGTGTTGTTAGTGGTGGGTTTGCCTGTGGTGGCGTACAGTTCTCATGCGCTCTATATGTAATGAAAGGACGGACGGTGGGGGGTGACGGAGCAATAAAGTGTATTAGCCTGAGTCACACCAGCAGCGCCCAGGATTCCGCAGGTTACAATGTAATTTATGGAACATTCTCAGTGCTGTTTTAATAATTATTTGGACAGACCTCGCCCCGGCCACCAGCATCCTGCTGCTTATGTTATTAATTCCATCAGCAAGCAGCGGGGCATTGGAATGAGGATAAAAAGTGAAACAAAAATCCCAAATCAGCATCCTGGCTTATGGGCTTTTTGGTTCTTAAAAAAAAACCTCTATTCTGAAAAAAAAAAAAATACCCCACAAGTCGCTCTTTAAATTTCACTGTAAACTCTGGGGTGGATTCAGGTAGGGGCGTGCACTACTACGGAGGCGCAGCGTACCGTTTTTACGCTACGCCTCCGTAAATTACTTGCGCTACGCTTCATTCACGAAGCAGTAGCTCCGTAAATTGCGAGGGCGCGCCGGCAAAATTGCCCGGCGTAAGCGCGCGCAATGTAAATGATCCCGCCGGGGGCGGGAATCATTTAAATTAGGCGCGCTCCCGCGCCGAGTGTACAGCGCATGCTCCGTCGGGAAACTTTCCCGATGTGCATTGCGGTAAATGACGTCGCAAGGACGTCATTTGCTTCAACGTGAACGTAAATGGCGTCCAGCGCCATTCACGATTCACTTACGCAAACGACGTAATTTTTAAAAATCGCGACACGGGAACGACGGGTATACGTAGCATTGGCTGCCCCTGCTAATAGCATGGGCAGCCTTACGTAGAAACCGACTAACGCAAACGACGTAAAATGCGAACGCAGGGCGCGCGTAGGGTTGTGAATCGCATGAGTATGCAATTTGCATACTCTACGCTGACCACTACGGGAACGCCACCTAGCGGCCATCGTAAGAATGCAGCCTGCGATACGACGGCATAAGAGCCTTATGCCAGTCATATCTTAGGCTGCAGTCGGCGTTTCAAGCTTTCTGAATACAGAAAAGTCGATACGCCGGCACAACTAAGCAATTGCGCTGCGTATATATGGATACGCAGACGCAATTGCTTACTGAATCTACCCCTCTGTAAACATAAATAAGAGGTAAACCAGATCACTAGAATCTCATAACATGCTTCGATGTGTTATTGCTGTTTTTAAAAATATCATTAATTTAGGTGATCCTGCCATAGATGTCCTTGTTCAGGCAATTTCTGTTTTAGGGTGACAACTGTTTTCCAACTGTACTTCGGTGTTGTCACTCTGTCACATGTTCCCCAGGTGGTGGGGACTACCAATGGTCACACTGACACACATGGGGCAGGCATGGTCCTCCCTTGTAACCATCAGGAAGCCGGCCCAGAGCATCAATGTGCAGCTGATGCTGAAGCGAGTATAGTGAAGTGGCTGAAAGAGGTTGGAGGAGACCAGCACCTAAATACAAAACATGCGAGTTGCTGTAAAAACAAACAAAAAAAAGAAGAAAAACAGGATTTTTTTCCTGCATTGGGGGCCTTTTCAAATTAAATTGACCATGGATGTGTTACTGATACTACCTTCTGTGAATTGGACCTATAGTCAAAACGGCATTTTAAATTTTTTTTGGGTAAAGTAGTGTGATGTAAAAATCTCTGTTTTTGTTGCTGTCTGTGGCCTTGTTAGCAAGATTCTTTCTAGGTGTGAAAAATCCAAAAAATCACTTCTCAGGCAATTTCTGGTTTAGGGTGACAACTGTTTCCCAACTGTACTTCCGGACGATTTCTAACATCCTCTCATTAACCACTTCAGTCCCGGAAGAATTTACACGCTTAATGACCAGAACATTTTTGCGATACGGCTCTGCGTCTCTTTATCTGACAATACTGGGCACGGTGGCTACAAGTGGGGGCACAGTGGCTACAAGGGGGGGCATAGTGGCTACAAGTGGGGGCACAGTGGCTACAATTGGGGGCACAGTGGCTACAATTGGGGGCACAGTGGCGACAATTGGGGGCACAGTGGCTACAATTGGGGGCACAGTGGCGACAATTGTGGGCACAGTGGCGACAAATGGGGGCACAGTGGTGATAATTGGGAGCACAGTGGCAACAATTGGGGGCACAGTGGCGACAAATGGGGGCACAGTGGTGACAATTGGGGGCACAGTGGCGACAATTGGGGGCACAGTGGCAACAATTGGGGGCACAATGGCGACAATTGGGGGCACAGTGGCTGTGTTTGATGGCATAGTGGTGACAATTGATAGCACAGTAGCTGCATTTGATGGCATGGCACAGTGGCTGTGTTTTGATGGCATGGCATGGTGGCTGCGTTTTGATGGCATGGCACAGTGGCTGCGTTTTGATGGCACGGTGGCTGCGTTTTGATGGCATGGCACAGTGGTTGCGTTTTGATGGCACAGTGGCTGCATTTGATGGCATGGCACAGTGGTGACAATTGATAGGTACAGTGAGGCTGCAATTGTTTGTTTTTTTTCGTTTGCGCCCCCCCAAACATTTTGAGCACCAGCCGCCACTGCCCAGTACCCCCCTGGCACTTACCTTTATGGCTTCTACGTCTCTCGATGTCCCTCGTCCCGCCCTCGATGACACTTCAGCCAATCAGGTTACCTGATTGGCTGAGACGCCTGTCAGTCTTATCCTCGGACGCACGGCCGGTACGTCCCGAGGATGAGCTTCAGGAAGCCGACTACAGCCTCAGGGTTGTACTTGGACAGCCTATCAGGGCCACTGGCCCTGATAGGCACTTCCACACAGCCAGTCAGCTGCCGCTATTCAGGTGACCGGCGCTCAATGTCCGGTCAGCTGAATAGTGGGCGGCAGCGGCGAAAATATACAGATTCATACAGTGTATGAATCTGTATATTTTACTGGCTGTGAGCGAGCCAGAGGGGGCGGCGCTCCTGCGTCGCACCGCCACTGCAATTGAGCGGGTGTGCGAATTGACGTGGTCTGAGGGTCGTGATTAATGATTAGTGATTAATGTCCCATGCACATGTGTCACATCATCCCTGCCGAATTCTGGCCAATCAAGAAGCCAAAAACCCCAGATCCAGGAGAAAGCCTGGGAGAAGATGTCACTGTCTGGCGAGGGATCCAATTGTCCCACTGAAATGCTGATCAGCGGGTGGCTCCGTTGTTCCTCCATTCTAAGTGGGGACACCCTAAGATAAGTAGCATGTTCCTGGCCAGATTACTAGATGAGAACAAAGACAAAAAAGAGCCTAAATCCTGCCAAATCATTTTTATTTTTGTTGATGAGGTCAAAGGGAGCTCTTTGTGCTTTCTTATGAGGAGTCACTGTGAAAGGGGGGAGCTCCCTAAATATTTGAGGTGGCCAGGATATCACCATCCATGATTGTCTTCTGACGGCTGGGAAACCTCAATAGCACAGTGCCCCAGGACGACGTCAGAGTGTGACGAAACGCGCATCAGGAAGAGTGGCGTGCTGACATCATTGCGTTGTAAATCCGAGCGGACGGGTGTTCGCAAAGCTGGGCAGCTTTTAAACCTTGATGTTTTTATCTCTAACTTCTTGTAAGTGCAACTTTTAATTTTAATAAAATTTGTAAGTCACGATTTACACTATTTCTGGGCATTGCCTGGTTCACGTCAATGACCAACGATCGATTAAGTCTCCCTGGCTACCTGCTGTTTTTACTTCACCATATCAAGTACCTTGAGTTGCCGTTTCTGAACCTCCTGGATAAAGGCCCTGGCTGGGCTTATAGCCGCAAGCTTACATAGCTTGCCTTCCGGTAAGCGTGCACTTTAGATGGTGGAGGTGCATAATTTTGTGGTGGTGTTTAAAGTCATATATTCAGGATTATACACATTAGTGTTTTATGAACTGAATACTCATTGCTTATGAACATTGTTTGGAAAAATCTACAAACAGTTTATGGACTAATTGCCCATTAAAATATGCATAATTTTTATTTTTATATTATCTAGCGTGTCTATGTTTAATTATTTACAGCAGGAGGGATTCTACCATCAACACTGATTGTGTGGGAAATTGAGCATTGTATAATGTATGGCCTGCCTTAGGAAAGAGAGGACAACTGGTTGGCAAGAGGCATAAAAGAGGCCATCTACATCCAACTGGAACCACCATCACTGGGTTGGGGACTTTTGTCACCTTGGGGGAGATTTACTAAAACTGGAGCACACAGAATCTGGTGCAGCTATGCCTAGTAACCAATTAGCTTCTAACTTCAGCTTGTTCAGGTAAGCTTGGGCAATAAAACCTGGGAGCTGATTGGTTACTATGCACAGCTGCACCATATTCTGTGTGCACCAGTTTTAGTAAATTTCCCCTTCTGTCTTGTACGTATAATGCAGTTTTAGCATTTCTTCCTTGGCACTTTGATAATAATTCACAACTTAAAGCGGTTGTATACCAACTGATACTTTTTTTCCCGTATACCTGTAAGGCAAGAGGCATAATGAGCTGGCATGCACTGCATACTAGCTCATTATAAAATACCTACCTTAGAACGAGGCATCAGTATCTCAGCCAGTCCACACCGAGGCAGCTGACATTTTGACTCAGCGATTCGTCCGAGTATCGCAGCTCCAGCGCTGTGAGTGGCTGGAGCCGCAATGTAATGGGAGCTCTTTGTGCTTTCTTGTGAGGAGTCACTGTGAAAGGGGGAGCTCCCTAAATATTGGAGGTGGCCAGGATATCACCATCCATGATTGTCTTCTGACGGCTGGGAAACCTCAATAGCACAGTGCCCCGGGACGACATCAGAGTGTGACGAAACGCGCATCAGGAAGAGTGGCGTGCTGACATCAATGTGTTGTAAGTCCGAGCGGAAGGGTGTTCAAAAGCTGGTCGGCTTTTAAACCTTGATGTTTTTATCTCTAACTTCTTGTAAGTGCAACTTTTAATTTTAATAAAATTTGTAAGTCACGATTTACACTATGGTGAGCTCCTTTCGATTTTTGGGCATTGCCTGGTTCACGTCCATGACCAATGGAAGTGAGTGGCTGGAGCCGCGATGTCGTCAGTCCCGCGCATGCGCGCAAGAGATTTCTTTCTTGCAAGGTCCAGCGTCGGCCAGGCTTTCAGCCGAGAATCCCCGATGCGCCGCTGAAGTCAGCGGCTCATTGCAAGGGGAATACATGAACAGACAACTAATACTATGATCCTAGTTTTCAGAACTCTTTGTTACTTTTAATGTAACTCTATTCCCCCCCCCCCCCCGACTTTACAGTGGCTGAAATTGGTGCTTTCCTACTTTACAGCCAACCTTGGAAGAGCCAAGCTCAGCATCTTCTTCCCCTACACTCAAACCTGATAGCTGGAAGAGCCAAGCTCAGCATCTTCTTCCCCTACACTCAAACCTGATAGCTGGAAGAGCCAAGCTCAGCATCTTCTTCTCCTACACTCAAACCTGATATCTGGAAGAGCCAAGCTCAGCATCTTCTTCCCCTACACCCAAACCTGATACCTGGAAGAGCCAAGCTCAGCATCTTCTTCTCCTACACTCAAACCTGAAAGCTGGAAGAGCCAAGCTCAGCATCTTCTTCCCCTACACTCAAACCTTAAATCTGGAAGAGCCAAGCTCAGCATCTTCTTCCCCTACACTCAAACCTGATAGCTGGAAGAGCCAAGCTCAGCGTCTTCTTCCCCTACACTCAAACCTGAAAGCTGGAAGAGCCAAGCTCAGCGTCTTCTTCTCCTACACTCAAACCTGATAGCTGGAAGAGCCAAGCTCAGCATCTTCTTCCCCTACACTCAAACCTGATAGCTGGAAGAGCCAAGCTCAGCATCTTCTTCCCCTACACTCAAATCTGAAATCTGGAAGAGCCAAGCTCAGCGTCTTCTTCCCTTACACTCATAACTGAAAGCTGGAAGAGCCAAGCTCAGCGTCTTCTTCCCCTACACTCAAACCTGATAGCTGGAAGAGCCAAGCTCAGCATCTTCTTCCCCTACACTCAAACCTGATAGCTGGAAGAGCCAAGCTCAGCATCTTCTTCCCCTACCTACACTCAAACTTGAAAGCTGGAAGAGCCAAGCTCAGCGTCTTCTTCACCTACACTCAAACCTGATAGCTGGAAGAGCCAAGCTCAGCATCTTTTCCCCCTACACTCAAACTTGATAGCTGGAAGAGCCAAGCTTAGTGTCTTCTTCCCCTACACTCAAACCTGATAGCTGGAAGAGCCAAGCTCAGCATCTTTTCCCCCTACACTCAAACCTGATGGCTGGAAGAGCCAAGCTCAGCATCTTCTTCCCCTACACTCAAACCTGATAGCTGGAAGAGCCAAGCTCAGCCTCTTCTTCTCCTACACTCAAACCTGATATCTGGAAGAGCCAAGCTCAGCCTCTTCTTCCCCTACACTCAAACCTGATAGCTGGAAGAGCCAAGCTCAGCATCTTCTTCCCCTACACTCAAACCTGATAGCTGGAAGAGCCAAGCTCAGCATCTTCTTCCCCTACACTCAAACCTGATAGCTGGAAGAGCCAAGCTCAGCATCTTCTTCCCCTACACTCATAACTGATAGCTAGAAGAGCCAAGCTCAGCATCTTCTTCCCCTACACTCAAACCTGATAGCTGGAAGAGCCAAGCTCAGCATTTTCTTCTCCTACACTCAAACCTTAAATCTGGAAGAGCCAAGCTCAGCATCTTCTTCCCCTACACTCATAACTGATAGCTGGAAGAGCCAAGCTCAGCATCTTCTTCCCTTACACTCAAACCTGATAGCTGGAAGAGCCAAGCTCAGCGTCTTCTTCCCCTACACTCAAACCTGAAAGCTGGAAGAGCCAAGCTCAGCGTCTTCTTCTCCTACACTCAAACCTGATAGCTGGAAGAGCCAAGCTCAGCATCTTCTTCCCCTACACTCAAACCTGAAAGCTGGAGGAGCCAAGCTCAGCATCTTCTTCCCCTACCTACACTCAAACTTGAAAGCTGGAAGAGCCAAGCTCAGCATCTTCTTCCCCTACACTCAAACCTGATAGCTGGAAGAGCCAAGCTCAGCATCTTCTTCCCCTACAATCATAACTGATAGCTGGAAGATCCAAGCTCAGCATCTTCTTCCCCTACAATCATAACTGATAGCTGGAAGAGCCAAGCTCAGCATCTTCTTGCCCTACCTACACTCAAACTTGAAAGCTGGAAGAGCCAAGCTCAGCATCTTCTTCCCCTACACTCAAACCTGATAGCTGGAAGAGCCAAGCTCAGCATCTTCTTCCCCTACACTCAAACCTGATAGATGGAAGAGCCAAGCTCAGCATCTTCTTCCCCTACACTCAAACATGATAGCTGGAAGAGCCAAGCTCAGCATCTTCTTCCCCTACACTCAAACCTGATAGATGGAAGAGCCAAGCTCAGCATCTTCTTCTCCTACACTCAAACCTTAAATCTGGAAGAGCCAAGCTCAGCATCTTCTTCCCCTACACTCAAACCTGATAGCTGGAAGAGCCAAGCTCAGCATCTTCTTCCCCTACACTCAAACCTGATAGCATCATGTTTTATACCAAATGACAGGTACTCTTGAACATGAACAGATAACTAATACTATGATCCTAGTTTTCAGAACTCTTTGTTACTGTTCTTTTTATTAACGTAACTCTCCCCCCCCCCCCCGACTTTATTGTAGCTGAAATTGGTGCTTTCCTTCTTTACAGCCAACCTGAGAACGCGCGGCCAACATGTGTGAATACAGAGGCCGCATTATACAAACACGATGGCTGGAGAAGCATAATAACAGGATCAGGAGATGCAATGGCTGCCCTTTGTTCCTATACACAGATGTTTCCCATGATAGCGCCCGAGTTCCAGTGAAATGATAAAGCTTGTTTTATCGCCATACGCCAAGCGTCTGATACAAATGCAAATGAGCACCGAGTGGCTGGGGCTGTTTGGTCTTATAAGCTGTTTTCGGTGACTGGCTGGTTCTCAGGCTCCTCTTTGCCCTTATTTTGCTTATTTAGCTGCTAATTGTTTCAAACCAGGTCCCCCTAATTACTCAGTGGATCTTCTGGGACACAAACATTTACGTTCATATTGAACATACCTAATGGTAGCAAAAGTACTTGTAGATGCTTCAAAAATGTATCAAAAATAAAACAGACGTATAGATGGGTAGATTTGTTTTCACAGGCTAATTGCATGTATTGAGAGTCATAATTACTCACCTGAAAGGATCAATGTAATATTGAGTGATTTCTAGATGCTGCAAATTGAAACCACAGCCCTTGGGGTACTATTCCTCTTACTGACACCAACAATGGGGGCACATTTTTTGCCACTGACACCAACAATGGGGCACTATTCCTCCCACTGATACAAATGATGGGGCTCTATTCTTCCCACTGGGCCGGATTCAGATACAATGGCGTATCTGTCCGGCCCGCGTAACGTATCTCCGATACGTTACGCTGCTCCAACTTTGGGCGCAAGTTCTTTATTCAGAAAGAACTTGTGCCCTTAGTTACGGCGGCGTAACGTATGAGTTGCGGCGTAAGGTCGCGTAATTCAAATGGGGATGTAGGGGGCGTGTTTTATCCAAATGTGTATTGACCCCGCGTTTTTTACATTTTGTTTGAACGGCGCATGCGCCGTCCGTAAAATATCCCAGTGTGCATTGCTTTAAATGACGTCGCAAGGACGTCATTGGTTTCGACGTGAACATAAATTACGTCCAGCCGTATTCGCGAACGACTTACGCAAACGACGTAAAATGTCAAAACTCGGCGCGGGAACGACGCCCATACTTAACATTAGCTACCCCTCATATAGCAGGGGTAACTATACGCGGGAAAAAGCCGAACGCAAACGACGTAAAAAAAAGGGGCAGTCGTTCGTTTCTGAATCAGCGTAAATCCTCATTTGCATATTCGTCGCGTAAAAATACGGAAGCGCCACCTAGCGGCCAGCCTGGAATTGGAGCCTAAGATCCGACAGTGTAAAACACTTACACCTGGCGGATCTTAGGGATATCTATGCGTAACTGATTCTCTGAATCAGTCGTATAGATACGACCGTCGGAACTCAGAGATACGACGGCGTATCAGGAGATACGCCGTCGTATCTCTTTCTGAATCCGGCCCACTGACTCCAATGATGGGGCACTATTCCTTCCACTAACACCACCAGTAGGGGCACTATTTCTCCCACTAACACCAATGATGGGCACTATTTCTCCCACTGACAGCAGAAAATAGGCACTATTCCTCCAACACCATTAATAGGGACACTATTCCTCCCACTGACACAACTAATAGAGGCGTTATTCCTCCTACTGACACCCACGATGGGACACTATTCCTCCCACTGACACCAGTTATGGGGCACTATTCCTTCCACTAACACCACCAGTAGGGACACTATTCCTCACACTGACATCAACGATGCAGCACTACTTCTCCCACTGACACCAACGATGGGGCACTATTCTTCCCACTGACATCAATGATTGGGCAATATTCCTCCCACTACCACAAATAGAGGCACTATTCCTCCCACTGACAGCAACAATGGGGCACTATTCCTCCAACTAAAAAACAGTGTGGGGTCCCCCTTACAGGTCTATATCTGGCCCTTTTGGTCTAGTATGGATTCAGAGGGGACCCCCACCAAAATCTAAAAAAGAAAATGGCGTGGGGTACCCCTAAAATCCATACCAGACCCTTATCCAAGCATGCCGCCTGGCAGGTCAGGAAGGGGGAGGGGACGAGCGAGCGCCCCCCCTCTCCTGAACCATACCAGTCTGCATGCCCTCAACATGGGGGGAATGGGTCCTCCCCCCCCAAAAGTTGACGGGGACAAGGGCCTCTTCCTGACAACTGTGGCTGGTGGTTGTCGGGGGCTGGTGGCCCCCTTTAAGAAGAGGGCCCCCAGATCCAGGCCCCCCATGTGAATGGGTATAGATAGGGTACATCATACCCCTACCCATACACCTCAAAAAGTAGTGAAATGTTAAAAAAAAAAGTTTTTTGACAAGTCCTTTATTAATAAAATAGCTCTGAGCCGTCTCTCCCTTTGCTGTCTCTCACGGTGCCGTCATCTTACGCCGCTGTCTCTCCCGCCGCCATCTTCTTCTGCCACTGTCTCTACCGCTGCCGTCTTCTCCCGCCTACTGTTTCTTCCCGGTGCTGTTTTCTCCCTGAGCTGTCTTTTTCCTCGCTGCCGGCTACCCGCAAAAAAGTTGTTCTTCTTCTGTGGCTATCTTCCTCCATTGTGTTGTCGCCCGCTGTGTGTCTTATACCTGTATAGCCATGGGGCATGGACCTCAGACAACGTCACCCGGAGAGCCCGCCCCTTGTCACAAAAAAACTAAATCGAAATTTGACTCCAAAAATAAGACTGGTTAGGATTTATACTTACCTCTCCCTTATCTCACACCAGGGGTGCCTAGGCGTGAGTGACGTCACATTCCTTCTCGCTAGATCCTTGGTAATATAGACCAAGAGAGGACACTCTTGCAGTGGGCTGCCATCCCTCTTTTCTTTTAGATAGTGCATACCCAGTCGGTCTAGGACTAGCGTCACTGCCAATAATGTGCTCTGGCAGAACAGTTCTAGGACTAGGTAGATTATACTTTACTACTGCTCCGTGCTGCACTTGAGATGGTCTTGCTACCAGTGGCAGCTGCCACTGGGTACTACTTATATAGCGCTTTCAATTTATGCAGCGCTTTACACATATACAGTACATTCATATCAGTCCCTGTCCTTAACCACTTAAGCCCCGGACCATATTGCTGCCTAAAGACCCAAGGTGTTTTTACAGTTTGGGACTGCGTCGCTTTAACAGACAATTGCGCGGTCGTGCGACGTGGCTCCCAAACAAAATTGGCGTCCTTTTTTCCCCACAAATAGAGCTTTCTTTTGGTGGTATTTGATCACCTCGGCGGTTTTTATTTTTTGCGCTATAAACAAAAATAGAGCGACAGTTTTGAAAAAAATGCAATATTTTTTACTTTTTGCTATAATAAATATCCCCCAAAAACATATCTAAAAAAAAAAATTTTCCTCAGTTTAGGGCGATACGTATTCTTGTACCTATTTTTGGTAAAAAAAATCGCAATAAGCGTTTATCGATTGGTTCGCGCAAAATTTATAGCGTTTACAAAATAGGGGATAGTTTTATTGCATTTTTATAAATTTTTTTTTTTTTTACTACTAATGGCGGCGATCAGCGATTTTTTTTGTGACTGCGACGTTATGGCGGACACTTTGGACAATTTTGACACATTTTTGGGATTTTTGTCATTTTCACAGCAAAAAATGCATTTAAATTGCATTCTTTATTGTGAAAATGACAGTTGCAGTTTGGGAGTTAACCACAGGGGGCGCTGTAGGATTTGGTGTACACTGTGTGTGTGTTTACAACTGTAGGGGGGTGTGGCTGTAGGAATGACGTCATCGATCGAGTCTCCCTATATAAGGGATCACTCGATCGATGCAGCGCCACAGTGAAGCACGGGGAAGCCGTGTTTACACACGGCTCTCCCCGTTCTTCAGCTCCGGGGAGCGATTGCGACGGAGCGGCTATAAACAAATAGCCGCGCCGTCGTCCCGGATCGCTCCCCGAGGGGACCCGACCGCCGCAAGTCGCGGGGGGGGTCCCGATCGGACCCCCGACCCACGTCTAGGCAGGGACGTACAGGTACGCCAATGTGCCTGTACGTGCCATTCTGCCGACGTATATGTACATGCGGCGGTCGGGAAGGGGTTAAGGAGCTTACAATCTAAGGGCCCTAACTCACACTCATATACTAGGGCCAATTAACCTACCAGCATGTCTTTGGAGTGTGGAAGGAAATCAGAGTACCTGGAGAAAATCCACACAGGTACAGGGAGAACATGCAAACTCCATGCAGGTAGTGCCGTGGCTGGGATTCGAACCAAAGACCCTAATGCTGCTAGACGAAGGTGCTAACCACAATATCTCAGATATCTAAAGCAGCAGGCTCTTTTGCTTTGCAGCCAGATCGAATATATTTCAATGATGGAAAAGAAAACTCCACTGCACGTGTTACTCTCCTTCATGACCTCCACTCTCCTCCATTATAAGCTCACATGTAATATAAAGAGATCGCCATAGTGCAGTATTTCAATACAATTTTTTATTTCTACAGCCTCCAACTTACATCTAAAACCAAAGTGGTCAACTTCACATAAATCAAGAACTTACGGTCTGGGCCGCGACCAGAAGTGATGTCACCTGGCTCCTCCCGATGCGTTGCGTCACAGATCACGTGACTTTATCAAGGGAGTGGAGGGTATTAAGGAGAGTAACATGTGCAGTTCAGCGTTCTTTCCATCAGTGAAATACATTTGACCTGTAGGGGTCTTAAATTGAGGTGAGAGGCTGGGGCACATAATTGGTGAAATATGGATGGTGGAAGCATGTCACTTTATAAACTGAATTTTAACATTGATTTCCCATTTGATGCAGATTGTTTTTTGCAAAAGCACTTTATGAAGTTTTTTTGGGAGATTTTTTTGACATTTTGGATCACGTTTTTGGAATTATTATCATCTATTGCAGGGATATGCAAATAGTGGACCTCCAGCTGTTGCAAAACTACAAGTCCCATCATGCCTCTACAGTTCCTCTGGGTGTCATGCTTGTGGCTGTCAGAGTCTTGCTGTGCCTCATGGGACTTGTAGTTCTGCAACAGCTGGAGATACGCTAATTGCATATCCCTGATCTATTGTATTATTGATTACTGCATTGTCACTTTATTATTGCACTCTCACCTTGGAAGTTTTTTCACTTTATATTGAGTAAGCGCCACATTATTTACATTTATATTTATCACTGTGTGGGAGCACTTGTTCTTGTCGGCAGCCACTTATTGACTCATACACATTTGGTTTTCGCATTAGTTATTTTTATTATAATTCTTATGTGCTGCAGTGGATTGCATTGGTGTTAGGGTTGTCCCGATACCGATACTAGTATCGGTATCGGGACGGATTCCGAGTATTTGCGGGAGTACTTGTACTCCCGCAAATGCCCCCGATGCCTCATCCGATACTCGCCCCCCCCCCCCGCCACGCCGCCGTTACGCCACATCCCCGCTGCCGCCGCCGCTTGGTTAATACGGGCGGGGAACATTACAGCTTTCATTTGAATAGCTGTAGTGTTTCCCGCCGCGCCGCGTATAGACACTCCCCCTTGCTCGGGTGAACTGTCCAATCCCGAGCAAGGGGGAGTGTCTATACGCAGCGCGGCGCGAAACACTACAGCTATTCAAATGAAAGCTGTAATGTTCCCCGCCCGTATTAACCAAGCGGCGGCGCGGCAGCATGTAGGTAAGGGGGACATGGCTGCATATATGGGGGGGACATGGCTGCATATATGGGGGGGACATGGCTGGATATGGGGGGGACATGGCTGCATATGGGGGGGACATGGCTGCATATAGGGGGGACATCGCTGCATATGGGGGGACATGGCTGCATATGGGGGGACATGGCTGCATATGGGGGGACATGGCTGGATATGGGGGGGACATGGCTGGATATGGGGGGACTTGGCTGGATATGGGGAGGACATGGCTGCATATCGGGGGACATGGCTGCATATGGGGGGACATGGCTGCATATGGGGGGGACATGGCTGCATATATGGGGGGGACATGGCTGCATATATGGGGGGGGGCATGGCTGCATATGTGGGGGGACATGGCTGCATATGTGGGGGGACATGGCTACATCTGTGGGGGGACATGGCTGCATTTGTGGGGGGACATGGCTGCATTTGTGGGGGGACATGGCTGCATTTGGGGACACATTTAAAAAAAAGTATCGTTATTCGGTATCGGCGAGCACTTGAAAAAAAGTATCGGTACTTGTACTCAGTCCTAAAAAGGTGGTATCGGGACAACCCTAATTGGTGTGACCTGACGCCATAACACATATAGCAAAACGCCTTGTTATTGCGCTGGGAGTATGTTGGCCAACGCAATCTAATACAGCTGGTGTGAATGAGCCCTAAGAATGATATAAAAGCTGGGGATAATAAAATAAAGTACTGCCATGCATTTTAAAAATAAAGCGCATTGCACATCGGCGTGTATTCAAAATGTACACCAGTTCATGCCTTATTGCGCGCATTAACAGACGCTGTTTGGTGCGAATAAGCCCTAATAAATGCAACCCACAGAAAGAATAACTTGTAAAAAAAATCCCCCTTGCTCGGGTGAACTGTCCAATCCCGAGCAAGGGGGAGTGTCTATACGCAGCGCGGCGCGAAACACTACAGCTATTCAAATGAAAGCTGTAATGTTCCCCGCCCGTATTAACCAAGCGGCGGCGCGGCAGCATGTAGGTAAGGGGGACATGGCTGCATATATGGGGGGGACATGGCTGCATATATGGGGGGGACATGGCTGGATATGGGGGGGACATGGCTGCATATGGGGGGGACATGGCTGCATATAGGGGGGACATGGCTGCATATGGGGGGACATGGCTGGATATGGGGGGACATGGCTGCATATGGGGGGACATGGCTGGATATGGGGGGGACATGGCTGGATATGGGGGGACTTGGCTGGATATGGGGAGGACATGGCTGCATATCGGGGGACATGGCTGCATATGGGGGGACATGGCTGCATATGGGGGGGACATGGCTGCATATATGGGGGGGACATGGCTGCATATATGGGGGGGGGCATGGCTGCATATGTGGGGGGACATGGCTGCATATGTGGGGGGACATGGCTACATCTGTGGGGGGACATGGCTGCATTTGTGGGGGGACATGGCTGCATTTGTGGGGGGACATGGCTGCATTTGGGGACACATTTAAAAAAAAGTATCGTTATTCGGTATCGGCGAGCACTTGAAAAAAAGTATCGGTACTTGTACTCAGTCCTAAAAAGGTGGTATCGGGACAACCCTAATTGGTGTGACCTGACGCCATAACACATATAGCAAAACGCCTTGTTATTGCGCTGGGAGTATGTTGGCCAACGCAATCTAATACAGCTGGTGTGAATGAGCCCTAAGAATGATATAAAAGCTGGGGATAATAAAATAAAGTACTGCCATGCATTTTAAAAATAAAGCGCATTGTACATCGGCGTGTATTCAAAATGTACACCAGTTCATGCCTTATTGCGCGCATTAACAGACGCTGTTTGGTGCGAATAAGCCCTAATAAATGCAACCCACAGAAAGAATAACTTGTAAAAAAAATCACCATTTTCCCCCCAAACAATACAGCCTTTTATTTTTCAACCTTGGAGCAGAGCCTGGCCGCCCTTGTAAACAAAGTGAGCGGAATCGCGGTGAGCCAGCCCCGGGATATAAAAAAAACCTGACCATGTGTGGCTTTGAAGTTCTCCATTATATTGGGGAAAAGTTGGGATTACAGGGGGAATTCTGCAGCGAGGGGGAGCCTTGCTCTTAAACCGAGCAGAAGTCATTAATTAAGTATCCCATTCTTCTGGGTGACACCGACTCATCAATCAGGCTTCCCATTAGCATTCCGATGACCTGCTCGACCTTGGAGCTGTGAAGTGTCTGAGAGGAGAAGGCGAGGCGTCAGACCACACACAGGACAGGCACAGGAAGTGTTATGCTGGGTTTGGCGCAGCCAAAGAGCAATACGACTAAAGCCCAAATGATGGCCAGGAAATGCGCCAAGCCGTACCCTTCAAAAGAAGACCCATTCATAAGCTAAACAATGGACGGGTATTTTATTTTTTTAATTAATTTATAATTTATTTTATTTTATTTTTTCATAAATTTATAATTTTCTGCAAAATTTTCCACTTTTACAACGATAAAAGCACGAAGGAGAAAAAAGTTGCTTTTTTAAAAAATATATATATAAAAAAAATAAAACCAAATTATCCATGCTAAAATAAAATTTTATAACATTTACGTAAAATAAATTTATAAATACCCACAACAAAAAAAAACATACAACCAGCAGAAAGACTTTTAGATTGTAAGCTCTAATGCCTTGTACACACGATCGGTTTTCCCGGCGGTAAAAAGTCAGTGGGGAAAACCTGCTCAGTAGCTTTTTCCCCCTACACACGGACGGTTTTCCTGCCATAAAAAACTGCCATGAGAGCTTTGGCCGGGAAACCCGGCCATGTGTATGCTCCACCGCAGTGTTTGCCATAGGAAAACTGCCTGGAAAAAGACCGCCGGGAATCGCGGCAGGAAAGAAGAGAACATGTTCTCATTTTTCCCGCCGGGATAAAATGACACAAAAGAGTTAAAGGACAATGTCATTTTATTACAGTTTGTCTTTAACTAAGCCCCCCTCCCCTCTAAGTGCAGCTGGTCTGGTATAATATTTATACCTGCTCCCATGCTCGTCTCCAGGACTTTTCCAGAGCCTCTCCAAGCCTATGGAACTCCTTACCCCAATCTATCCGCCTATCTCCTTCTCTATTAGCTTTTAGAGGATCCCTGAAAACCCTCCTCTTCAGAGAAGCCTATCCTACCCACACCTAACAACTGTATTTTCATTTGAGTCCATCTGATCATCTCCCACAGCTACTACCCTTTGTTCCACTTGACCCTCCCTTCTAGATTGTAAGCTCTAATGAGCAGGGCCCTCTGATCCCTCCTGTATTGATTTGTATTGTGACTGTACTGTCTTCCCTGATGTAAAGCGCTGCGCAAACTGTTGGGGCTATATAAATCCTGTATAATAAATACTACATCCACTTGCTGACTGCAATACGTATACTGTAAATAAAAATATGGTACTACAGCGCTACTACTTCTATAATCAAAGGAAACTACTAGCAACAAAATTACCAAATAATACAGCTGCAGACACAAAGGTGTACAAAACCAATAGTGACAATTATAATGAAAGTGTTGCGCTTATATTAACTATGGGCCTGATCCACAAAAGGGATACGCTGGCGTATCTACTGATACGCCGTCGTATCCCTGTTTCTATCTATGGAACTGATCCACAGAATCAGTTTCTCATAGATAGGCAGAAGATCCGACATGTGTAAGGGACTTAGGCCCCATACACACGATAGAATCCATCCGCTGAAAAATCCCAGCGAATGGGTTTCAGCGGATAGATCCTATGGTGTGTACACTCCAGCGGATCTGTTTCCGCGGATATTTATCCCCTGGGATGGATTTCCAGCGGATAAATATTTGATGACATGCTATCAAATCTATCCGCTGGAATCCATCCCAACGGATGGATCCGCTGGTCTGTACAGACTCACCGGATCCATCCGTCCGAAGGGATCCCCCGCATGCGTCGTAATGATTCGACGCATGCGTGGAATTCCTTATATGACAGCGTCGCGCACGTCGCCGCGTCATAATCGCGGCGACGGCGCGACACGTCATCGCCAGAGGATTTCGGCGCGGATTTCGATTCGATGGTGAGTACACTCCATCGGCTGGAAATCCGCGCAAATCCTCGAGAGGATTTATCCGCGAAATCCTCTCATGTGTATGGGGCCTTACACTGTCAGATCTTAGGATGCAGTACCGCAGCCGCCGCTGGGGGCATTTCTCGTCGAAATCCAGTGTCAGGTATGCAAATTAGCACTTACGGAGATCCACAAAGCTTTTACGCTTCGTTTTTTCTCCATAAGTATTAGTTTGCCGTCGCAAAATTAGGGCTGCTTTTACAAGGTGTAAACTGTTTACACCTTGTAAAAGTATACCCTTCTATCCCGCGTCGCTGTCATTTTAAAAAAAAAAAAAAAAAATTCCCGCCGCAACTCTTTTTTTTTTTTTACGCCCGTCGCGATTCTCAAAACCCGGCGCAACGTAAAACCGCGCAAAGCACGTCGGGAAAATAACATCGGGAGCATGCGCAGTACGTCCGGCGTGGGAGCGCGCCTAATTTAAATGGGACTCGCCCCATTAGATTAGGCACACCTTGCGCCGGACGGATTTAAGTTACACCGCTGAAAATTTCTAGGTAAGTGCTTTGTGGATCGGGCACTTAGGTAGAGATTTTGCGGCGGTGTAACTTAAATAGAAAAAGTTAAGTTCCGGCGGGTTTTTGTGGATCAGGCCCTATGGGCCAGATCCTCAAAAGGGATACGCCGGCGTATCTACTGATACGCCGTCGTATCCCTGTTTCTATCTTTGGAACTGATCCACAGAATCAGTTTTCCATAGTTAGGCAGAAGATCCGACATGTGTAAGGGACTTACACTGCCGGATCTTAGGATGCAGTACCGCATCCGCCGCTGGGGGCATTTCTCGTCGAAATGACGCCTCGGGTATGAAAATTAGCACTTACGGAGATCCACGAAGCTTTTACGCTTCGTTTTTTCTCCGTAAGTATTAAGTTGCATGTGTAAAATTAGGGCTGCTTTTACAAAGTGTAAACTGTTTACACCATGTAAAAGTAGACCCTTCTTACCCGCGACGCTGTTATTTTTAAAAAAAAAAAATTCCCGCCGTATCTTTTTTTTTTCCTGACGCAACTTTTTTGACCCGGCGCGATTCACGAAGCTCGGCGTAACGTAATTTCGCGCTATGCACGTCGGGAAAATGACGTCACGAACATGCGCAGTACGTCCAGCGCGGGAGCGCGCCTAATTTAAATGGGACTCGCCCCCATTTGAATAGGAACGCCTTGCCCTGGTGGAATTTAAGTTACACACCCGAAAATTTCTAGGTAAGTGCTTTGTGGATCGGGCACTTAGGTAGAAATTTTCAGGCAGTGTAACCTAAATGGGAAAAGATAAGTTACGGCGGCTGGCTGTGGATCTGGCCCTATGTTCCTATAAGTACAATAGTGCAATTGATACCTGGTACACACCCTAATTAGGAGGTATCATAACGTGCAAAATTAATGAAAGAAACCAACAATGAAAAATAAATATAAATAGGAATGAGAACACAGTCTCGTGCTTCTAGTATATAAACCAATAAAGTCCCGCTTTGTGTCACCATGAAACCTTCAGAAGTAAAGGAAACTTCACAATCACTGGGTTGTGTGAACAAGAAAATCTCGTCCTAAGCTGTGTTCAATGCAATGCACTTCCCCTGGATCTCCTATTCATTCAGGGTGGTTCAGCTCATGTCAGGAGAAAAGAAAACAGACATAAACGTATATGCAGATAAAAAAAACACTTGGCAATGCAGCGATTGCACTCACGATACACCCGATCAAAGAAAGCTCAACTGTAGATTCAAAAGATGCCGCTCAGTGCTTGCGATTTCCTTAGACAGACGGATCTCCCGTCGATCGCGTCACTAGGAGCCTAATTAGGGTGTGTACCAGTTATCAATTGCACTATTGTACTTATAGGAACATAGGGCCAGATTCACAAAGCACTTACGCCGACTTAACTCGAGATGCGCGTCGTAATTGAAAAATGCGCCGCGCGTATCTTTGCGCCGTATCCTCAAAACGAGATACGCCTGAAATCCAGTTTTTTCCGTCCTACCTAAAAAAATTACACCGGCGCTTCTTCGAGCGCAAAATACGCTAGACACGCCGCTGTTTTGATAGGCAAAGATGCAAATGAGGGAGATAAGGCGATCCACAAAATTAAGTGTGTGCGGCGTAGATTACGCCCTGTGCGCACCTGCTAGTTTCATGGTGTAAACTTACACTTTATAAAAGGTGCCCTAACTTTACACCAGCCGTGTAAATGTCAGCTAAAGCAACACTATTAAGGAAGAGCTGAGCACACACACTTGCAGGACAACAATCTGTATGCCAACATGCCAGGGGCATCCATGCTCATAACTATACTAGTGACTTTAGTAACCGAGGGTACCCCCTCTTCTGAGGTCACAGCAGTCAGGAGACGCCTCGCAGAATGCATCTTTGCCCAATAAACACACACATTAATCATGGCACAATGAGAATGCATGCATGCACACCCACTGTGGTCCCTAGCACAGACACATCACATGCACATCCAAGTACCCCCAATGGTACTTGGGAGCAGTAACGCCACGCCACAGCTCCAATTATGTCACTGTGCATTCATACACCATTCACATGGACCTGGGATCACTTCTCCCTGGTCCTGGGGATCCCTAATCCACCAAAACTGAGGGTGACACCCCTTATTTAATCAGGAATGCCACCCCCACATCCACACATCATTCACACACATAAAACAAATCATAAGTACAGTATAATAAGAAAAATAAAAAAACAAAAGTACCCCAAAACTTAACGGCGGCGGCGTGAGCTACGCCTGGGCCGGCCACGGGCACGGCCACGGCCAACCAGGGGAGACTCCTGGGGGGGGGGGGTGAAGCAGGGGAAGGAGGAGACTCCCCTGGTGACTGTCCTCCTGCTGGCCTGCCCTCCAAGGCCACTGCAATTCTGTTCAGACCCAGAGTGAGGGCAGCCGTATTGGCCTGGACAGCCCGGGTATTGTCCTGGACAGCCTGGGTCAGGGCACTCACCTCCTGGGCCACGCCTGTTGTGGCGGTCTGCAGGTCCCAAAAGCATGTGATGACCGCCAAGGAGTTTGTGGCCACATCAGTGAGTGGTTCCTTAATTGAACCCAGGCTGTCCTCTATCTGGGTCAAAGTCCGGTTGATCTGACCCAGATGGCGGGTCTGAAGGACAAGGTCCCTCCGCAGATTGGCCGGCAGACATTCGGCCACCCCCCTGGTCTTATGGGTAGCCTTTCAGCCTGCAGCTGAGTCTTGTGGCCTGGGAGGAGGGGAGAGAGAGACCCTTGTGGGGGGAGGCCTGTTGGGGGAGGAGTGGGAGGGGCTACCCCTGATGGAAGCCTGACTGCTGCCAGCCTCAGGGGTAGCCTCAGGGGGAACCACATCCGAAGCCAAAAGGATTTCCCTGGCAATCTCCATATCTTCATCCTCATCCTCCCCCCCCCTCAACCTCCTCATGAGGGGAGGTGTGGCCACTCCCCTCCCCTGGGGACTCCTGCCATTCTTGGGGCTCTTCTGCAGCCTGTTGTCCTGGGGATGGTGCAGCCTGGCCTGATGGCCCAGCAACCTCCTGGCCTGATGGCCCAGCAATCTCCTGGCCATCTGTGGAGGACACAAAACATTCACAGGTTGGAGGATCCACACACTTGGCACATATTCCCTTCCCCCACCCACACATGCTACTCACCAGATAGAAAAACCCAAAAATTACCTGTCCTCACAGGAGCATCAGATTCAAAGCCAGGCAGGCCCACCACCTGCTGGCTATGGAAACACCGGGCCACCGCAAGTTCCTCCTCAGTCATCCTGACGGAGCAGGGTGAGCCTCCTCCAGTGCCCATGGCATGGGCATTTATTTTGGCCATCTTGTCCCGGACCAGGCTCCTAAGATCGTTGATCTTGTTTGAATCCCACTGGGGGTCCTCGTCTCCCCCCCCCGCCGCATTGATCTGATCAGTAATTCTCTTAATGATCTCCTTCCTCCTGGCCGGGGTAGTGTTCCGGCTCTCAGGGCCATGCAAATAACGCCCGAAACGGGTGATGGCCCTAGCAAGTATCTGCTTTTCTCTGATAGAAAAATTCAGCTTCCTGCGCTTCGGTGCCATAACACCCAACACTCAGCACCAACAAAAAACAAACACAACAAACAAACACAAATACTCACACAACAAACAAACACAAATACTCACACAACAAACACACACAAAAATCAAACCACACAAGCAGACAGCTAATACAAATTCAAAAACAAACACCGAAGAAAACAGAAAAAAACTAGGGTTGTCCCGATACCACTTTTTTAGGACCGAGTACAAGTACCGATACTTTTTTTCAAGTAGTCGCCGATACCGAATACCGATACTTTTTTTAAATGTGTCCCCAAATGCAGCCATGTCCCCCCACAAATGCAGCCATGTCCCTCACATATGCAGCCATGCCCCTCTAGCCATGTCCCTCACATATGCAGCCATGTCCCTCTAGCCATGTCCCTCACATATGCAGCAATGTCCCTCTAGCCATGTCCCTCACATATGCAGCAATGTCCCTCTAGCCATGTCCCTCACATATGCAGCCATGTCCCTCTAGCCATGTCCCTCACATATGCAGCAATGTCCCTCTAGCCATGTCCCTCACATATGCAGCAATGTCCCTCTAGCCATGTCCCTCACATATGCAGCCATGTCCCTCTAGCCATGTCCCTCACATATGCAGCCATGTCCCTCTAGCCATGTCCCTCACATATGCAGCAATGTCCCTCTAGCCATGTCCCTCACATATGCAGCAATGTCCCTCTAGCCATGTCCCTCGATGCGGCGGCGCGATGCGGCGGCAGCGGCGGGGGGGGGGGGAAAGGGGGGGGAAAGTATTCTATTTAGGTATCGGGGGTATTTGCGCGAGTACGAGTACTCCCGCAAATACTCGGTATCGGTCCCGATACCGATACTGGTATCGGTATCTGGACAACCCTAGAAAAAACAATCAGAAAAAACAAACACCAAAAAAACAAACAGAAAAAACACTCAGAAAAAAAATACAGCTACTACACTCTACTACTCCTCCAAATCTTTTATCTAACACTAAACTCACCAACACACACCAACAGACGACAGAGCAAAAGCAACTTGCTTTAGGAAAGGGGAACACAGGGATGTACTTTTGCAAGGGAAGTGTGTTTGTCTGGGGCTATTTATACACAGGGCGATTCTCAAACTAAGTACGCTTGGCCTTTTACCTATCTCACTGATTGCGCTGAACCGAGTTCTGCACATGCCCAGTGAAGTGCAGATTCGTGCGCGCATGCGCAGTACGGCCGGCCCTTCATTTGCATGGGGTCACGGCTCATTACAATGGAGCACACCCACTTCCTACCCACTTGCAATAACCCCGCCTTATGCCTCGGGATTTAAGTTACGCTGGCGCAAATTTGGGCGCAAATGCGCTGTGGATACGGCACTTACGACACAAAATTAAGGCGCCGTAACTTAAATGACATACGTTTGGAGTAACTTAATTTGCGCCGCTCTACGTGAATCTGGCCCATAGTTAATATAAGCGCAACACTTTCATTATAATACGAATACTGTATATACATTGTGGTTTGCAAGTGATTTAAATAACCCCGGTATTTATTTATTTTTTCAGCCGGCAGCTGGCTTTCTCATGAAAGCAGTCTGAGTGGCTCATTAGCTCCAGTGGGAGGGGACATCGGTGTTTCTCGGACTCACCGTTTTTACCGGCGTGCCTGAGATCGTCTCTGATCACCTCTATGGCCTTAGAGGACTGGAGTGACATCATGATGTCACTTCCGGTCTAGGGCGGAAGTAATCTTTTTTTTTTTTTTTTTTAAAGCTTTTTTTTTTTTTACTTTTGCTTTTAAAGGTAAGGAAGAAATTTGAGGTGTTTTTGACCCCCAGATCTCTCTGTAAAAAGGACCTGTCATCCTTATTTCTATTACAAGGGATGTGTAAAAATAAAATAATTAAGGAATAAAATAAAATAAAGTGCCCCCATTCCTCGGTGCTCGCGTGCAGAAGTGAACGCATGCATATGTAAATGGTGTTCGGACCACACATGTGAGCTATCGTTAGAGTGAGAGCAATGATTCTAGCACTAGACCTCCTTATTAACTCTAAACTGATAACTAGGGTTGTCCCGATACCGATACTAGTATCGGTATCGGGACCGATACTGAGCATTTGCGCGAGTACTTGTACTCGCGCAAATGCTCCCGATGCTTCCTCCGATACCTTATTTATTTTTTCCTCCTGAGAGGGGGCGGGATCGGAAGGCGGAGAGGAGGCGGGATCGGGAGGCGGGGAGGAAGGCAGAGAGCAGAGCAGTCCTCGGGTATGTATAACATACCACTGGAGGAGAGCTGCTGCCGCTGCCGCTGTCTAGTTGTTCGGCGCTCAGGGAACACAACAGCTTTCATTTGAATAGCTGTGTGTTCCCCGACGCGCGTCGTCATAGCCCCTCCCCTTGTCCGGGCACTTTGATAGACAGACCACCCTTCCCAGGATTGGACGGGTGGTCTGTCTATCAAAGTGCCTGGACAAGGGGGAGGGGCTATATATGACGACGCGCGGCGGGGAACACACAGCTATTCAAATGAAAGCTGTTATGTTCCCTGAGTGCCGAACTAGACGGCGGGGGGGGGATGAGACCTACACAAAGCTGCATTTGGGGGGGAGACACAGACAAAGCTGCATTTGGGGGAGACACAAAGCTGCATTTGGGGGAGACACAAAGCTGCATTTGGGGGAGACACAAAGCTGCATTTGGGGGAGACACAAGGCTGCATTTAAAAAAAAGTATCGGTAATCGGTATCGGCGAGTACATGAAAAAAAGTATCGGTACTTGTACTCGGTCCAAAAAAAGTGGTATCGGACAACCCTACTGGTAACCTGTAAAAAAATTAAAGCGTCGCCTATGGTGATTTTTAAGTACCGTAGTTTGTCGCCATTCCACGAGCGTGCGCAATTTTAAAGCGTGACGTGTTAGGCATCTATTTACTCAGCTTAACATAATTTTTTATATTTTACAAAACAATTGGGTTTATATATTGTGTTTTTTTTTTTAAATCTATTAAATTGTATTTTCCCCCCCCAAAAAATTGCTTTTGAAAAACCACTGCACAAATACTGTGTGACATAAAAACAATTGAAACAATCGCCATTTTATTCCCTAGCATCTCTGCTTAAAAAAAACATCATCTTCCATATTTTACAAAGTAATTGGGGTATATATATTGTTTTTTTTTGCATTAAAATTCTTTAAAGTTTATTTTTTCCAAACAAATTGTGTTTAAAAAACTGTTGCGCAAAAAAAGTGTGACATAACAAAATTCCAACATTCACCATTTTATTCCCTAGGATCTCTGCTTAAAAAATATATATAATGTTTGGGCGTTATAAGTAAATTTCTAGCACAAAATACTCATTTAAACTTGTAAACAAAAAGTGCCAGAAAAGGCCTGGTCAGCAAGTAGATATAACACTGATCTTCCACCCACCACCACATACCTTCGCAAGTAAAACGTTCTGGCTCTTCTTCCTACTGCGCGGGCTTGCCGCCCATTTACTCTTATTGGTGAGCGTATTCCACTGGATGGCTAAGACTGGGACAGCACAGACAAGAAGACCCTTGCAACCCACATGTGAGGAGCTCTCCTCAGTCTGCCTGAAGTAGACTACATAAAAATCTGATTAATTTATCCAGAATAAACTTTCTTACTTGAGAACAGCTGCAGTGTTTGCTGAACATCTTTAGCACTTCACTGACTGGCTTAATTTGTTTCTGTTGTACCTGACATTGCTGCATCCTTCTGGCACATGAAGAAGAGGAAGGAATGGTTCTGTTGGTTCATGGAAGCAGTTATTTTTTTTGGATCCCATTTACACTATATTACCAAAAAGTATTGGGACGCCTGCCTTTACACGCACATGAACTTTAATGGCATCCCAGTCCTAAGCCTCGTACACACGACCAGTTTTCCCGTCGGGAAAACTGGCAGGAGAGCTTTTGGTTGGGAAAACCGGATGTGTGTATGCTTCCTCGCAGTTTTCCCATCAGGAAAACAGCCGGGAATCCCGTTGGGAAATACAGAACCTCTATTTTCCCGTTGGGATTCCCAACATTTTTTTTCCTCCAGATCTACTACTTACCTATGGGAAAGACTGCGAGGCAGTGCCGATGGAGCTTACACACGGCCGGGATTCCCAGCCAAAGCTCCATGGCAGTTTTCCTGCCGGGTTCTCGGCTTTCACCTTGGCTTTTTACCGCCGAGAAAACCGAGCGTGTGTACAGGGCTTAAGTCTGTAGGGTTCAGTATTGAGTTGGCCCACCTTTTGCAGCTATAACAGCTTCAACTATTCTGGGAAGGCTGTCCACAACATTTAGGAGTGTGTCTATGGGAATGTATGACCATTCTTCCAGAAGCACATTTGCTTTGTCAGATACTGATGTTGGGCGAGAAGGCCTGGCTCGCAGTCTCCGCTCTAAGGCTGGCTTCACACTGAAGCGTCAGCCGCGGTGAAGGTATAGCCGCGCTATTTGTAGCGCGGCTATACCATCGTGTTTACCGCAATATTCGGCCGCTAGCAGTGAGGTTTTAACCCCCGCTAGTGGCCGAAAAAGGGTTAATACCGCCCGCGTTGCGGCGGTATTACCGCGCTTTCCCATTGATTTCAATGGGAAGGCGCGGTATAGGAGCGGTGAACACACCGCTCCTATACCGCGGTAAAGATGCGGCTAGCAGGACTTTTGGAGCGTTCCTGCTAGCGCATCGCTTCAATGTGAAAGCCTTCGGGCTTTCACATTGAAGAGTACAGGGCATGATTTTTCATGCGGTATAGCAGCGCTATTTTTAGCGCTGTACCGCATGAAAAACGTCCCAATGTGAAAGGGGCCTAATTCATCCCAAGGGTGTTTTATTTGTAGCACCCTGTGGTTTAGTCAGGGAGCTCCTTACCAAATTACTTGTCAGAAGTAGCTACCGTAGTTAATTACTAGGGATCCATTGACTTCTCCCTAAGTTTGGCCTGGTTGTACTTTCCTCTTCTACTACCAGGTGGCCGGGCACTTGGAGGTATTAGATTGAGAAGGACAACTAAAGGTCAGGTTATGGGTATATGGGGTTTCTCAGCCAATGGGCAGCGATTTTGTTGAATCCCTTGGCCTGCTGAGAGAGCCTATATATTCTGGTGAGGTCAGGTGATCCAGGTTCTTGTGTACCACCCAGACCACCGTGGACATGTTTCGTCTGCCCTGGGTTGCTAGGCTGGAGATTGCCTATCCAGAAGTAAGAGGGCAGCGCGGGGTTGGGACTGTGGCTTGCAGTCTATCCAGAAGTGACGGTTCTGCCGGCCGGAGAACCTGTCGTGGTCAGTTTGTTCGTCAAAGGGCTGGACAGCGGTACAATAAAAAACAATTTTCAGTCTTTTTAACTTTAACTTTCATTCAAAATAATATTTGTAATTATCCCACATGGAGGTCTTTGTTTAGGCGCTTTCTGTTATGGAGTGAAAGGGCCTTCCAGTTGTGATCACACATTGTCACCCTGTCCCTCGTGGAGGCTACAAGCCGTGCCGACACGTATTACACAGACATGGAAGCTGGTCTAAAGCATTGATGTGCTGATAATGCTAGAGAAAGTACATAAAGGGAGGATGTATGGGGATTAGCAGCACAGATGGGCAAAATAAAGACTTTTGTGAAAATTGTTAACATTGATGCACAGTGTTTCAGGAAACTAAGGGCTCATGCACGCTTGCCCTAAAAAATGCCTGTTTTACAGATGGTCTCTGCCTTTAAACTAGGGTGACCACGTGTCCTGGATTGCCCGGGACAGTCCCGCATTTTGCAGGTCTGTCCCAGGCACATTCATTCCAGGACAATACAGTGTCCGGGAATGAAACTGACACAGCCCCCCCCCCCCCCCCCCCCCCCCCGGGTCAATCTTATGCCCCCAAAAAAGGCCGCCATATCACTGCTTTACTCACTGACAGTACTTGTCCTGGCCCGGGAATGCCTGGAGGACCACAATCCCCGCCCTCTACTTGTGATTGGAGAAATCAAAAATCCCGCCTCTTGTGTCCAATCACTGTGCTGTGATTCGTTACAGCACAAGCTGATTTTTGGGAAGGGAGGGTGTCCCTGAATGGTAGTTTGGAAATGTGGTCACCCTACTTTAAACACCTTTCCATGTTTGCCTATGCGTGTATGCACACATAGGCGTGGACAGGAGTTTAGAGACGGGGGTGTTTAAAGGCAGAACAAAAAAATCACTTGCGCGTTTAAGAAAGGAACAGTTTGGCAAAAAAACCCCACTAAAACACACCTAAGAGTGCATAAATGCGTCCAAATCCTCGAAGACGCGTCTAAATGCAGCTAAGCAGTAGGCACATTTAGAGCTTGAGCGTTTTTCATTTCAATTTCCAAAATAAATGAGTATTCTGGCCACTGAAATATTCATCCAAGATCCTGATGTTCCTAAACACGTTTGCAATAACATGGCTTAGGCTAGGTTCACACTGCTGCAAATTCAGAATCGGGCAATTTTACGGCCGCGATTCGCGGCCACGATTTCAGGGAATGCCAGTCTATAGAGCTGAATTCGCATGGCACACGGATCAAACACGCACAGGACCCTTTTTTACCGCAGCTTAGATTCGCACAGCACTAATGGAAAACAATGTTATATGAATGATTTGCGAATTTGAGCGATCGCAACTGCTCAAATTCGCAAAAGAATTCGCAGCAGTGTGAACCCAGCCTAAGGTATAATTTTGAAGCTGTTTTTCTCCTTCAAAAACCCCAGTGTACATGAAGGTCATCCAGTCAGGGTTTAGATCTGCTTTACTGATCATTACCTGGAAATTTGGCCAGGTGGCATTTAATGCCTGCTAGTACCTCTGGTACCAGAACAGTTTGTGGTTGATTAGGGAGGCCAAAGACATGTTGCTCCCACTTTTTAGCATCTCTTCCAACCAAGAGTGCCATTATAGGCAAAAACGGGTACCAGCCAATGTGGTCACATGATTGGGCATTCCATCCCTCCCCCTCCAGGGGCGGACTGACCATTGAGTCACTCGGGCACTGCCCGAGGGCCCCATGCCACTAGGGGGCCCCATCAGGGATGCCAGGCTCAGTAAAACCAGGGACAGTATGTAAAAATCTATGTTTTTTTTTTTACATCTGTCCCTGATATGTCCGAAACCGACATGCTTTTGATGTGAAAATCCCACGATTTTAGCTGCACACTGGAGTCATTCGGTGTACTGGGCACACTGGAGTCACTGGGCACACTGGAGCCACTGGGTGTACTGGGCACACTGGAGTCACTGGATGTACTGGGAAACACTGGTGTCATTGGGTGTACTGGGCATACTGAAGTCATTGGGTGTACTGGGCACACTGGAGTCATTGGGCGTACTGGGCACACTGGAGTCATTGGGCGTACTAGGCACACTGGAGTCATTGAGTGTACTGGGCACACTGGAGTCATTGAGTGTACTGGGCACACTGGAGTCATTGAATGTACTGGGCACACTGGAGTCACTGGGTGTACTGAGCACACTGGAGTCACTGGATGTACTGGGCACACTGGAGTCATTGGGCATACCAGGCACACTGGAGTCAGTGAGTATACTGGGCACACTAGATTAATTGGATTTACTGAGCACACTAGAGTCGTTGGGTGTACTGGGCACACTGGAGTCATTGGGTATACTGGACACATTGGAGTCACTGAGTGCACTGGGCACACTAGAGTAATTGGGTGTACTGGGCACACTAGAGTCGTTGGGTGTACTGGACACATTGGAGTCACTGAGTGTACTGGGCACACTAGAGTAATTGGGTGTACTGGGTACACTGGAGTCATTGGGTGTACTGGGCACACTGGAGTCATTGAGTGTAATGGGCACACTGGAGTCATTGAGTGTAATGGGCACACTGGAGTCATTGAGTGTAATGGGCACACTGGAGTCACGGGAATCCCAGGGTGCACTGGGTGCATTGGAGGAACTGGTTATACAGACTGGTTCCAGATGATAGAAAGGCAACAGTAACTCAAATAACCACTCAATACAACCAAGGTATGCAGACTACCATCTCAGAATGCACAACACATCAAACCTTGAAGCAGAAGACCTCACCGTGTGCCACTCCTGTCAGGCTAAGAACAGGAAACTGAGGCTACAATTCTCACAGGCTCACCAAAATTGGACAATAGAAGATTGGAAAAACGTTGCCTGGTCTGATGAGTCTCACTTTCAGCTGCGAAATTCAGATGGTCGGGTCAGAATTTGGTGTAAACAACATGAAATCATGGATCCATCCTGCCTCTTATCACTGGTTCAGGCTGGTGGTGGTGTAATGGTGTGGGGGATATTTTCTGGCACACTTTGGGCCCCTTAGTACCAATTGACCATCGTTTAAACACCACGATCTACCTGAGTATTGTTGCTGACCATGTCCATCCCTTTATGACTACAGTGTCCCCATCTTCTGATGGCTCCTTCCAGCAGGATAATGTCACCATGTCACAAAGCTCCAATCCTCTCACCACTGGGCAATGAGGTCACTGTACTCCAATGGCCTCCACACTCACCAGATCCAATAGAGCACCTTTGGGATGTGTTGGAATGGGAGAATCTCATCATGGATGGGCAGCTGAAAAAATCTGCAGCAACTGCGTGATGTTATCATGTCACTATGGAGCAAAATCTCGGAGGAATGTTTCGAACACCATGATGTATCTATGCCATGAAGAACGAAGGCAGTTCTGAAGGCAAAAGGGGTTTCAGGGCTGTCTTAATGAGAGGGCACACCTGGGCATTGCCCAGGGGCCCCAGCTGCAGCTGGTCCTTGAGCCCACGTTTCCCCCGAAATTGGGGGCCCCATGATAGCACAGAGAGTGATAGATACACAGGGGAGGCAGTCTGCCTCCTACCTACTCGATGCCTGTTTACCTGCACTGTCATCATTGTAGGGGCCCCAGAGCATTACTTGCGAGAATGAAGAACCTCTAATGTTGGGATTGTGTAGGCAACCAGAGCATTACTTTGCCCATGGGCACAAGGTGCTATTAAGACGGCCCTGAGTCTAACTGGTAGAGTCCAATTGGTACTAGCAAGGTGTACCTAATAGTGTCTGGTGAGTGTATAACAAGCCATGAGCCAACTTAGCCCACCAGGCTCGACCAATAACAACCATCAGTTTGAGTAGACTTGCCCTTTAACTGAAATAACCAAATGGTCAGTATAATGGTCAGTATAATGGTCAGTATAATGCCAGGATTGGAGCAGGTGGTACATTACTTATGACCAGTACAAAAACTCCCCCAACTTTTAATCCTCACGGCCAATAAACCGATGCTTTTTTGGTTGCTGCCAACCTCTCTGAAAATACTTTGTTGGCATTCCCTGGCGCATTCGCGCGGTTCTAGAAGATTTCCGAGATTCTAAATTGCCAATAAAGTCTGGAAAACCCGAAAAAGTAACTCATTTTAAAAACATGGCCTGACTTTTCTTGTAAATAAGAAACAAAAGAAAATGGCCATAAACTGTCCTTTGTGCGCGGAAAAGGGATCTTTTTTTTTTTCCTCTCTCTGCCTGTTGCTAAGTTGCGCATTGTTTTCCGGCTGTTTTGTGTGCGGCTTCTGCGAGGCTCTTTCAGTGACTTGGCTATATTGGCCTGACCATAATTAGATCAGTGCCATCATTCCCACTATCCCCATTCTTCTCCCCCCATTAACATCATAAAGGCTGTTTGTGCTACAAGTTCTGTTGGTTTCTGTTTTGCTTTGCATTTTTACGGAGTGTAAGACCAATTCTCAGCCCCACCCTGAAAAAAATGTAAAACCTAAAAAATAAATAACAAAAAAATAAATAATAATAATTGGAAGATATATAATTTTTTTTAACCACTTTAGCGCTGGAAGATTTAGGCCCCGTACACATGATCGGTTAAACCGATGAGAACGGTCTGATGGACCGTTTTCATCGGTCCAAACCGATCGTGTGTGGGCGCCATCGGTTATTTATCCATCGGTTAAAAAAAAGCCAACTTGTTTTAAATTTAACCAATGGATTCCTAACCGATAGGTAAAAACCGATCGTTAGTAGGCACGACCATCGGTTAAAAATCCACGCATGCTCAGAATCAAGTCGACGCATGCTTGGAAGCATTGAACTTATTTTTTTTCAGCACGTTGTTGTGTTTTACGTCATCGCGTTCTGACACAATCGTTTTTTTAACCGATGGTGTGTAGGCACGACTGACCATCAGTCAGCTTCATCGGTTAACTGATGAAAATGGTTTTCGAGTCATTCATTATGATTGCAATTTGTAAATTCATGAATTCGTAAATTCGAAAAATTCATAGATTTGAAAATCCGAAAATTCAAAAATCCCAGAATGAGAAGGAAAATCTGGAAATTCGAATATTCGAAAATTCTTAAATACGTAAATTCATAAATACAATAATTAGTAAATTTGAAAATCTGAAAATTCAAGAATCCCAAAATGAGAAAGAAAATCTGGAAATTTGAATATTTGTAAATTCATAAATACAATAATTAGTAAATTTGAAACTCTGAAAATTCAAAAATCTGAAAATGAGAAAGAAAATCTGGAATTTCTAATATTCGTAAATTCATAAATACAATAATTAGTAAATTTGAAACTCTGAAAATTAAAAAATCCGAAAATGAGAAAGAAAATCTGGAATTTCTAATATTCGTAAATTCATAAATTCAATAATTCATAAATTCGAAATTCAGAAAATTCGAAAATCCCAAAATGAGAAAGAAAGTCTGTAAATTTGAATATTCGTAAATTCGGAAATACGTAAATTCATAAATTCAATAATTCCTAAATTTGATAATCCGAAAATCCGAAAACCCGAATATTTGAAAAATCGAAAATTATAACTAACCAATAATAACTTAACTATTACTAACTATTAAATTATAGGTATTGAAATTTGGAATTTTAATGTTTTTATTATTATTTATTATTATTAATTTGTTACATCCATTCATTTGGATGCAGCAATCGTTATTTTGGATAATTCGTAACTTTGGATTAATTTCATATTACGTTCACTAACAGCCAAATCTTAAAGGATATTCCAATACCTATAATTTAATACCGTATTTATTGGGGTATAGCGCGCTCCCGCATATAGCGCGCACCCCTAAAGTTGGCCAGAAATTCCTGTGGAAAAAAGGATTTTGTACTTACAGTTTTGGTGTCTTGCGCGGCGTCCATCGGCGGCCTCGTCGGGTCCGGCGTCCGTCTGCGGCTTCGGGTGTCCTCTTCATCGGGTCCGGCGTCCTCCTCGCTCGTTTCCCGCTTTCCCGCACCAAGTTTGAATACTGCCCCGGCATATACCGAGCGCAGTACACTCGGGCAGGCTCGACTACTGTCGCGCTCACGTCCTGTACCTCCAGGACGTGAGCGCGGGAGGAGCCGAGACTGCTCGACTATACACGAGTGTACTGCGCTCAGTATATGCCGGCGCATTATTCAAACTCGGTGCGGGAAATCGGGTATCGGCGTATATCGCGCACCCACGATTTTGCCCTGATTTTCAGGGCAAAAAAGTGCGCGGTATACGCCGATAAATACGGTAGTTAGTAATAGTTAGATTATTATTAGTTAGTTATTTTTTCAGATTTTAGGGTTTTTGGATTTTTGAATTTACAAATTTTCAAATTTACATTTTTCTGAATCTGTTAAACGGTTTTCGTTAATTTGGATATTTTCGAATGAATGAATTTGTCGAAAAATAATTTGGGACGAAACAAATTGCACATGTCTAATGAGCTTTTCCCAGCTCTGTCCCAATTGAAAGTCAGGGAAGAACCATTTCACACCGCTGATCCATACCGCAGCTCTGGTGCAGCCGGGATTTTTGCGCATTTTAGCTGCGGTTCCCATAGATTTTCTATTAAATAGCACGTTTTTGCTATAGTTTCTAAAAGCGAACAAAAAAGTTATGTGTGCTCCACCTTTGATGCACTTTCAGAAAATGTAGGGAAAACAATTTAATAGAAAATCTTTGGGATCGCAGCTAAAAATGCAGGTAAAATGCATTAAAAATCATAGATACACCCATGCTGCGACCAAACCGCTTCGATAAATCCTAAAACAAGGTTACAGTGTGATGTTTTCGGCACTTTGTGGACTGGTTTTTAACGTTGCAGGTCCTCATGTGAACCAATCCTTATGCCGCGTACACACGGCCGTATTTCATGACGAGGAAAATGCCATTTTTTAAATTGGTCGTGAAAAACGGTTGTGTGTAGGCTCCAGGGCATTTTTCTCGATGAGAACCTGCTCTATTTTTTCTCGTCGTTTTTCACGTCGTAATTTTTCATGTCGTACGCATTACATGCTACTCAGCACATGGGTGATTGCGTGAACATGCCCTAAGGCTGCATTCACACCTGAGCGTCGGTCGTTCGGTCGTTTTTTTGGCCATTTTTTCCCGGCGTTTTGTCGCGCGTATTCATGCTTATTTGCACGTTTGCATACAGCGTCGTCCGACGTTTTTGTACTTCGACGTTTTTTATTTTAGCCAATAGGAAAAATGATCATCTTTTCATCACTTGTTGGTAGATTTGTTTAATCTTCTGCCTGGGTGAAAAGTTCTATTGATTAAAGCGACAAAACGCCCGTAGCAAACGCTCGTTGTCGCGCAAGTCGCTTGAATCAAGCATTTTCATTACTTTCTATGGGAAATGAAAACGCTCAAATATGCCCAATCCACCCGATACGCGTGACAAAAAAGGGTCCGGAACTTGTTTGAGCTTCAGGCGTTCGGCGTTCGGCATGCAGATGTGAACCATCTCCATAGGGTATAATGTTTTTTTCCCCTCCAGCGTATTGTAGCGTCGCGCTTCAGGCGACAAAACGCCTAGGTGTGAATGCAGCCTAAAACTACAGTTGGGGGGGGGGGCATTCAGCATCATCAGCATGTTACAGTATACCGCACGGTAACGGGTTCCTTATTGATGCTCATGTATAATCACATCTTCCTATTTGTTGCCCTTGCATTGCCACATCTTCCCATTTGGTGCCTATGTGTTCTTACAATTTTGTATTTGATGCCCCTGTACTGTCATAATTTCCCATTCATTGCCCACATATTGTTAGAATTTCCTATTTGATGCCCATGTATTGTTACATCTTCCTATTTGTTCCCATGTATTCTAACAATTTCGTATTTGATGCCCCTGTATTGTCACAATTTCCCATCCGTTATGCATTTACTGTCATAATTTCTCATTTGTTGCCCACATATTGTTAGAATTTCCTATTTGTTGCCCATGTATTGTCACATCTTCCTATTTCATCCCATGTATTCTAACAATTTCGTATTTGATGCCCCTGTATTGTCACAATTTCCCATCCATTATGCATTTACTGTCATAATTTCTCATTTGTTGCCCACATATTGTTAGAATTTCCTATTTGTTGCCCATGTATTGTCACATCTTCCTATTTCATCCCATGTATTCTAACAATTTCGTATTTGATGCCACTGTATTGTCACAATTTCCCATTCCTTGCCCATATATTGCCACAGTTTCCCATCCATTGCTCCCATATTGTCACGTTTTCCGATTGATTGCCCATGTATTGTCATAATTCTCTTTGTCTTGCCCATGTCCTGTCACAATTTCTCATTCATTGCCCATGTATTGCCACAATTTCCCATTCCTTGTCCATGTATTGTCAGAATTTCTCATTCATTGCCCATGTATTGCCACAATTTCCCATTAATTTCCCCCATATTGTCACATTTTTCCATTCGTTGTCCATACATTGTCATAATTCCCTTGGTCTTACCCATGTATTATCACAATTTCCCATTCCTTAACCATGTATTGTCACAATTTCTCATTCATTGCCCATGTATTGTCACCATTTCTTATTCATTGCCCATGTTTTGTCACAATTTCTTATTCCTTGCCCATGTTTTGTCACAATTTCCCATTCCTTGGCCATGTATTGTCACAATTTCCCATTCCTTGGCCATGTATTGTCACAATTTCCTATTCCTTGGCCATGTATTGTCACAATTTCTCATTCATTGCCCATGGGCAAGCCTAGGGTTAGAAGTCGGCAAGCGGACATCTTTATACACCCAACGGAGTCTTGCTTTTCACAGTTATTTTTACCAGTAAAATCAACTTATATTTCACTATATAAGCTGAGTTGACTGTTAAAAATAACTTTGAAAAGCGAGACTCCGGTGGGTGTATAAAGATGTCCGCTTGCCTACTTCTAACCCTAGGCTTACTGCCTAGGATCGAAGCGACCTTCGACGTAAACCTTCGACTGTATGTAGATGGTGTGAGGTATCACTGCGATCGTTAGGCCGCGTACACACGGTCGATCCAAACCGATGAGAATGGTCCGACGGACCGTTTTCATCGGTTCACCGCTGAAGTGGCCTGATGGTCTGATGTGCGTACACACCATCAGTTCAAAAACCGATCGGGTCAGAACGCGGTGACGTAAAACACACGAAGTGCTGAAAAAAACGAAGTTCAATGCTTCCAAGCATGCGTCGACTTGATTCTGAGCATACGCGGGTTTTGAACCGATGCTTCTGTGTACTAACCATCGGTTTGGACCTATCGGTTTGATTTTAAAGCAAGTTCTAAAATTTTTGACCGAAGGAAAACGGACCGATGGGCCGTACACATGGTCGGTTTGGACCGATGAAACTGGACTTCAGTCCGTTTTCATCGGTTTGGACTGACCGTGTGTACACGTCCTTAGAGTGAGAGCAATGACATGTTAGGTATCTATTTACTCAGCGTAAAATCATCTTTCACATTTGTGAGGGGTTAGCTCGGTAGCAGGGTGTGTGTCCCCTTGGTTGGGTTCACTACACACTGAATTTATACAGACTGGCAGTCGAAGACGGTTGAAAACAAAGTTTCTGGTTTATTTTTCCATCTTGCTGGAAAACAAGTGCAAGCATCCAAACAGCATAAACAAAATCGAACAAAATAAATCCTAGCCACTCTGGGCGTCTACCTTCCACACAGGAACCTATCTATGAAGTCTAACACAGCCTACTGCTGGGTAGACAGTGCTGGTCATACAGCACAAAACAATAGTCTTTTGATTTTTATCACACAGAAAAATCAATCCTCTCCTCACCTCCACCGAAGACCTTCTGGCACTGCTTTCCTACTCACACAGCCTTAGGAGTGATGCAGCCAATTGGTGGTAATCCTTTGGACTATTTATAGAGGCCTTAATTGCCTCATTCTGAACAGCTGGAGTCTTCTAACCCCCTCCAACCTTTCCTGGCTATTTCTCGCAGCCGACGCCTAATAAGGATTGGTGTATTGTCTAACAAGGCAGAAATGTATGTCCCGACTGTGACAACACCCACAGATTTACCTGACTTCCTGTCACACATTATACAAAAAAATTCGGCTAACTTTACTTTTTTTTTATTTATTAAAGTGTATTTTTTTCCAAACAAATTGCGTTTGAAAGATCGTGTACAATAAAATATAGCAACGAGCACCATTTTATTTTCTAGGGTCTCTGCTAAAAAAAAAAAAAAGTATAATGTTTGGGGGTTCTAAGTAAATTTCAAGCAAAAAATACAGATTTTTACTTGTAAAGAACACGTCAGAAAAAAAGTCTGGTGAGCAAGTGGTACTCTTGGAATATATTCAGCTAAATTAAACTGAACGTTCAAAACAAAACACGGAAGGGGAAATATCTGCCATTGCTGTATATAACTGTTGTAGTAAAGTAGAAGAAAGGAGGACGGCTTTACTTTTTCTCTCATGTCACCGGTACAACACGCTGTGAGTTATTATTTACGGTATCTCAATAAAAATGGGATTTTTTATTTTCCTCCTCGGTCCCCTCCTGTTTTCTCCTGGCAGAGCGAGCCGGAGCTGGACGTTATTTTCCCTTTAATTTAACAAGTCCAGCAGCTTTTCCAGTTAAATGGACTGTTCATTATTGAGCCCCCATTTAGGCCGGGCCGTGTAGCACAGTTTAATGAATCCCCGGCACAAAGCTTCCTTTCAGTGGCGGGGAAGAATGGAGCCCTATTTAGGCTCGGCAGGCTGTATGTCAAAGCCGGCCCATAATGCTTGTCAGACGAGGCCAGAAATTCCCACTGATACAAGAATGTCATCAGATTAAGGCGCCATTAGGAAGTGACACCATAGACCTGGAACGGTGACACTCACTTTCCCGCAGGAATTTTCCCAGAGAAATGTCCTGGTGGCTAAAAAAAAAAAAAAAAAGATAATGTGCTAACTAGAAAAATATTTAGAACATGCTGCGTATCAAAATGAAGGGCATCCCAACGCACTAAGGCAATGCACCTGCATTGTAGCACGTGACACATGGTAGTGTATTGTGTTGGAAAAAAAGGGTATGAGCTAACTAGAAAAACATTTAGGGCAGTTGCCATTGCTGCGTTTCATGCCATTATTTTTGAATGGCCCCCCCAACATGCTATGGCAACATACCTGCATTGTAGAATGCCGCAACACATGGCAATAATCGGTAGTGTGTGGCGATACATTGTGGTTACCGTATTTATCGTGCTATAACGCGCCCCGGCGTATAGCGCGCACCCCCGAACTTGAAGGAAAATCCTGGAAAAAAAAAAAATAGTTACAGTTTGGATGCCCCTCGTCGGTGTCTTGCCCGTCGTCCATCGCATCCTGCCCGTCGTCCATCGCGTCCATCGGCGGCCTCGTCCGGTCCGGCGTCCTTCTGCGGCCATCGTGGTGTCCTCCCCGCTCGATCCCTGCTTCCCGCGCTGTGTTTGAACTACTGCGCTGGCATATACCGAGCGCAGTACACTCGGGTATAGTCGGGCAGGCTTGGCTCCTCTCACGTAAAGGACGTACAGGACGCACAGGATGTGACCGTGAGAGGAGCCATACCTGCCCGACTATACCCTGCGCTTGGTATATGCCGGCGCAGTGGTTCAAACACAGCGCGGGAAGCGGGTATCAGCGTATATCGCGCACCCACGATTTTGCCCTGATTTTCAGGGCAAAAAAAAGTGCGCGGTATACGCCGATAAATACGGTACGTGTTTACTAGAAACATATTAAGGGCAACATATGTTGTTGCATTAATTAAAAGGTGATACTCCTGCGCTACCTTGGTGACTTCCTCAGGGTTGACTGTGACGTAATGCGTAGGGCGAACGGTGACAGACGCGGACCGGAAATGACGTCATGCGGAAGCAAAGCCCAGGAATTTTGTAATCACTGCGCTTTTTATTCTTTATGAATGTAAGTGGATTTTAATAAATTACGATTAACCATAATACTGCACCATAAAAGGCTCTTAGAATGTTCCCCTGATATACACTATACAGTGGAACCTTGGTTTACGAGTAACTTGGTTGTTAGATTTTGAACTTATTACTATTTTATGTGATAAAGGTTTCTGAGAATTAATATTTAAACATGGCCGTTTTGATGTTTCTTGAGGACAAACGAAGGTCAGTTGCTGTGTAGGTTACATGTATTTTTGGAGTTCTACGTCAAGACAACGGGTGGAGATGTGTTACTTAATATATACAAGTGGGTGTTACGTTTGACAGGAGCATCGCCACCTTTCTTGGAGCTATTCTAAAAGAAATTGGGGCAGATCCACAAAGATCTGCCCCGGCGCAATGTATCTGAGATACGCTACGCCGCCGTAACTTACTTTTTTTGGTTTGAATCCTGGAAGAATTTGCGCCGTAAGTTACGGCGGCGTAGTGTATCTCTCGCGGCGTTACGGCGCCTAATTCAAATCGGCGAGTAGGGGGGCGTGTTTCATTTAAATGAAGCGCGTCCCCGCGCCGAACGAACTGCGCATGCGCCGTTCCTAGATTTCCCGCCGTGCATTGCGCAAGGACGTCATTGTTTTGACGTGGACGTAAATTACGTCCAGCCCGATTTACGGACGACTTACGCAAACAATTTTTTTTTTTAAATTATACGCGGGAACGCCGGCCATACTTAACATTGAGTACGCCACCAAACAGCAGCTGTAACTATACGCCGAAAAAAGCCGACTAGAGACGACGTAAAAGAATGCGACGGCCGCTCATACGTTCGTGGATCGTCGGAAATACTGTAGCTAATTTGCATACTCGACGCGGAAAACGAGGGGAACGCCACCCAGCGGATGCCGAAGAATTGCATCTTAGATCTGAAGGCGTACGAAGACCTACACCTGTCGGATCTAACCCAGATGCCGTCGTATCTTGTTTTGAGGATTCAAAACAGAGATACGACGCGGGAAATTTGAAAGAACGCCGGCGTATCAGTAGATACGCCGGCGTACTCGCTTTGTGGATCTGCCCCATTATGCTTAGCTTGGCTTTGAAAACAGTATAAGAATCCATGTGGTGTGAGTAGCTAGCAAGGAACTCAGGGTCACCCGACCCTGCTGAAAGGGACCTCACCCAGCAGACAGATGCACCATCATATCTTTCCTCCTTCTGAAACCTTCTGAATTACCATCTTGCCATGTGTTATCAGCTGTAATTACCGTATTTATCGGGGTATAGTGCGCTCCCGCGTATAGCGCGCACCCCTAAAGTTGCCACCCATTCCTGTGGAAAAAAGTTTTTTTGTACTTACAGTTTTGGTGTCTTGCGCGGCGTCCATCGGAGGCCTCGTTGGGTCCGGCGTCCGTCTGTGGTTTCGGGTGCCCTCTTCGTCAGGTCCGGCATCCTTCTGCGGCGTCCTCGTGTCCTCCCCGCTCGTTTCCCGCGCCGAGTTTGAATACTGCGCCGACATATACAGAGCGCAGTACACTCGTGTATAGTCGTGCAGGCTCAGCTACTCTTGCGATGACGTCCTGTACGTCCAGGACGTGACCGCGAGAGGAGCCGAGCCTGCCCGAGTATACCCGAGTGTACTGCGCACGGTATATGTCGGCGCAGTATTCAAACTCGGCGCGGGAAAGCGAGTATCGGCGTATATCGCGCACCCACGATTTTGCCCTGATTTTCAGGGCAAAAAAGTGCGCGGTATACGCCGATAAATACGGTATGTAAGCATTGTCGTTTTGCTTGTCTATCTTGAAGAATAAACTTCGTACTTTGGAGTCTTGTATATTGGGAACGAAGCGCCTGGGAAGGAGACTATTGACATAAAACATGACACGTGTCAAAATGTCCCCTCTTTTCCCCATTCAACAGTGGTTAATGAGCGTTTTGAATAACAAGCAATTTTTTTTTTAATCCTGACTCGGTTTGCGAGTGTTGTCTCGCAAAAGCTAATAGTGTGTGCAGTACCGCATTTGGCCAGAGGTGCGGGGGCGTCGGTGACACTCGGAACGGTTCAGAGGCGTTCCGTGCCGTTTGGAAATACTCGGAATCACACTGAAATACTCCATTCCCGAGTGTTTTACGAACCTTTCCGAGATCAGCCGAGCTGTCTCCAAGTATTTCTCGGTCTCTCCGGAGCCCCCCAACTTCTGGCCACACGCGGTAGTGCATGCCATAGAAGTCAATGCAGAACAAATTATTTTCGTTTCCATTGACTTCTATTGGGAAACTCGCTTTGATAATGTATGTGAGTGCTTTGGATTACAAGCATTCTCCTGGAATGGATTATGCTCGCAATCCAAGGTTCCACTGTATTACCAAAAGTATTGGGACGCCTGCCTTTACATGCACATGATCTTTAACGGCATCCCAGTCTTAGTCCGTAGGGTTCAATATGGAGTTGGCCCACCCTTTGCAGCTATAATGCCGCGTACACACCATCACTTTATGTGATGAAAAAAAACGACACTTTCTGTGAAGTAAAAAATGACGTTTTTGAAACTTCAATTTTCAAAGACGAAGTTGCCTACACACCATCGTTTTCTCACAATGATCTTGCAAAGCGAGGTTACGTTCCACCACTTTTTCCATTGAAGCTTGCTTCATAAGTAGCTTCTGGGCATGCGTGGATGAAAAAACGTCTTAGAAAACGACGTTTTTTGCTACACACGGTCAATTTGTGTGAAGTAAAAAGTGCACTTTTGAAAAACGACACATAAAATTGAAGCATGCTTCAATTTTTTTTGGTCGTTTTTTTACAAGACATAAAACGACGTTTTATCACAGTCAATTAAAGTGACGTTTTTAAAAACTTCATTTTTTTTCATCACATAAAGTGATGGTGTGTACGCGGCATCAGAGCTTCAACTCTTCTGGGAAGACCGTCCACAAGGTTTAGGAGGGTGGAAACTCCCATTAGACCCAGAGGCACAGACACACATGGGTTTCTTCAGAATAACAAAAGGTAGGAGTCTGCAACAACGGTTGGTATAATCCTTGCAATGTGCATAGATCACCCTGGGGGGATGTTTTTTTTTTACGCTTTAAGGGGCAGATCCACAGAGAGTGTACGCCGGCGTATCTACTGATACACTTTACAAAAAAGTGTATTTTTTCACAAAAAAAGTACGCTTGTAAGACCGTTGCGTAAATACGGTGTTACAGAAAGTATTGCAACAACCGCCATTTTATTCTCTAGGGTCTTAGAACCCCCCCCCCCCAAACATTATATATTTTCTTTTCTAAGTAATTTTCTAGCAAAAAAAATTTTTTTAACTTGTAAACACCAAATCTCAGAAAAAGGCTCGGTCCGTTAACCACTTAAGGACCAGCTGCCACAGTTGTACTACAGCCAGGGCCGGCGCTACCACTAGGCAGATTAAGCAGCCGCCTAGAGCGCACTGCCGCCTAGGGCGCAGCCCTGGCCTGTCACCTACTCATCACCGCTGGATGTAACCTCTGGAGCTGCTGTCCCTGTGCGGTGTGTCTTCGGGAGTGTATAATGGATGGAGTTCCGCAGGAGAGGGAATGTCTGCTGCCAGGGATAGTGCAGAGGCGCGGGGAGGAAACTATCACATCCACGTGCAGCACACTGACAGGTCCCTCCCCCGGCTCCCACAGCGGCAGAGTTGTTTGGCGGTTCAGGGATCTGATGCCGAGGAGCTGGGCCGCCCCCTTCATGGTCGGGACTCGTGAGGGGGTGTGGCCAGCCAAGAGATGATCCCGCCTTTCACTGGGGGACGGAGAGCGGAATGGGCGGCCTCAGGGATGATCGCAGGTCTTTCTGGGCAGAGCAGCAGGTAAAAAAAAAAAAAGGTTCTAAAAATGCTGTTTTGTTTTCACCCAGTCCTCAGCCCTGCTGTCACCCAGTCCTCTGCCCTTCTGTCACCCAGTCCTCTGCCCTTCTGTCACCCAGTCCTCTGCCCTTCTGTCACCCAGTCCTCTGCCCTGCTGTCACCCAGTCCTCTGCCCTGCTGTCACCCAGTCCTCTGCCCTGCTGTCACCCAGTCCTCTGCCCTGCTGTCACCCAGTCCTCTGCCCTGCTGTCACCCAGTCCTCTGCCCTTCTGTCACCCAGTCCTCTGCCCTTCTGTCACCCAGTCCTCTGCCCTTCTGTCACCCAGTCCTCTGCCCTGCTGTCACCCAGTCCTCTGCCCTGCTGTCACCCAGTCCTCTGCCCTGCTGTCACCCAGTCCTCTGCCCTGCTGTCACCCAGTCCTCTGCCATGCTGTCACCCAGTCCTCTGCCCTGCTGTCACCCAGTCCTCAGCCCTGCTGTCACCCAGTCCTCAGCCATGCTGTCACCCAGTCCTCTGCCCTGCTGTCACCCAGTCCTCTGCCCTGCTGTCACCCAGTCCTCTGCCCTGCTGTCACCCAGTCCTCAGCCCTGCTGTCACCCAGTCCTCAGCCCTGCTGTCACCCAGTCCTCTGCCCTTCTGTCACCCAGTCCTCTGCCCTTCTGTCACCCAGTCCTCTGCCCTTCTGTCACCCAGTCCTCTGCCCTTCTGTCACCCAGTCCTCTGCCCTGCTGTCACCCAGTCCTCAGCCATGCTGTCACCCAGTCCTCTGCCCTGCTGTCACCCAGTCCTCTGCCCTGCTGTCACCCAGTCCTCTGCCCTGCTGTCACCCAGTCCTCAGCCCTGCTGTCACCCAGTCCTCAGCCCTGCTGTCACCCAGTCCTCTGCCCTTCTGTCACCCAGTCCTCTGCCCTTCTGTCACCCAGTCCTCTGCCCTTCTGTCACCCAGTCCTCTGCCCTTCTGTCACCCAGTCCTCTGCCCTGCTGTCACCCAGTCCTCTGCCCTGCTGTCACCCAGTCCTCTGCCCTGCTGTCACCCAGTCCTCAGCCCTGCTGTCACCCAGTCCTCAGCCCTGCTGTCACCCAGTCCTCTGCCCTTCTGTCACCCAGTCCTCTGCCCTTCTGTCACCCAGTCCTCAGCCCTGCTGTCACCCAGTCCTCAGCCCTGCTGTCACCCAGTCCTCAGCCCTGCTGTCACCCAGTCCTTTGCCCTGCTGTCACCCAGTCCTCTGCCCTTCTGTCACCCAGTCCTCTGCCCTTCTGTCACCCAGTCCTCAGCCCTGCTGTCACCCAGTCCTCAGCCCTGCTGTCACCCAGTCCTCTGCCCTGCTGTCACCCAGTCCTCTGCCCTTCTGTCACTCAGTCCTCGGCCATGCTGTCACCCAGTCCTCGGCCCTGCTGTCACCCAGTCCTGTGCCCTGCTGTCACCCAGTCCTCAGCCCTGCTGTCACCCAGTCCTCAGCCATGCTGTCACCCAGTCCTCAGCCCTGCTGTCACCCAGTCCTCAGCCATGCTGTCACCCAGTCCTCTGCCCTTCTGTCACTCAGTCCTCGGCCATGCTGTCACCCAGTCCTCGGCCCTGCTGTCACCCAGTCCTGTGCCCTGCTGTCACCCAGTCCTCAGCCCTGCTGTCACCCAGTCCTCAGCCCTGCTGTCACCCAGTCCTCAGCCCTGCTGTCACCCAGTCCTCAGCCCTGCTGTCACCCAGTCCTCTGCCCTGCTGTCACCCAGTCCTCTGCCCTGCTGTCACCCAGTCCTCTGCCCTTCTGTCACCCAGTCCTCAGCCCTGCTGTCACCCAGTCCTCAGCCATGCTGTCACCCAGTCCTCAGCCCTGCTGTCACCCAGTCCTCAGCCATGCTGTCACCCAGTCCTCTGCCCTTCTGTCACTCAGTCCTCGGCCATGCTGTCACCCAGTCCTCGGCCATGCTGTCACCCAGTCCTGTGCCCTGCTGTCACCCAGTCCTGTGCCCTGCTGTCACACAGTCCTCAGCCCTGCTGTCACCCAGTCCTCAGCCCTGCTGTCACCCAGTCCTCAGCCCTGCTGTCACCCAGTCCTCAGCCCTGCTGTCACCCAGTCCTCAGCCATGCTGTCACCCAGTCCTCTGCCCTGCTGTCACCCAGTCCTCTGCCCTGCTGTCACCCAGTCCTCTGCCCTGCTGTCACCCAGTCCTCAGCCCTGCTGTCATCCAGTCCTCAGCCCTGCTGTCACCCAGTCCTCTGCCCTTCTGTCACCCAGTCCTCTGCCCTTCTGTCACCCAGTCCTCAGCCCTGCTGTCACCCAGTCCTCAGCCCTGCTGTCACCCAGTCCTCAGCCCTGCTGTCACCCAGTCCTCAGCCATGCTGTCACCCAGTCCTCTGCCCTTCTGTCACCCAGTCCTCTGCCCTTCTGTCACCCAGTCCTCAGCCCTGCTGTCACCCAGTCCTCAGCCCTGCTGTCACCCAGTCCTCTGCCCTTCTGTCACTCAGTCCTCGGCCATGCTGTCACCCAGTCCTCGGCCATGCTGTCACCCAGTCCTGTGCCCTGCTGTCACCCAGTCCTGTGCCCTGCTGTCACCCAGTCCTCTGCCCTGCTGTCACCCAGTCCTCTGCCCTGCTGTCACCCAGTCCTCTGCCCTTCTGTCACCCAGTCCTCTGCCCTTCTGTCACCCAGTCCTCTGCCCTTCTGTCACCCAGTCCTCTGCCCTGCTGTCACCCAGTCCTCTGCCCTGCTGTCACCAAGTCCTCAGCCCTGCTGTCACCCAGTCCTCTGCTGTCGCCCTGTCCCCTGCTGTCACCCAGTTCTCTCTCTAAAAAAAATTGAATTGTTGGCAACTATGCTTGCTGTGTACAATGAGTTCAATGAGGGTCAACAAACATCACAGGGGGGTATAGACAGGGCCAGTGCTAGACTGTTTTGCGCCCTTTCTATACCTTATATAGGTATAGAAACTATATTTTAGCGGTATAGAAGTTTTATTTAAAAAAAAAATTGGGGGGGGGGGGGGCGCAAGTAGCTGGTCTCGCCTAGGGCGCAAAATAGTCTAGCACCGGCCCTGACTACAGCAATGTGTCTGGTTCCCGCGAATCGCCGTCATTGTATGTCAGCTCGTACACAGCGATTTGTGGGCACGCGCGCAAGCCCATTGCCCAGCGGGGGAGCCAATCAGCGGGTGGGGGTGGACTAGATGTCCGCCAGCCACCCGCGATCATTCCCTGCAGTGACAAAACGGGGATCTGCCTAAGTAAACAAGGAAAATCTCCCTTCTGACCGGGGAGATCACACAGATCCTGTCTTTCTGCTAACCAAGAAGACAGATCTGTGTATTTCCCCAGTCACACAGTTCCCCCCATACAGTTAGAAAACACCTGCAGGGAACACAGTTAATGCCATTTGATTGCTCCTGATGTTAACCCCTTCCCTGCCAATGTCATTAGTACAATAAGAGTGTATATTTTTAGCACTGATCACTGTAATAATGTCACTCGTTTCCAAAAATGTGTGTCAAAAATGTCAGTTAGGTGTCCGATGTATCCGCCGCAATGTCGCAGTACCACTAAAAATCACTGTTCGCCGCCATTACTAGTAAAAAATAAATAATAAAAATGCCAAAAATCGGACGAGAGGGCCTCCGTGATAGGCGAACACTGAACACAGTGCCTCCTGGGAAGCTGAGTGTTCCGCCTATCACGGAACAGAAGAAGTAGGAGGCGCGGCTTTTGAAAAATGGACGGCCGCCATTCTGCATGTCTTAGGATAAGGTAAGGGATCGTCAAGACACAGTCAGGCATGTCATAAGGGAACAGCGAATCTGGCATGTAATGGGGCACAGTGAGTCTGGCATGTAATGGGGCACAGTGAGTCTGACATGTAGTGGCACAGTGAGGCATGTAATGGGGCACAGTGAGTCTGGCATGTAATGGTGCACAGTGAGTCTGGCATGTAATGGGGCACAGTGAGTCTGGCATGTAGTGACACAGTGAGTCTGGCATGTAGTGGCACAGTGAGTCTGGCATGTAATGGGGCACAGTGAGTCTGGCATGTAATGGGGCATAGTGAGTCTGGCATGTAATGGGGCATAGTGAGTCTGGCATGTAATGGGGCACAGTGAGTCTGGCATGTAATGGGGCACAGTGAGTCTGGCATGTAATGGGGCACAGTGAGTCTGGCATGTAATGGGGCACAGTGAGTCTGGCATGTAGTGGCACAGTGAGTCTGGCATGTAATGGGGCATAGTGAGTCTGGCATGTAATGGGGCATAGTGAGTCTGGCATGTAATGGGGCACAGTGAGCCTGGCATGTAATGGGGCACAGTGAGTCTGGCATGTAATGGGGCACAGTGAGTCTGGCATGTAATGGTGCACAGTGAGTCTGGCATGTAATGGGGCACAGTGAGTCTGGCATGTAGTGACACAGTGAGTCTGGCATGTAGTGGCACAGTGAGTCTGGCATGTAATGGGGCACAGTGAGTCTGGCATGTAATGGGGCACAGTGAGTCTGGCATGTAATGGGGCATAGTGAGTCTGGCATGTAATGGGGCATAGTGAGTCTGGCATGTAATGGGGCACAGTGAGTCTGGCATGTAATGGGGCACAGTGAGTCTGGCATGTAATGGGGCACAGTGAGTCTGGCATGTAATGGGGCACAGTGAGTCTGGCATGTAGTGGCACAGTGAGTCTGGCATGTAATGGGGCATAGTGAGTCTGGCATGTAATGGGGCATAGTGAGTCTGGCATGTAATGGGGCACAGTGAGCCTGGCATGTAATGGGGCACAGTGAGTCTGGCATGTAATGGGGCACAGTGAGTCTGGCATGTAATGGGGCACAGTGAGTCTGGCATGTAATGGGGCACAGTGAGGCATGTAGTGGCACAGTCTGGCATGTAATGGTGGCACCGTGAGGCGAGGCATGACTAGTAGGAAGGGGGTAGTCTTATACGGCGAGTATATCCCAAAACCAAAATTTTAGCTGGAAAATTAGGGGGTCGTCTTATACGCCGGCAAATACGGTACCTTTACAACCCCTTTCAGTGAATAATGATACCCATTCATTATGAATACGCTTTTCATAGAATGCATTAAGGTGAAAAACCTTGAGGGTTCACAACCCCTTTAATAGTCGGGAATGTCATATGGAGGCCTCTGGCATGAAGTGGGGCACAAAATGGCGGAGGGTGTGGCCTTAGCAGGAGGGATAGTGTTCTAGAAATGGAAATTGGCACCACTTCTGGCCAATCGCAAGGCCCCTCTTACATGCGTTATTAACTTTGTAATAATAGTTGCAATGAGGTGACAACAAACGTATACTAATGCCCCGTACATGCGATCGGTTTTCCCTTTTGGAAAAAAGTTGGATGTTTTTTTTTCCCAACGGAATTCCGCACAAGCCTGTCTTGCCTACACACGGTCACACAAATGTTCGGTGAACTTTTGACTGCCAAAAAACGAGGTGACGTAAAAGATGACGACGAGCCGAGAAAATTAAGTTCTATGCTTCTGAGCATGCGTCGATTTGTTTTCGAGCATGCGTCGGAATTTTGCGTGTCGGAATTTGTACACACGATAGGAAATTCCGCTCGGATTTTTTCCTGACGGGAAAATAGAGATCCTGCTCTCTGTCTTTTTCCAGCAGTTTTTCCGTTGGAAAAAGTCTGATGGAGCATACACACGTTCGGGATTCCCGACCAAAAGCTCTCATCTGACTTTTTCCAACAGGAAAACCGTTCGGGTGTACGGGGCATTACTGGCTAAAAAAGACAGTTTGGGCCAGATTCTCAGTCAGCGGCGTATCTTTGCCTGGGCGTAACGTATCGGATTTACGTTATGCCTCCACAACTTAGACGGGCTAGTGCAGTATTCTCAAAGCACTTGCTCCGTAAGTTGCGGCGGCGTAGCATAAATCGGCCGGCGTAAGCCCGCCTAATTTAAATTTGGATCAGGGGGGCGTGTTTTATGTAAAACTTCTGTGACCCGACGTGATTGACGTTTTTGCGGAACGGCGCATGCGCCGTCCGTGGAATTTCCCAGTGTGCATTGCTCCAAAGTACGCCGCAAGGACGTCATTGGTTTCGACGTAAACGTAAATGACGTCCAGCCCCATTCACGGACGACTTACGCAAACGACGTAACTTTTTCAAATTTCGACGCGGGAACGACAGCCATACTTAACATTGGTACGCCGCACTTATGCCTCATATAGCAGGGGCAACTATACGCCGGGAAAAGCCTAACGTAAACGTTGTAACTTTACTACGTCGGCCACGTGTACGTTCGGGAATTTGCGTATCTAGTTCATTTGCATACTCAACGCGGAATTCAACGGAAGCGCCACCTAGCGGTCAACAAAAAAATGCAGTTAAGATCCGACGGCGTAAGAGACTTACGCCTGTCGGATCTAATGGATATCTATGCGTAACTGATTCTAAGAATCAGACGCATAGATACGACGGGTCGGATTAGGACTTACGACGGCGTACATGGCGCTGCGCCGTCGTAAGTCCTTTCAGAATCTGGCCCTTATTCTTTGCAAAAAAAAAGTTTACATACAGGAAAATGTATTTAAGTGTAGATGTTCTAGCTGCTGCGGCGGTGGCTGCGTTCACTAGCAGCGGCCTAATTTTTGTTGTAATATAGGAAATTTATGCCAGGCAGTCCATTGATCTCTGGAGGTGTGCTTGGCCAGGAGCCATCTTTGTTGCTAGGGACAGAGCAAGGGGGATAAAAGGGAGTCACTCTGGAACCTCTTACGGACATACAGTATTTTATCTGTTACTGATTTTGCTTTGAAGATTTAATGAAATAAAAAGTCCCCAGCGCCCAATGTTCTTTATGAATGTAGAACTAAAACCATAATTCAAGGCCATCTCAGACCTGTGTGTGCCGTTTGGTTATTCGCAGACAGAAGGCAGCGCTCCACAATCAGATTGCACAAGAGATTGTCCAGAAAACAAGTAGGTAGATTCACATACAATGGCCTAACTTTAGGGCGGCCTAGCCTAGCCTTTTTAGGCTACACCGCCGTAAATTAGTTAGACTAGTAGTGATTCTCAAACCACTTACCTGCTAATTTTTAGGCGGCGTAGCCTAAAACGAGCGGGCGTAAGGGCGCCTAATTCAAATGACTTGGAGGGGGGCGTGTTGTATGGAAATGAGGCTTGACCTCACGTTTTTTGACGTTTTTTGACACTGCGCATGCGCCGGGCGACTACATTTCCCAGTGCGCATTGCGGCTAAGTAGGCCGTACGGGCCTATTGATTTCGACGTGGACGTAAACGACGTAAATCCCGATTCGCGGACGACTTACACAAATGACGTTAACATTTCAAAATTTGCGGCGGGAACGGCGGCCATACTTAACATTGGCTAGGCCACTAGAGCATAGCTATAACTTTAGGCGGCCTATCCCTTACGGAAACGACGTAATTCGACGGCGTAGGCCTGGCGTACGTTTGCGTTCGGTCGTGAATCGGCGTATCCCCTCATTTACATAATCTACGCCAGCCGCAATGGAAGCGCCATCTAGCGGCCAAAAGAAACATTGCAATCTAAGATAGAACGGCGCAAGCCGGCCTATCTTGGATATGTTTAAGTGTATCTCTGTTTGAGAATACACTTAAACATAGGTCGGCTTAGATTCTGAGTTAGGTCGGCTTATCTGTAGATAAGCCGGCCTAACTCTTTGTGAATCTACCTAAAGATTCTCCCATAAAGAGAAAATTGAACAAATTAGGCCAGTGGTGGTCAACTTTTCCAACAATAGGAGGCCTCAAATGTGGCCTTTGACATCACCATATTTAGCAAATGTAATGCTACAGAAACATAGGCGTGCGCACAGGGTGTGCCGGGTGTGTCCAGGCACACCCTAATCACACCATGCGCATTAGTATTATTGCTCTGTGTAGCAGCAGGAACATGGGAAAGATCTCCTTCTTACCGGCTCTGCCATAAGAGAAGCGTTTACACGCTTCTCCTTCACTGTCCCGGGAGGGAGATCAATGTGCCGGGGTCATATATTTATGTAGACACCCACAAACATGCATGTGAGTTTGAGCTTTAGAGTGCACACCCTAATGCAGGGGTCTCCAAACTGCGGCCCTGGGGCCAGATGCAGCACTTTGCTTGCCTTTATCCGGCCCTTGGGGCACTATTCCATCCACTGACACCAACAATGGGGAATCATTCTTGTTGCTAAAACCACCAATGGGTCACTATTCATCCAACTGACACTATCAAAAGGGTACAATTTCTTCTACTGGCACCAACAATGGGGCACTAGTCCTCCCAATGACACCAAAGATATGGTATTGTTTACTCCCACTGGACATTTTCTACTCCCAATGGCCCTAGTCCGGCCCTCCTAAAGTCTGAAGGACAGTAGACTGGCCCTTTGTTTAGAAAGTTTGGAGACCCCTGCCCTAATGCAATACACCGATATACAGAAAGCTGTCAGAAATCCAATAGGTGATGGTCAAAGACTATTGGCAGAGGCATGTTCTCGAGTTACTGAGCTGCTTGCTGGGATGTTGATGCTGCCTGCACCCTAATAACCAATGGGGTAGATTCAGGTACATTTGCCCATTTCTTACGGAGGCGCAGCGCACCGTTTTGCCGCTGCGCCTCCGTAAATTTCCTGCGCTACGCTTGATTCACGGAGCAGTAGCTCCGTAAATTGCGTGGGCGCTCCTGAAAAATGCCCGGCGTAAGAGCGCGCAATTTAAATGATTAAATTAGGCGCGTTCCCGCGCCGAACGTAGTGCGCATGCTCCGTCGGGAAACTTTCCCGACATGCATTGCGGTAAATGACATCGCAAGGACGTCATTTGCTTCAAAGTGAACGTGAATGGCGTCCAGCGCCATTCACGATTCACTTACGCAAATGACGTAATTTTTCGAAAATGCGACGCGGGAACGACGGGGATATACGTAGCATTGGCTGCCCCTGCTAATAGCAGGGGCAGCCTTACGCAAAAACCGACGTACGCAAACGACGTAAACTGCGTACGCAGGGCGCGCGTACGGTTGTGAATCGGCGTTAGTATGCAATTTGCATACTCTACGCTGACCACTACGGGAACGCCACCTAGCGGCCTGCGTAAGAATGCAGCCTACGATACGACGGCATAAGAGCTTTATGCCAGGCATATCTTAGGCTGCAGTCGGCGTATCGAGGTTCCTGAATCAGGAGCATTCGATACGCCGGCGCAAGTAAGCAATTGTGCTGCGTAACTATGGTTACGCAGACGCAATTGCTTATTGAATCTACCCCAATGATGCTGTGTAGCCCAGCCACCTGGGTCCTAGCAACCAGTTACATAAAGCCACACAGCATCATTTTTTGGTTTGGTTTGACACCCAGGTCAAGGTGTGATTGGTTGCTGTTCCAGTGTCCTATAAACCAAAGGGTAGGCAGCAAAAATGGCTGTGGCATCTGAAATGTCCATATAACACATTATAGCAGGATCACCAAAAACAAAAAGCTTGCACGATCGCTGACGGGCATCCCCTGACCTGTGGCAACCCACCCATAATCCACCCAACAAGAATCAGCTTTTAAATATTTTTGATTCTTCTTCGGTGGATTGTGGGTGGGTTGCCATTGAAACAGGTGTAGCGCACAGATTAGATTGGTCTCATGGTTTGATCCTGGGTTCCCCGATAGGCACATGGCAGCCAGACACACAGCATTTCCACACACACTTAAAGTGGAGGTTCACCCAAAAACTCAATTTTTAACATTAGATTGATGCTCATTTTGTCTAGGGGAATCGGGTGTTTTTTTTTAAATCGAAGCAGTACTTACCATTTTAGAGAGCGATCTTCTCCGCCGCTTCCGGGTATGGGCTGCGGGACTGGGCGTTCCTATTTGATTGACAGGCTTCCGACAGGCTTCCGACGGTCGCATACAGCGCGTCACGATTTTCCGAAAGTAGCCGAACGTCGGTGCGCAGGCGCCGTATAGAGCCGCACCGACGTTCAGCTTCTTTCGGCTACTCGTGACGCGATGGATGCGACCGTCGGAAGCCTTTCGGAAGCCTGTCAATCAAATAGGAACGCCCGCTCCCGAAGACCCATACCCGGAAGCGGCGGAGAAGATCGCTCTCTAAAACGGTAAGTACTGCTTCGATTTAAAAAAACTACCCGATTCCCCCTGACAAAATGAGCATCAATCTAATGTTAAAAATTGTTTTTTGGGTGAACTCCCGCTTTAAGTCAGTAACCAGGCTGGGGAGGTCTTTTTTTTGAGTGAAGGTGGATACTCCAGTAACAAATAAACTTGAAAATGAGGACTCTAATTGCACTTAGTGGCATAAGTGCAATTAGAGTCCTCACGTACACACGGTCGGAATTTCCGATGTAAAAAGTCAGATGGGATCTTTTCATCGGATATCCTGACCGTGTGTGCGCCCCATCTGACTGTTTCCGTCGGAATTCCCGACGGACTTAGATAGAGAGCAGGTTCTCTATTTTTCTCTATTTTTTTGTCGGAAATTCAGACACATTTTTTGCCCGGTCAAAAGTCAGACCGTGTGTGCGCTGCATAAGACTTTAGGTTGAAGCCACTCCCTTTTGAAGTGTATAGAAAAACGGTACCTAACAGGAATTCCTCAACAGGAATAGAGTCCTGACTGTACTAAGCCAGTGGACTCCCAGAGAAGCCAAGAAAGTCTTACGATTCAAAAAGCTGGTACCCATTGGGGTAGATTCAGGTAGGGGCGCGCACTGCTACGGCGGCGCAGCGTACCGTTTTTACGCTACGCCTCCGTAAATTACTGGAGCTACGCTTCATTCAGGAAGCATTTGCTCCGTAATTTGCGGCGGCGTTTCGTAAAAGGGGCCGGCCTAAGCGCGCGTAATTTAAATGATCCCGTAGGGGGCGTGGATCGAACGTACTGTGCATGCTCCATCGGGAAAATTTCACCAAAGTGCATTGCGGTAAATGACGTCGCAAGGACGTCATTTGCTTCAACGTGAACGTAAATGGCGTCCAGCGCCATTCACGATCCACTTAAGCAAACAACGTAAATTTCGAAAATCGCGACGCGGGAACGACGTCTATACTTACCATTGGCTGCGCCTCCTAATAGCAGGAGCAGCCTTACGACGAAAGCGACGAACGCAAACGACGTAAAACACGACCGCCGGGCGCGCGTACGTTTGTGAATCGGCGTGAGTATGCAATTTGCATACTCTATGCTGACAACTACGGGAACGCCACCTAGCGGCCAGCGTCAGAATGCAGCCTAAGATACGACGGCATAAGAGCCTTATGCCAGTCGTATCTTAGGCTACAGTCGGCGTATCGAGCTTTCTGAATACAGAAAGTTGATACGCCGGCGCTACTTAGCAATTACGCTGCGTATCTATGGATACGCAGGCGTAATTGCTTGCTGAATCTACCCCATTGTCTCCTGATCTCAGTGCAGCCATGTAGGGTCAGTCAGCTTCTGTACTCCAGCAGCCTGTGTCCATGATCTTTAAGAGGCTTTTAGGGAATGCTCCAGGAGGATAGAACAGAGGTCCCCCAGCCAAACCATAGCTGGGACCCCACAAAAAGTGCTTGCAGATCCAGGCAGATTTACCAGAGATACCACAGACCTCAGACTGGGTCCTACTACCCCCAGGAACAGAGCCTTCTGCTCTGGACTCTATCCCATTTATACCCCCCTCAGCCCCCTGCTGGTCACCTTCCATAATGACCAGGGACTGGCTGGGGGGGTATTAACATGCAGGCCAAGGTCATATTCTCCCACCTACTATATCCCAGGGTTCCCTGGTAGACGGAGGTAAGTAATTGAGACCATACCTATAGAGCCCAGAACAGACCTAACTAGTCAAATACTGCTTTCCCTGATTACAGGGGGGGGGGGGGGAAACTAAGAGATTGCATTGGCTTTTTAAATGTTCTGGGGGGCAAAAACTGTTGCCCATAGCTATGACATGCTAAAGACGATGGCCAGAGACTGCAGACATACTACAGCAGATGTTCATAGACTACAGACATATTACAGGAGATTGTCAAAGACTCCATATATTCTACAGGAAACAGTCATAGACTGCAGACATATCACAGCAGATGGTTATAGACTGCAAACACACTAGAGAAGATAGTCAGAGACTGTAAACATACTAGAGGAGATGGTCAGAGACTGCAGACATACTAGAGGTGATGATCATAGACTGCAGGCATACTAGAGGAGATGGTCAGAGACTGCAGGCATAGTAGAGGAGATGGTCAGAGACTGCAGATATACTAGAGGAGATGGTCATGGACTGTATTAGTTAATGCCTAATGTGGTACAACATTCTACTATTGCACAGGGAAGAAAAATAGACATACAGTAGGATGGAAAACAAGCAAAAAATGTCAGTACCTCGGATAAGGCAGAATAATTAGCAGTACAATTACAGATTTCCCCCTTGATAGACAATAGCTGAAATATGCTTTTTTTAACCACTTCCCACCCGCTCAATACACAATTGATGTCCGGGAAGTGGTTGTGAAATCCTGACTGGACGTCTATTGACGTCCTGCAGGATTTCATGCCATGGGGGGCGCGCAGCGCGACGATCAGTGATGCGGGGTGTCAGTCTGACACCCTGCATCTCCGATCTCGGTAAAGAGCCTCCGGCGGAGGCTCTTTACCACGTGATCAGCCGTGTCCAATCACGGCTGATCACGATGTAAACAGGAAGAGCCGTTGATGGCTCTTCCTCACTCGCGTCTGACAGACGCGAGTAGAGGAGAGCCGATCGGTGGCTCTCCTGACAGGGGGGGTTCGCGCTGATTGTTTATCAGCGCAGCCGCCCCTCGGATGCCCACACTGGACCACCAGGGAAGGGGGCAGTAACAAATAAAAAATACATGAGAAAGATGCCAATCAGTGCCCACAAATGGGCACTGACTGGCAACATGGGCACAAGTGCCACCCCTCAGTGTCCATCAGTGCCACCCCTCAGTGTCTATCAGTGCCACCCCTCAGTGTCCCTCAGTGCCACCCCTCAGTGCCCAGTGCCCACCCATGCCCAGTGCCCACCTATCAGTGCCCATCTGTGCCACCCATAAGTACCCATCAGTGCCACCCATGAGTGCCCCTCAGTGTCGCCTATGAGTGCCCAGTGCCACCTATGAGTGCCCATCAGTGCCGCCTATGAGTGCCCATCAGTGCCGCCCATCTGCGCTGCCTATCAGTGTTGATCAGTGCCGCCTATCAGTGCCGCCTATCAGTGCCGCCTCAACGATGCCCGTAATCGAAGAAGAAAACGTACTTATTCACAAAAAAAATAACAGAAAAAAATAAAAACTTTATTTTTTCAAAAATTTCGGTCTTTTTTTAGTTGTTGCGCAAAAAATAAAAATCGCAGAGGTGATCAAATACCACCAAAAGAAAGCTCTATTTGTGGGAAGAAAATGATAAAAACAATTTTGGGTACAGTGTAGCATGACCGCGCAATTGTCATTTAAACAGCGACAGCGCTGAAAGCTGAAAATTGGCTTGGGCAGGAAGGTGCGTAAGTGCCCTGTATGGAAGTGGTTAAAAAAAGAAGAATGTGATAGCCATGTTAGCGCTGACATGGTGATCACATTTTTTTTGCTGTTGATATACAATGCCATATCATTGACAACTGCCACTGTGTTTCTTTCTTGGTGAATGAGACATGGGGCCAGATTCACAGTGGAGATACGCCGTCGTATCTCTCAGAGTATCTATGCGACTGATTCATAGAATCAGTTACACATAGATAGCCATAAGATCCGACAGGTGTAATTGTTTTACACTGTCGGATCTTAGGATGCAGTACCGCGGCCGCTGCTGGGGGGAGTTTGCGTCGTAAACCAGCGTCGGGTATGCAAATTAGGAGTTACGGCGATCCACGACGGATTTTCGCGTTCGCTACGTCGCCGCTAGTCTAGTTTCCCGTCGCAAAGTTAGTCGTCGTTTTAGGTGCCCTAACTTTAGTCAGCAAACGTATTGCTGTCTAAAGTATGGCCGTCGTTCCCGCATCGAAATTTAAAAAATAACGTCGTTTGCATAAGCCTTCCGGGAATACGGAATTACGCTACGCGCGTCGCCGTTCGAATAAATGACGTCACTGCGCGCAAAGCACGACGGGAATTACGAAACGGAGCATGCGCAGTAGGTCCGGCGCGGGCGCGCGCCTAACTTAAATGGCACACGCCCATTTAAATTGCCCGCCGGCGTAGTTTTCATCGCAAGTGCTCTGTGAATCAGGCACTTGCGATGAAAACTTGCGGCGGCGTAACGTATCTACGATACGTTACGCCGCCGCAGTTCTATGTGAATCTGGCCCATCCTGATTGCCCCAACCCTCATAAGCCATTTAAAGCCTATAAATCACGAAGATTCCATTCATTTTACCTTTCACTTGACTATATTGCGTGTTGCTACAATGATGAATTTCACCAATTTTCTTCCCACCAAAATTTCAGCAAAACAAAAACATTTAATTCTGCCCTTCCCCCCACCATTCTGCCTTTTTCATAGACGAACGATTCTCTTGAAATGACAGATTTTTTTTTTGCTATATTTGTTATTTTCACGGCTCTGTGCATTTTTTCCAGGGTGGTTTCCATTACCTCCTTTTAGTGTTTAAGCAGCCACGCACGTTAAATGCAATTATGCATCCCTGATAATCTCTAATCCCTACCTATAGTATGCAAATGGCCCTCAGTACAAGTGAATGGAGCGTTCCCAGGGCCATGGTCGGGGGTCGCTGCTATTTTTAGGAGGTAATAAAGTGCCCCCAGTTAACTGCGGCTGAGCCCCTTAAGCTGTTTACTTGAATGAGTTCAGCCTGGGATAATGGGATCCAGCTTTTTTTTTCTTTCGGATTTTCCCCCCGGATATTTGTTCATTTTGCATTCACTTTTATGCTGCCTCATTAACCCTTTAGCCGCTAAGCTGGACATTTCCCCCCCTGTGCAGTGTGTTCAAATGGCCATGTAATGCTTCCTGAATGGATGGAGATCAGATTATCCACTTCAGTGGAAAAAGAAGGTCTTAACACGGAGGTGATCGATGTCATGGCTCTGCCCTTCTCTCTGGAATGCTGCTTAACCACTTAACCCCCGGACCATATTGCTGCCCAAAGACCAGAGCACTTTTTGCGATTCGGGACTGCGCCGCTTTAACTGACAATTGCGCGGTCGTGCGACGTGGCTCCCAAACGAAATTGGCGTCCTTTTTTCCCCACAAATAGAGCTTTCTTTTTGTGGTATTTGATCACCTCTGCGGTTTTTATTTTTTGCGCTATAAACAAAAATAGAGCGACAATTTTTAAAAAAAATTAATATTTTTTACTTTTTGCTATAATAAATATCCCCCAAAAATATATAAAAAAACATTTTTTTTCCTCAGTTTAGGGCGATACGTATTCTTCTACATATTTTTCGTTAAAAAAAATCGCAATAAGCGTTTATTGATTGGTTTGCGCAAAAGTTATAGCGTTTCCAAAATAGGGGATATTTTTATGACATTTTTATTAATATATATTTTTTACTAGTAATGGCGGCGATCAGCGATTTTTTTTTTCGTTACTGCGACATTATGGCGGACACTTCGGACACTTTTGACACATTTTTGGGACCATTGGCATTTTTATAGCGATCAGTGCTATAAAAATGCATTGGATTACTATAAAAATGCCACTGGCAGTGAAGGGGTTAACACTAGTGGGCGGGGAAGGGGTTAAGTATGTCCCTGGGTGTGTTCTTAATGTAGGGGGGGGGGTGGCCGGCCTCACTAGGGGAAACACTGATCCTCTGTTCATACATTGTATGAACCGAAGATCAGCATTTCCCCTGCTGACAGGACCGAGAGCTGTGTGTTTACACACACAGCTCCCGGTCCCCGCTCTGTACCGAGCAATCGCGGGTGCCCGGCGGCGATCGTGCCTGCCGTGCACACGCACGGAAGTCGGGAGCGAGCGGGGGGGGCCCTAGTGGCCACTCAAAGAGCCGACGTTATACTACGGGCTCTCGCCCAGGAGAGCCGACCTGCCGCCGTAGAATGACGGCGGCTGGTCGGCAAGTAGTTAAAGAGGACCTGGCACCTTTGACATATGGGATGTGCTAAAAGGGAATCCACAAGGGCAGACAGAAAATGCTATGAAGATAACTGGTATGTTTGCAGTGCAGGTTCCCATGAATACACCATGGCGTCCATTGATCAGGGTCCATTAACCACTTGCTTACTGGGCACATATACCCCCCTCCTGCCCAGGTGAAATTTCAGCAAGCGCGCGCAATTTAAATGATCCCGTAGGGGGCGGGAATCATTTAAATTAGACGCTTTCCCGCGCCGATCGTAGAGCGCATGCTCCGTCAGGAAACTTTCCCGACGTGCATTGCGGCAAATGACTTCGCAAGGACGTCATTTGCTTCAAAGTGAACGTGAATGGTGTCCAGCGCCATTCACGAATCACTTACGCAAACTACGTAAATTTGAAATTTCGCGACGCGGGAACGACGGGTATACGTAACATTGGCTGCCCCTGCTAATAGCAGGGGCAGCCTTACGCGAAAACCGCCGTACGGAAACGACGTAAATTGCGTACGCAGGGCTCGCGCAACGTTGTGAATCGGTGTTAGTATGCAATTTGCATACTATACGCTGAGCACAACGGGAACGCCACCTAGCGGGCATCGCAAGAATGCAGCCTAAGATATGCGGGCATAAGAGCCTTATGCCGCGCATATCTTAGGCTGCAGCCGGCGTAACGAGGTTCCTGAATCAGGAGCATTCGTTACGCCGGGGCAAGTAAGCAATTGCGCTGTGTAACCTACAGGCGCAATTGCTTCTTGAATCCAGGCCAATATTTTTTACTTGTTGCTATAATTAATATCCCAAAAAAAAATAAAAAATTTCAGTCTAGGCCGATACGTATTCTTCTACATATTTTTGGTAAAAAAAAAAATCGCAATAAGCGACTGGTTATTTCAGCAAGCGCTCTGTGATTGGCTGTGTCCAAGGGACACGGCCAGCACAGAGTTTCCCCGCTGCGCGCTCGGAGGAAAGGAGGAAAGGGGCGGACGTCAATTGACGTCCTGTTGGGTTTTCAGGTCCGCGCTGTAGCCGTCATTCGGCTATAGCGCGGGCCTCAGGTGGTTAAAGCGTATAGTCATGTTCAATGCATGGAAATTTCAAAAAACTACACACAAGCGGAATTCCCGACAGAAAACGTCAAATGGCAGCTTTACGTCAGAAATTCCGATCGTGTGTAGGCTCCATCGGACTTTTGCTGTTGGAATTCCCGCCAGCAAAAGATTGAGAGCAGGTTCTCAATTTTCCAGAGGGAAAAAAAATTCCTATCGGGAAATGCGATCATTTGTATGCTTTTTCCGACGCGCAAAAAAACATGCATGCTCGGAAACAATCTGACGCATTGCTCGGAAGCATTGAACTTCTTTTTCTCGGCTCGTCATAGTGTTGTACGTCACCGTGTTCTTAACGCTTGAAAGTTCAGAGAACTTGTGTGACGGTGTGTATGCAAGCCAAGCTTGAGCGGAATTCCGTCAGAAAAAACATCCAACTTTTTTCCGGCGGAAATTCCGCTCATGTGTACAGGGCATTACTGTATACTACAACAAGGTTAGGGATATGTGTTTTAATATTCTACCTTTAGGAGGTCCTGATTGCCCTGTATATATGTAGCACTATCCCCGCAGGGTCCGCTGGTAACTGGTTCCACTTGCATCTGGACACAAGCTTGGTTTTGTTGTTTTATTAGGGGTAAAAACTTGGATGGGGTAAAGGGGGTTATGGGATGTCCAACTTGACTGGAAAAATGAATGGGGGCAATTCCCTTCCTATGTACAAAATCCTGGACTGTGCTCCTCCCATAACTCCATCAGTCCTGAACAATCAAAAAAGCAAAAGTCCCTTGAGGACTAGGAGGAACTCTTGGTCCCTTTTAGAAAATAGCACAGTACCGTATTTATCGCGGTATAAAGTGCTCCCGCGTATACCGCGCACCCCTAAAGTGGCCCCCAATCCTGTGGAAAAAAAGTTTATTTTGTACTTACAGTTTTGGTGTCTTGCGCGGCGTCCATCGGCGGCCTCGTCGGGTCCGGCGTCCGTCTGCGGCTAGGCATGTGCAATTTTTTAAGTTACGAATACGTTTTCCGTCATTTTTCGTTATTTTAGTTGATTCGTTAACATACGAATGAACGAATGGTTTAGCGCAATTAATAACGAATAACGATATTTTCAAAATAACGAATATGGAAAACAACGAAGATACGAAAGAAGAAAGAAACGAAAACATAGAAACAACGAAAATACCGAACCCAAAAAAAAAAAATAATTACGAAAAACAAAATGAACGAAAATGCAAACTTACTAATATTCGAAGACCGAAAAGAAAACGAAATGCCGAACAAAGACTAAAAAACGAAAATCAAAACTAACGAAAAATAAATTACGGATCTTCGGAAAACTGAAATGAAAACAACGAAAATACAAAATAATGTAAATTAGCTTTCGTTAGTACTGTAATATTTCTGACCAATAGCCACTGAGCGCTGTCCCTTTCCTCTGACGAGGTTTGTTCCTTCCCCCAATGAGCTTCTTTCTCATTACCTCCTGGCTCATTGTGTCTTTTTCTGTGTTAGACTGCAGTGCATCTACTTTCTAGATTTGTATTTGTAATATCTGACATATTTTAGTTTTCTTCTACGTCAGACTTCATTCTAGACAGGGTGTGTGTGCTAACTAAGACAGTCAAGTCAATCACAGTAAAATCCGAATTACAAAATTACGACGAGTAGTGTGTCGAATAAACGTAAAATGTATTCTAACAGAATTACGAATGCAATAAAATCTACAAAAGTACGTTTTTACAATCAAAGGAAATTAGACATGAAAATACGAATGATCATAAAGCAACGAAAATATATTTCTTTACGAAAATACGAATGCGGCATGATGGAAAATATAATATAAATACGAATAACAAAACAACGAAAATTAAACTAACGTAAAAACGAAGGAACGAATAAAATCATTTTAAAAATACGAACGCGGCAGAATACAAAATATAACGAAAATACGAATCTCGATTGAACGAAAAATAAACTAACAGAAAAAAACAGAAAACGGAAAAAAGAGTGTTACGAAAATACTAAAGAGTACGAATACGATAACTAACGTCTTACGAAATTACGACTCGTTACGAATCACGATAAACGAACAGAAACGAAACAGAAATAAACGAAAATTTTTGCTGTGCACATGTCTATCTGCGGCTTTGGGTGTCCTCTTCATCGGGTCCGGCGTCCTTCTGCGGCTTCGGGTGTCCTCTTCGTCGGGTCCGGGGGCCGTCTGCGGGTGTCCTCTTCGTCGGGTCCGGGGTCCGTCTGCGGGCTTCGGGTGTCCTCTTCGTCGGGTCCGGGGGCCGTCTGCGGGCTTCGGGTGTCCTCTTCGTCGGGTCCGGGGTCCGTCTGCGGGCTTCGGGTGTCCTCTTCGTCGGGTCCGGGGGCCGTCTGCGGGCTTCGGGTGTCCTCTTCGTCGGGTCCGGGGTCCGTCTGCGGGCTTCGGGTGTCCTCTTCGTCGGGTCCGGGGTCCGTCTGCGGGCTTCGGGTGTCCTCTTCGTCGGGGCCGGCGTCCTTCTGCGGCGTCCTCGCGTCCTCCCCGCTTGTTTCCCGCGCCGAGTTTGAATACGGCGCCGACATATACAGAGCGCAGTACACTCGTGTATTGTCGGGCAGGCTCGGCAACACTCGCGCTCACGTCCTGTACGTCCAGGACATCAGCGCGGAAGGTGCCGAGACTGCCGAGACTGCCCGACTATACCCGATCTGTATATGTCGGCGCAGTATTCAAAACTCGGCGCGGGAAAGCGGGTATCGGCATATACCGCGCACCCACGATTTTGCCCTGATTTTCAGAGCAAAAAAGTGCGCGGTATACGCCGATAAATACGGTATGTTGTAAACTGCATATAGGAGTATCTCCTCTCCTCTCCTTTGTATAACTGCAAGCTCTATTGCCTGCAGAAACTACCTGGGGACCCGGAATCTGCTGGGCTTGGCTATTTGTCTACCAGCCCACCTGGCTGCTTTGAAGATCTCCCAGGGCAAGGGATATGAAGGGTCAAGCACAGCGCTGTCCTCCTGAAAGACTGACGATGATCATCACATGCCTGACGAAGGGGTCCTGCGCGGCTCCGAAACGTTGCACTTTCCTTTGTGATGTGATCTCTTTCATTAAAAACTTTTGGACGGAAGTTGTCGATCCACGGTGTGCTGGCGAGTATGAACGATTGTTTGAAGTTTCCAAGACCCAACTGGTAATCGCTGCAGCTCCCACCATTTTATGAACCATATCTGCCAGGAACGTGTGCGATAGGAATATTGATCAGACTGCTACTGTACATGTGGAAGTCTCCCCCCTTGTGAATCCCTGAGTGTGCTTATGTACTTTCTCTGTCCTGATAGGATCTTCCAAAGCCAGCCTGAGCCCAGCCTGGAGGCAGAGCCCCCCTCCAGACCCCCAGGGGTTCCCTCTTAGGCCACCGGGTAGCTTTCTAAGCACTCCATATTTGACCCTTGCTGGCATGGCTCTACCATATTTAAGGGCTGACTCAACCACCCTGCCAAGACATTATGCCTGGGGATTGACCAAGTTCCCGCAACTATGCAAATCAGCCACCTGGCCTCTGCCCACTAACTCCTAGAAGCTTCTACCAGATTCCAGATCCAGGGGGAGGTACCAGAGATAAGCCTCTGTAGAGCCATCCAGCCTGACCTGCAGTAACCATTACCCAATTTCAGACTCACAAACTAACCATGAGTCATAACTTAAATTTGCCTGCACTAACACTAGTAGCTCACTAGAGGGTGCTATGTATATCTTTGGCTACCAATGAAGGGATCCCCAGCAGGAGAAAGGGGGTCCTGATTCCCTTATATAGTTCTTTAGTTAACACTAGAGGGGTCATCAGCAGGAGGAAGGAGGTCATGATTCCCCTATATCGATTTAAACCACTTCCCTACCGAGTCATTGTAAAATGACGTTGGCGGGAACCCTGCCTCCGGGTGGATGTCATATGACGTCCTGGGCTTCCCGGGCGGCTAGGGGGGCGCTCGGAACCCAGTGCGCGTGCCCGGCGGCCGCAATGTCCGCCGGGCACCCATGATTGCCCGCAATCACGGCAGGACCATGGATCACGGCAGGACACAGATCCAAGTCCTGTCAGAGGAGAGGAGACCGATGTGTGTTCTCAGTACAGAGGAACACACATCGGTCTCCTCCCCTTGTGAGTCCCCTCCCTCTACAGTTAGAATCACTCACTAGGGAACATATTAACCCCTTGATCGCCCCCCCAGTGTTAACCCCTTCCCTGCCAGTCACATTTACACAGTAATCAGTGCAGTTGTATAGTGCAGTTGTATAGCACTAATCGCTGTATAAATGTGAATGGTCCCAAAAATGTGTCAAAAGTGTCCAATGTGTCCATCGCAGATCGTCGCCATTACTAGTAACAAAATATAAAAACTCTATAAATCTATCCCTTATTTTGTAGATGCTATAACATTTGCGCAAACCAATCAATAAAGGCTTATTGCGTTTTTTTTTTTTTTTTTTTTTAAATATGTAGAAGAATACATATCACCCTAAACTGAGGAAAAAAATATGTTTTTGTTTTTAAATTTGATATTTATTAAATCAAAAAGTAAAAAATATTGTGTTTTTTTTCAAAATTGTCGCTCTTCTTTTGTTTATAGCGCAAAAAATAAAAACCGCAGAGGTGATCAAATACAACCAAACAAAAGCTCTATTTGTGGGGGAAAAAAACATAAAGATTTAATTTGGGTACATTGTTGCATAACCGCGCAATTGTCATTCAAAGTGTGACAGCGCTGAAAACTAAAGGAAAGAGGTCCTGAATGATTCTCCTATATAGATTTTAAGTTATCACTAGAGGGATCACCGGCAGGAGAAAGAAGGTCCTGATCCCTATATATAGATCCTTAGTTATTACTAGAGGGATCACCAGCAGGAGGAAGAAGGTCCTGATTCCTCTATATAGATCCTTAGTTATTACTAGAGGGATCACCAGCAGGAGGAAGAAGGTCCTGATTCCTCTATATAGATCCTTAGTTATTACTAGAGGGATCAACAGCAGGAGGAAGAAGGTCCTGATCCCTATATATAGATCCTTAGTTATTACTAGAGGGATCACCAGCACGAGGAAGAAGGTCCTGATTCCTATATATAGATCCTTAGTTATTACTAGAGGGATCACCAGCAGGGGGAAGAAGGTCCTAGTTCTCCTATAATCAGAGCTTTTTTTCTCAGAAAATAGGTGCAGGAACTCAACCACGACCCTGATCAGATTTCACAAAAAGTAGAAGGGTCTTAAAGGGGCATTAAATACCAGGATTGCATTACATACAGAGTGCAGAGTTCAGGAGGGTTGCACACAGAGTGCAGAGCTGTCACTTATAAACACAGAAACCAGACTTCTGTGTTTACAAGTGATTGTGGTGAGCAGGCACCAAAGGGTCTGAGCCAGAGGTGGTGGAACTGAGTTCCCCCAAGTTCCCCCTGAAAAAAAGCCCTGCCTATAATGATTTGTAGTGATCACTAGAGAGATCGCCAGCAGGAGGAAGGATGTTCTAATTCCTCTATATAGATCTTTAGTTATTACAAAAGGGATCACCAGCAGGGGATTCCCCTATATACAGTTGATCTTTAGTTAGACCTCATTTACAATACTAACTCCAGTTCTGAAGACCTCACATACAAAATTGTATTTTTAATATAGAACAAGTCCAGAGATGGTCAACAAAAATGGTGAAAGGTCTGAGGGATAATTATCAGAAAACCTAATATGAACAGTTTTGAGGAAAAAAGGGAAAAGGGGGATATGACTGAAACATATAAATACACGAAGGGCATAGTTGCCAACATTGTAAAAAAATGTTTAGGGCCACTTTTTTGCCTGTAGGCATGGCTCAAAGGGGGTGTAGTTGGAGTCTGAGATGAACGAGGGATGAAGGGAGAAAGAGGGAGGGACAGGGAGAGGGGAGAGAGAGAGGGAAGAGAGGGAGGCGAGAGAATGTGAGGATAGAGAGGGGGAGAGAGAGGGAGGGGAGAGAGAGAGGGGAGAGAGGGAGGGAGAGAGAGAGGGGAGAAAGGGAGAGGGGGGAGAGATAGAGGGGGAACTGCAATTGTCATTTTTACAATAATCAATGCATTTTTATAGCATGTTTTGCTGTAAAAATGACAATCGTCCCAAAAAAATTGTCAAAATTGTCCGATGTGTCCGCCATAATGTCGCAGTCACGAAAACAAATCGCTGATCGCCGCCATTGGCTGGCGCTGCTGTCATCACATCCAGTGACGTGGCGCGCTGAGGGGCGGGGCAGAGTGATACAGTGAGCGGCTATGGCCGCTCGCTGTATCACGGGAGCGCGCCCGCAATTAGTGACCACCATGCGAGCTCTCGCATGACTGTGGTGACTAATTGCGGGGAGGACCAGAGACAGCCACCGAGAGACCCCAGAAGACGTGGATCAGGGCCACTCTGTGCAAAACGAACTGCACAGTGGAGGTAAGTATAACATGTTTGTTATTTTAAAAAAATATTTCCTTTAGCAACGCTTTAACTATTCTTTACACGTTATATTGTTTGTAGCAAGAACCTGTTCACAATGTGAGAACAATGGGGTCATGGGTTTTGAGGATCCCACCAGCCTGGAATGGGGTCGCTTTTCCTAGCAGGAAATTTTCTTTATTAATGTATCTTAATTACTGTCAGAATGTCAGACTGTTTCTTGATTTCCGTAATACTGTTACATGTCCTGTATGTTTGTAACATGCTGATTTTTTTGTTCTCAATAAAAACTATGGGCCAGATTCACAAAGCACTTACGCCGACGTATCTAGAAATGCGCGGCGTAATTAAAAAATGCGCCCCGCGTATCTATGCGCCGTATCCTCAAAACGAGATATGCCGTCCAACGTAAAACGATTACACCGGCGCATCTTGGAGCGCAAAATACCCTAGACACACCATTGATTTGCTAGTTAAATATGCAAATGAGGGAGATACGGCGATCCACAAAAGTACGTTTGTGCGGCGTAGGCTACGCCCTGTGCGCATCTGCTAGTTTCCCGGCGGAAATTTACACCTTATAAAAGGTGCCTTAAATTTGCACCAGCCGTGTAAAGGTCAGCTAAAGCAATACCGTTAGGGAAGAGCAGAGCACACACACTTGCAGGACAACAATCTGTATGCCAACATGCCAGGGGCATCCATGCTCATAGCTATACTAGTGACTTTAGAGGAACGCAGAAGGAGGAGGTAACGGAGGAGGAGGAGGAGGGCGGCACAGGAGAGGATATACCGCACACACCTAGATGTCTTTGGCATGGCTGTTTCTGAGGTGTATCGCAACTTCAGATTCAGCCCTGAAGCCATCATGGAATTAACCACAACCTTGCAGGATGACATCACCAGCCCAACACACCGCTCACATGCACTGGAGCCACTGGTCAAGGTACTGGCAACACTCCATTTCCTTGCCACTGGCTCTTTTCAGCGTACAAGTGGAGCAGTGGCTGGGATGTCACAATCCTCCATTAGCAGATGCGTGCACCAGGTTGTCCCTGCAATCCTGAGACGCATGGCCAACCAAATCATCAAACCCACCCAGGAGGACCTGCGGATGAAGACAATGACAGATTTCTACAAAATCGCCAGATTCCCACGCACTGTGGGGGCCATTGATTGCACACATGTGGCACTACAGCCCCCCCATGAGACAGAGCACATGTACCGCAATCGGAAGCATTGGCATTCAATCAAATGTCCAGGTGATAGTCAATGCCCAATACCTCATATGGCACGTCCGTGCCAAACACCCAGGATCCAGACATGACAGCTTCATATACCGTCAAAGCAACATCCCAAGAGAATTTGAACAGAACGTGTATGGGGACAGCTGGCTGGTTGGTGAGTGACATGGGTGTCAGGTATGACTGTCCCCCCCCATGATGCAGACATCACGAGGGGCACATGCATGACTAACATCCTCCTGTCTTTTCCCTTCCAGGTGACTCTTCATATGCACTGGGACTCCATCTTATGACTCCATACCGGAACCCCCAAACCCCAGGAGAGGAAAACTACAATGCTGCACACATACGTACCCGTGCAGTGGTGGAACGAACCTTTGGCCTCCTGAAGTTCCGTTTCCGATGCCTGGATAAGTCTGGGGGTACCCTGTTGTATTCCCCAAACTGTGTGCCAGATCATCGGTGCATGTTGCATGCTGCACAACTTCGCAGTGAGAAGGGGCCTGGAGATTGACATACGTGATGACCTGACCCCCCAACCAGACATTCCCCCCTGACCGAGGGTACCCCCTCTTCTGAGGGAACAGCAGCCAGGAGACGCCTCGCAGAAGGCATCTTTGCACAGTAAACACACACATTAAACATGGCACAATGAGAATGCATGCATGCACACCACTGTGGTCCCTAGCACACACACCCCACATCCTCATCGAATTGGATTAGACTGAAGTACCCCGCATGGTACTAGGGAGCAGCAAGGCCACGCCAAGGCTCCAATTATGTCACTGTGCATTCATACACCATTCACATGGACCTGGGATCACTTCTCCCTGGTCCTGGGGATCCTTAATCCACCAAAAATGAGGGTGACACCCTTTTTTCATCAGGAATGTCACCCCCACATTCATACATCATTCACACAAATATAACAAATCATAATCACAGTAGAATTAAAAAAATCATAAAAAAAAATCAAAAGTACACCCAAAATTAACGGCGGCGTGAGCTACGCCTGGGCCGGCCACGGCCACGGCCAACCAGGGGAGACTCATGGGGGGGGGGAGCAGGGGAAGGAGGAGCCTCCCCTGGTGTCTGTACAACTGCTGGCCTGCCCTCCAAGGCCACAGCTATCCTGTTCAGGCCCACAGTGAGGGCTGCCGTATTGGCCTGGACAGCCTGGGTATTGGCGTGGACAGCCTGGGTCAGGGCACTCACCTCCAGGGCCGCGCCTGCTGTGGCGGTCTGCAGGTCACAAGAACAAGTTATGACCGCCAACGAGTTTGTGCTCAATTCAGTGACCAAGTATTTTATGGAGCCCAGGCTGTCCTCCATCTGGGCCAAAGTCCGGGTGACCTGACCCAGATGTTGGGTCTGACGGGCCTGGTCCCTCCGCAGATTTGCAGGCAGAAACTCGGCCACCCCCCTGGTCTTCTGGGTGGCCTTCCTGCCTGCAGCTGAGGCTTGTGGCCTGGGAGGAGGGGAGAGTCTCCTTGGGTGGAAGACCTGTTGGGGGAGGATTGGGAGGGGCTACCCCTGATGGAGGCCTGACTGCTGCCAGCCTTAGGGGAAGCCACATCCAAAAGGCCAAGGATTTCCCTGGCAAGGTCCATCCGATCATCCTCAACCTCCCCCCCTCATCCTCCTTCCCCTCAAGCTCCTCCCCCTCAAGCTCCTCATGAGGTGAGGTGTGGCCACTCCCCTGCGCCCTGGGGACTCCTGGCTTTCTTGGGGCTCTTCAGCAGCCTGTTGTCCGGGGGATGGAGCAGACTGGCCTGATGGCCCAGCAACCTCCTGGCCATCTGTGGATGACACAAAACATACACAGGTTGGAGGATCCACACACTTGGCACATATTCCCTCCCCCCCCCCCCCACACATGCTACTCGCCAGATAGAGAAAAAAAAAACTTACCTGTCCTCACGGCCTCATCGGAGTCAAAGCCAGGCAGGCCCACCACTTGCTGGCTGTGGAAGCACAGAGCCACCGCACGCTCCTCATCTGTCCACCTGACGGTGCAAGGTGGCCCCCCTCCAGTGCCCCTGGCATGGGCAGTTACCTTGGCCAGCTTCTCACGGACCAGGCTCCTCAGATCATTGATCTTCTTTGCGATCCCACTGGTGGTCCTCGTCTCACCCCCCCCCGCATTGATCTCATCAGTAATCTGCTGAAGGATCGCCTTCTTCCTGGCAGGGGTGATGTCCCGGCTCTCAGGGCCATGCAAATATCGCCCATATCGGGTGATCGCCCTAGCGAGGATTTGCTTCTCATGCACCGAGAAGTTCAGCTTTCTCCTCTTGGGTGCCATCTCACCACACAGCACTCAGCACCAAACAGACACAAAAATCAGACAGAACAAACAAACACAAAAAGACACAGAACAAACAAACACAAAAATCAGACAGCAAAAACCAGACACCAAAATCAAACCGCACAGACAGCTAATACAAATTCAAAAAAACACACAGAAAAAACAAACACAAAAATCACACGGAAAAAACAAACACAAAAAACACTCAGAAAAAACAAACAGCTACTACAATCTCCTACTTCAATAAATCTTTACTCTAACACTACTACACTAACCAACAAACAGCCACAGACAACAGAACAAAAGCACCTCGCTTCAGGAAGGGGAACACAGGGATGTACTTTTGCAATGGAAGGGCGTTTGTCTGGGGCTATTTATACACAGGGCGTATCTCACTAAGTATGCTTGGCCTATTTCCTATCTCACTGATTGAGCCGGGCCGAGTTCTGAGCATGCCCAGTGAGGAGCATATTCATGCGCGCATGCGCAGTACGGCCGGCACTTCATTTGCATGGGGTCACGGCTCATTTCAATGGAGCATGCCTACTTCCTTCCCACTTTCAATTACCCCGCCTTACGCCTCGGAATTTACGTTACGCTGGCGCAAATTTGGGCGCAAATACTCTGTGGATACGGTACTTGCGTCACGAAATTGACCCGGCGTAACGTAACAGAGATGCGCTACGCCGATCTAAATATGTGCCCAGGGGTGGACTGACAACTCATGGGGCCCCCGGGCAATAGAAGATTATGGGGCCCCTCTGGCTTACAGATGGCCACCACGCCATGAGGTAGTGCAGAGGCGGGCAGCTAAAATCTTGGGATATTCACATTAAAAGCATGTCATTTTCGGACATATCAGGGACAGATCTAAAAAAAACACAGATTTTTACATACTGTCCCTGGTTTTACTGAGCCTGGCAACCCGGATGGGGCCCCCAAGTGGCATGGGGCCCTCGGGCAGTGCCCGAGTGACTCAATGGTCAGTCCGCCCCTGTATGTGCCGCTCTACGTGAATCTGGCCCTATGGTCTTAACCTTACCTGTTTTTCAGACTTGGTGTTTACAAGATTAAAACAGTTTTTTTTGCTAGAAAATTACTTAAAACCCCCAAACATTATATATATTTTTTCTAACACCCTAGAGAATAAAATGGCGGTCATTGCAATACTTGCACACCGTATTTGTGCAGCGGTCTTACAAGCGCACTTTTTTTGGAAAAAAATCACTTTTTTGAATTGAAAAATAAGACAACAGTAAAGTTAGCCCATTTTTTTTTATATTGTGAAAGATAATGTTACGCCGAGTAAAATGATACTCAACATGTCACGCTTCAAAATTGCGCCCGCTTGTGGAATGGCGTCAAACTTTTACCCTTAAAAATCTCCATAGGCGACGTTTAAAAAAATCTATAGGTTGCATCTTTTGAGTTACAGAGGAGGTCTAGGGCTAGAATTATTGCTCTCGCTCTAACGATCGTGGTGATACCTCACTTGTGTGGTTTGAACACCGCGTTTCATATGTGGGCGCTACTCACGTATGCATTCGCTTCTAAGCGCGAGCTTGTCGGGACAAAAATTGTTTTGTTTTCTTATTTTTCTTTATTTATTTTATTAATTTGTACTCTAAAAAAAAAAAATGGGTCACTTTTATTCCTATTACAAGAAATGTAAACATCCCTTGTAATAGAAAATGGTGTCAAAAAGACCTCAGATCTCATATTTAGACTAAAATGCAAAAAAATTAAAAATAAATTGTCATTTGAAAAAATGACAATAAGAAAATATTGCTTTAAGAAGCATGGGCGGAAGTGATGTTTTGACGTCGCTTCCACCCTGCTATGCTGCCACCCTGCCAGCCGAGGAGAGGAAAGGACCCGATCGCCTCCGCCGACGGCTTCGGTAAGCGGCAGAGGGCGCAGGAGAGCGGCGGGAGTGGGGGCCTCTCCCGCCACCGATAACAGTGATCTTGCGCCGAATGTTCCGCGTAGACCACTGTTATCGTTTAAAGGATCGCGCACTGAAAAGATGGATATCTCGGTTGTGGCAGCAGCTGCTGCCGTTACCGAGATATCCATCTTTAAAAAAATGACGTATATATATACAGTGAGTGGTTTTTAAAGCGGAGGTTCAGTAAAAAAATTAAAAAAATTAAAAGTCAGCAGCTGCTAACACTGTAGCTGCTGACTTTTAATAAGGACACTTACCTGTCCTAGTCGCCAGCGATGTCGGCCCCCGCTGAGGCCGATCCTCGATCCTGGCAGCTCCAGGCGCCGCCATCCACAGTAAGGGAAACAGGCAGTGAAGCCGTGCGGCTTCATTGCCCGTTTCCTACTGTGCATGCGCGAGCAGCGCGGCGCTTTGTGAATGGGCCGGCTGCTTTCTGGGATACACACAGTTCCCAGAAGGCAGAGCACCCCATTCACAAGAAGAAACCGAGTGTAGGAGGAGGAAGAGAATCCACCGCGGAGGATGAAGAGGCAGATTCAAGACTTCCGCATAGCAACAGCTATTTAGGGTAAGTAAAAAATATTTTTTTTTGTTCCATTTTATTTTTTTTTATTTATTTTTTAGATTTTTGGAGGAAATTTTTTTTTCAGGGTGGAACTCCACTGTAAGTGGTTAAAGAAATTCTTTAGTTAACAAAAAATGTAATAAAAACATTACAGTTACTTACAGTTTAAAACAGAAAAATAAAAACCTAGGGCCAGATTCACAGTCGAGATACGACGGAGTATCTCAGATACTCCGTCGTATCTCTCAGAGTATCTATGCGACTGATTCATAGAATCAGTTACGCATAGATATCCCTTAGATCCGATAGGTGTAATTGTTTTACACTGTCGGATCTTAGGATGCCATACCGCGGCCGCCGCTGGGGGGAGTTCGCGTCGTAAACCAGCGTCGGGTATGCAAATTAGGAGTTACGGCGATCCACAACGGTTTTTCGCGTTCGCTACGTCGCCGCTAGTCTAGTTTCCCGTCGCAAAGTTAGTCGTCGTTTTTGGTGCCTTAACTTTACACAGCAAACGTATTGCTGTATAAAGTATGGCCGTCGTTCCCACGTCGAAATGTAAAAATTCACGTCATTTGCGCAAGCCGTCCAGGAATATGGAATTACGCTACGTGCGTCGCCGTTCGAAAAAATGGCGTCACTTCACGCAAAGCACGGCGGGAGTTATGAAACGGAGCATGCGCAGTAGGTTGCGGCGCGGGAGTGCGCCTAATTTAAATGGCACACGCCCATTTAAATTACGCGGGCTTACGCCGGAGGCCGCCGGCGTAGTTTTCATCGCAAGTGCTTTGTGAATCAGGCACTTGCGGCGGTGTAACGTATCTACGATACGATACGTTACGCCGCCGCACTTCTACCTGAATCTGGCCCATATTTCTTTCCATTTTTTTTTTTTTGAGGACATTTTTTTTTCAGGGTGGAACTCCACTTTAAGTTGGTAAAGAAATTATTTTATTAACAAAAAATTAAATAAAAAAATTACAGTTACTTACAGTTTAAAACAGAAAAATAAAAACCTAGTAATCTCACTCAAAATCAATAATTTTTTTTTTTAATATCCGTATTAAACTTTATTATCTGTTCTTGACAAAAAAAAAAATCTATACAATACACACAATTTTTTCTACATAATTTTTTTTAAATAAATCCTTGTACTATTGAAATTATTTTCTGGTTACTAGTCGATGGTGAAACTACACTAAGAAAAACAAAAAAGTAAAAAAAAAAAAAAAAGCTATTTGTTTTATTCCAGGCCTGAATAGAACTGGGAGCTTGTATTTTGTCTTGTGAGTGAAGGAAGCGAGCACAGAGCTTTCTTTATTTCGGGTCTTGCGTGATGTATCATTCCCTCCCCATGGATTTAGTGAAAGCTGATACCATTAGATGTAGCCCTCCTACTTATCTCCCCCTCCCACTCTTTTCAGCTTCTGTGTTTCTGGTGAGAACAAACTAAATTCACAAGACCTGCTGGAAGAAAGATTCAGACACACAACATTGCCTCTCTGCTGCATCAATTTTCACTTCAAACCTTCGCATATTTTTACGGCACAGCTGAACAAAATTGATATGTGTTACGCGGGATTGGAGCTGTCTTCGGGTTCTAACAACAATTTAAAGGGATTGTTTGGGATCTAGTACCGCAACGCCTCAAACCCTCGGAAGTTATGCTTTCGAGACACCTGCGAAGACAACCTGGGAAAAGAAGTCTTCCTTGACTAATTCCTGGTAGACAAAGGAATTGTCAACAGCAATGGCCGTTCAAGCTGCAATCATGAACCATCACTTTATGCCCTTGTATTTTCCGGGATCCCATGTGGGTTTCGAGAAAGCCTATCACGAAGGGGTTGAATTTCTCGGTGCCGTTGAAACCGGCGGCGACTATAAAGAGTCTAGCAAGGACTTGCTTAGTTTCATCAACTCGGCTTCCAGCAACATCAAGCTGGCCTTGGACAAACCCGTGAAGTCCAAACGGAAGGTCAATCATCGGAAGTATCTGCAAAAACAGATTAAAAGATGCACAGGGATGATCGGTAACGGCAACCCAAGCCAAGGGTCTCCTAAAGGACCGTTAGCATCACCCAGTAGCACCAGCCCTCAAAGCTATCACTGTAAACCACCTCCAAAGAGGGACAGCACCCAGACCAACTTGCAAAGCAAAAGTCTAGCGGCCCTGTTTGACAACACCAAGGAAGTCCGCGGAGAAAGATGCAAAAAAGTTCCCCTGAGGAATCGCAACCTCCCTCCGTCTTTTTTCACTGAGCCTGCTAATTGTTCGTCAGGGCTTCTGTCCAATTCTGTCGAAACTTTAAAAGAGTTGGATAAGGCCAGTCAAGAGACCATGGAGTATTTTGACCTGTTGGACTCGGATTACAACAACATGATCTCAGAGCAAGAGATCATTCAGGGAGCGTCAATGAGGATACACCAGGACATCACGGCGGAGCATTCTATGTATGAGCCACATCATTTGCTAAACGGGATCCTTTATTCTGACCCCTGGAATCCATGTAATCTCATTAAAAAGAGTCCCGTGGGAACTTGCAGTGCAAACCCCAATGATAATTCGAAATGCCTACCAATGCCAGGGATGGTCTTCACCGGTAATGGTGACTCAAGCCTTCCCGCTGCGATAGAAGACAACTGTTCTACACTGACTTCATTTACTCCCTGCTACACTGAATGCTCCTTGCCCCAAATGTTTTACGACTATAACTCAGGATACAACAGAATTGGCTATCCTGTTCTGTAGATGAAAATACTTCTCTAAAGTAGCTTCAGAAGAGAGGTGTGCAATAAAATAGTCAATGCAAACTAGTGGCAACCCTAAAAAGTTTGGACAGATGTCTGCAAGTATAATTAACTATAAAAAAATACACTTTTTTTTACTTTTTGCTTTTTTTTTTTTTAAGTACATTTTTTTAAATTTTACTTTGAATTTTTTTATTTTTAATATAATAACATAAGCTATTATATGTTTTATATTCCTGAATAGAACATGGTTTCCAACCACAGAAAGCCATATTTTTTATTTTCAGGAGTGTATCTATGTAAAACCAATATGGGGGTCTATTTAGACCTGTTTTCACACTTAGGCTTCATTTCCATGGACGTTTTTGGACGTTTTTACAGCCACTTTTCTGAGCGTTTTTTGCAGCTTAAAAACGGCTCTCCATGTTAGTCTATGGCCTCATGCCCACCATGACGTTTTTGAGCTGTAGATGGCTGAGCCGTTTTTAAGCTGCAAAAAAAAAAAAAAACAGGACCAGTGCGTTCTGAAGCTCCAGCTTTAGAGCTGTAAAAACGCCAGACATTAAAAACGCTCAAAAACGCAAAAAAACGCTACCGCAGCGTTTTTGAGCTCCAGCTCAAAAAAAAAAAATGGACAGCCGTTTTTAAAGTGGAGGGTTCACCCAAAAACTTTTTTTTTTAACATTAGATTGATTGATTGGCTCGTTTTGTCAAGGAGAATCGGGTATTTTTTTTACAATCGAAGCAGTACTTACCGTTTTAGAGATAGATCTTCTCCGCCGCTTCCGGGTATGGGCTGCGGGACTGGGCGTTCCTATTTGATTGACAGGCTTCCGACAGGCTTCCGACGGTCGCATATAGCGTGTCACGATTTTCCGAAAGTAGCCGAACGTCGGTGCGCAGGCGCCGTATAGAGCCGCACCAACGTTCGGCTTCTTTCGGCTACTCGTGACGCGATGTATGCGACCGTCGGAAGCCTGTCAATCAAATAGGAACGCCCAGTCCCGAAGACCATACCCGGAAGCGGCGGAGAAGATCTATCTCTAAAACGATAAGTACTGCTTCGATTTGAAAAAAAAACACCCAATTCCCCTTGACAAAACGAGCCTCAATCTAATGTTAAAAATAGTTTTTCGGGTGAACTCCCGCTTTAACTATAAAAAATACAATTTTTTTTTTACTTTTTGCTTTTTTTTTTTAAGTAAAATTTTTAAATTTTACTTTGAATTTTTTTACTTTTAATATAATAACATAAGCTATTATATGTTTTATATTTCTAAATAGAACATGGTTTCCAACCACAGAAAGCCCTATTTTTTATTTTCAGGAGTGTATCTATGTAAAACCAATATGGGGGTCTATTTAGACCTGTTTTCACACTGAAGCCTCGTACACACGACCGAGTTTCTCGGCAAAAACCAGCAAGAAACTTGCTGGGAGATATTTTTTGCCGATTGAAAACGGTCGTGTGTACATTTTTAGTCGAGCAAACTGTCGAGAAACTCGACGAGCCAAAAAGAGAGCAAGTTCTCTATTTCCTCGACGGGAATGGAGAAACTTGCCTGGGAGATATTTTTTTGCCGAGGAAACCGGTCGTGTGTACATTTTCGTCGAGGAAACTGTCGAGAACCTCGACGAGCCAAAAAGAGAGCAAGTTCTCTATTTCCTCGTTGGGCAATGGGAACATTTGGCTCAACGAGTTTTTTGACAGCCGAACAAGGAACTCGACGAGGAAAACAATGTGTTTTGCCCGTCGAGTTCCTCGGTTGTGTGTACGAGGCTTTATATTCACACAACTTTCAACCATTTTTATTTAAATCGAATTAGAAAAATGTATGAGGCCGCGTACACACGACCGGTTTTCTCGGCAGAATTCAGCAAGAAACTCGATGGGAGACGTATTCTGCCGAGAAAACCGGTCGTGTGTACACTTTTCGCCGAGAAACCCATCGGGAAACTCGTCGAGCCAAAAAGAGAGCATGTTCTCTATTTCCTCGTTGGGCAATGGGAAAATTTGGCTCGACGAGTTTTTTTGACAGTCGAACAATGAACTCGACGAGGAAAACAATGTGTTTTGCCCGTCGAGTTTCTCGGCCGTGTGTACGCGGCCTGAAACTTTTATAAATCCTGTGAAAACATTTATAAATAGGCCCCCCGAAGGTCCATTATATATTAGTTTGTACTTGTCAGTGTTTTTATTTGTATTTTATTTTTTTTTGTTGATTTTTTGTTGCTACAAAGAAATGAAGTATTGTAACCAGATCTGATAATCAATGCAAAAATCATATGCAATAAAGCTTAGAGCTGCTAGAACATCTGTAGATTAAATGAGGCTGGTTGTAGGAAATGTAGAATATTTCATTTATCTGGGTCTAGTTAGTTAGTTATTTAGTATTAAGGTAACTCAGAGAGTAATTTTGGTGTGCAGAGCGCAGTAACCCATAGTAACCAATCAAATTTGATTTCAAAGTTGTCACAGCAGTGAACGTTATTGTGATTGGTTGCTCTACCTTGCTGCACTTTGCTTTTTTTTTCTTATTAAAGTCTGGCATGTGGTAAAAAAAGTAGTACATATAAAAAAATACTTGACAATCTTTAGGGACCGCTCAGGGGTCCCTGCAAGTGCTTCATGCTCAATGTTTTGTCTACTGTGAACTTTTGACCCACAAAAAACAATATATTATCTTTATGGATGAATTCAACCTCGAACAATTGTGCATTTGTTGTATTAAGTTAATGGTAAAGAGTCATTTAAAGTTTATTTATAGATTACTAATTTGTATTCAAGTTAAAGTTATAAAAAAAAAGTCCATGGGGCCTTTTTATAAAGGTTAGAAATTGTTAGTTTGCTTCTTATTCTCTCATTTTTTTTAAAAAAAACATCTTGCAATTCAACCTGTTTATAAAAACTCACTGGTGAATCAAGGTCAACGGTTCCATTCACCGGTTCCCGCTTTTTGATTGGATATTTTTTTTCCTTTTTTTTTTTTATTCTATGGAAAGGTGCTGCTGTTATCAAACTGAAAAATTGAAAATTTTCCAAAAATTTTTGAAAGAAAAAAAAAAATATTGGTGTGTATTATGAACCCATGTTTGATGGTTTTGTTTAAATCTTCCATTTTCCATATTTTTCTTTTTCAAAAAATGACAGTTGTGTTTCCAACATTTACAAGCTAATTTTCAGTTTTTCTAGTAGACAGCTGGGGTCAGATCCACATAGATCGCCACCGGCGCAGCGTATCAGAGATACGCTACGCCGCCGTAACTTACTTGGCTTTGTTTCAAACCCACAACGAATTCGCGCCGTAAGTTACGGCGGCGTAGTGTATCTCTGGCGGCGGAATTCAAATCGGCGATTAGGGGGCGTGATACATTTAAATGAAGCGCGTCCCCGCGCCGAATGAATTGCGCATGCTCCGTTTCGAAATTTCCCGCCGTGCATTGCGCGAAATGACATCACAAGGACGTCATTTTTTAAACTTAGACGTGACTTCTGTCCATCCCGATTCACGGACAACTTACGCAAAAAAAAAAAAAAAAATTCAAATTTCGACGCGGGAACGACGGCCATATATAACATGGCAAGTCTAACTATACGCCACAAAATACCAGCTTTAACTATACGCCGGAAAAATCTGACTAGAGACGACGTAATAGAATGCGACGGCTGCGCGTACGTTCGTGGATCATCGGAAATAGCTAATTTGCATACCTGACGCGGAAAACGACGCGAACTCCACCCAGCGGACGCCGAAGTATTGCATCTACGATCCGAAGGCGTACGAAGCTGTACGCCTGTTGGATCAAACCCAGATGCCGTCGTATCTTGGTTTAAGGATTCAAACTAAAGATACGACGTGGGAAATTTGAAAGTACGCCGGCGTATCAGTAGATACGCCAGCGTACTCTCACTATGGATCTGGCCCCTGATTTATAAATAAAATAGAAAACGATCTATGAATTATGACAACCACGTACACACAATCCGAATATTGTACGAAAAAATGTGGTCCGAGGAAGAATTGTCCGATAATCGCATCGTTAGTACAGGGCTTCTGTGAGCGGATCATGACAGTTCATCCGATATTATTTTATCGGACATGCACGAAAATTTTCCTAGTATGATACCAAATCGTACGATTTTCATTTGGTCAGTACAGTTGTCGTCCGAAAATACAACACAAATATATTACAACACATGACATCTCTTCAGATTTTTTTTTTTTCTGTCGTACGAGAATTTTCGTGATTTTAGCAACCTATTCAATTTCTACTTGCGACTAGTAAACGGAAAAAGACGGACGATCTGTCGTCCGATTTTCAGATCGTGTGTACGTGGCAAAAGTTTTGACAATGATTTAGGTATAATCTTCTTAACCTCCCTAGCGGTATGATTATTTCAGATTTTAGGTGCTGAAAGCGGTACCATTATTTGCAAGGAAATTTGGCGTTTTATACTGTAGGCCTGCAATTTTTAGGAATAACTCACTTAAATCTGACCAAACAAGAGTCTAGTAGGCATCCCGGGTATGAATTTTATAATATAATAAATAATTATAAATAATTTTTAACAAATAATAATATAATTATAATAAAAATTATTCAATAATGTAATCAACTCAAAATCACAGAAATGTTTCCCCACAAATCGCTATCGCACAATTCTGCAAGTGATTATAATTTATTATCGCTGTTTTCTAGCTGGTCTAAAACCATTTTTGACATAAAGGGACACTTTTGGTTGCTATGGACAATCTACAGTTTGCAGGCAGAAAGAACAGTCTTTATTATATAAAAGAACATGTAGGGCACTGGGCAGACCACTAGGGACAAGGGGGGTGTGTATTTTTTACATACAGTACTGGGGTTAGAAAATACAGCCGATCTCCGTTCCCTGCGACGTTACGACGCACGGGGGCGGAGAACGGCGCCGAATTCAAAAAGGTAAACAAACACATTACATACAGTATACTGTAATCCTATAGATTATAATCTATAGGATTACAGTATACTGTATGTAATGTGTTTGTTTACCTTTTTGAATTTGGCGCCGTTCTCCGCCCCCCGTGCGTCGTAACGTCGAGTGGAACGGAGATCGGCGGCACACAGAGGCACTGTGTGAATCGAGCGAGCACCCGCTCGCTCACACAGCGTGGTGGCTTCGCTGGATCCAGGGACAAGGTAAGTAAACCATGCCTGTGGATTCAGCGAGGTGAGCCCGAGTCTGACTCAGGGTTACCGATCGCAGCACAGAAATGTAACCCCGAGTCAGACTCGGGAATACCGCCAGGGGGGTTAATAGAGCCCTACCTATAAATTAAAGTATTGTTTTTTAATATTATATTTTACGTTGTTTCCGTAAGGCTTTTTTCGGCGTATAGTTACCCCTGCTATATGAGGCGTATCCTATGCTAAGTATGCCCGTCGTTCCCGCGTCGAATTTTGTAAATTTTACGTCGTTCGCGAATAGGGCTTTGCGTAGAATGACGTTCACGTCGTAAGCATTGGCTTGTTGCGGGTTAATTTCGAGCATGCGCACTGGGATACCCCCACGGACGGCGCATGCGCTGTTCAGAAAAAACGTCATTTACGTTGGGTCAAGTAAAATTAACATAAAACATGCCCACATCTTTAACATTTGAATTCCGCGCCCTTACGCCGGCAGATTTACGATACGCCGCCCTAACTTTTGAGGCAAGTGCTTTGTGAATACAGCACTTGCCTCTCAAAGTTGCGGCGGCGTAGCGTTACGACGATACGCTACGCCGGAATAAAATTACGATCCGCTATGTGGATCTGGCCCTAGGTGTTTATGTAGAGTGGCCATAAGTATAAAAAGTTATTTTGTAACCACCCCATGGTGCTTATGTATGTTATGTGGGCAGACTGGAGCAGGGCCTCCCGCGTCCGGCTTTGTCGCATGGACCGTAAGGGAGGTTTCACTCGCGGCCGCGGACCTAGGAAACTCCCTGCCGGTGTTCTGTCAAAATAGTCAACTCGTCAGAGAATTACAACTACTTAACTTAACCGGTTTGTTTAAACGATCAGTAATTGGAAGTTTTAACGAATTGCTGTTTGGAAACAACTCTGGCAACTGAATAGAGTCCGGTGCATGATATTATGACCTGAGATTGTTACTCAGCTCCGATACTAGCCAACAAAATGGCTGCCTCCGAGGCGGCGACAACTTTGTCTTCAGTAGCCGCTGTTCTGTAAAAACAGCTAAATCTTCCTGTTGCGGACTGTATTCGGTTGCCAGTGTTGTCTAAAAACAACAATTTGTCAAAATCTCCAATTACTGATGGTTTAACCACTTAAGGACCGGACCAATATGCTGCTAAATGACCCAAGGGGTTTTTACAATTCGGCACTGCGTCGCTTTAACAGACAATTGCGCGGTCGTGCGACGTGGCTCCCAAACAAAATTGGCGTTCTTTTTTCCCCACAAATAGAGCTTTCTTTTGGTGGTATTTGATCACCTCTGCGGTTTTTATTTTTTGCGCTATAAACAAAAATAGAGCAACAATTTTGAAAAAAATGCAATATTTTTTCATTTTTGCTATAATAAATATCCCCCAAAAACATAAATAAAAATTATTTTTTTCCTCAGTTTAGGCCGATACGTATTTTTCTACCTATTTTTGGTAAAAAAAATCGCAATAAGCGTTTATCGATTGGTTTGCGCAAAATTTATAGCGTTTACAAAATAGGGGATAGTTTTATTTTTATTTATTTTTTTACTACTAATGGCGGCGATCAGCGTTTTTTTTCGTGACTGCGACATTATGGCGGACACTTCGGACAATTTTGACACATTTTTGGAACCATTGTCATTTTCACAGCAAAAAATGCATTTAAATTGCATTGTTTATTGTGAAAATGACAGTTGCAGTTTGGGAGTTAACCACAGGGGGCGCTGTAGGAGTTAGTGTTCACTTAGTGTGTGTTTACAACTGTAGGGGGGTGTGGCTGTAGGACTGACGTCATCGATTGTGTCTCCCTATAAAGGGATCACTCGATCAATGCAGCCGCCACAGTGAAGCACGGGGAAGCCGTGTTTACATACGGCTCTCCCCGTTCTTCAGCTCCGGGGAGCGATCGCGACGGAGCGGCTAGAAACGAATAGCCGCGCCCTCCTCCCGGATCGCTCCCCGCGGGAATCCGACCGCCGCATGTAGCGGCACGTCTAGGCAGGGACTTACAGGTACGCCAATGTGCCTGTACGTGCCATTCTGCCGACGTATAAGTACATGCGGCGGTCGGGAAGTGGTTAAAGAAACCCAAAGTGACGTTGTTGGAGTTTCTGACGAGCTGCTGACTTTTAATATATGGACACTTACCTGTCCAGGGAGCCTGCGATATCAGTACTGCAGCCAATTTTCCCCGGGAAGGGAAACCGGCAGTGAAGCCTTTCGGCTTCACAGCATGTTCTCCACTGCGTGGCGGCGGAGAAAGGAGGAGGGAGCCGAATGTTTGAGAGACGGGCCCGCCGGGCCAATTAGAAAGCGCAGTACGCTTAATGCATGCACAGTGGGGGAAAGGATTCACTGCCAGGTTCCCTTACCGGCAATGGCGGCAGCTGCACCCGACCGCCGATCTGAAGATTCGGTGCCGACATTGCGGGCTCCCTGGACAGGTCCATATATTAAAAGTCACCAGTGACTTCCTATCAGAGTTACCCTTGCATCTGGGTTCCTATCAGAGTGGCCCCTTACATCAAGTTTGCCATCAGGGTGCCCAGAATCCTCCCGTATATCAGGGTCCCCATCAGAGCTCTTCCCCCTTACATAAGGGCCCTATCGGAGTCCCCCCCCCCCACCTTATATCCCACCCCTGGTGTGAACCAGGCCTTAGGGAGACAAAATATATCAATAATGTCCTATATACTTAAAGCGGAGTTGCACCAAAATTGGAACTTCCTCTTGTTCGTTTCCTCCCCCCTTCGGTGCCACATTTGGCACCTTTCAGGGGGGAACGGGGACCTGTCAAACAACGCGATCGGTCCCCGGAGCTGAAGAACGAGGAGAGGTGTGTGTAAACACAGCTTCCCCGTTCTTCACTGTGGCGCTGTCATTGATCGTCTGTTCCCTGATATAGGGAAAGGCAATCAATGACGTCACACGTCCAGCCCCGCCCCCTAGTCCAGCCCCGTCTCAGCGCCCCCTAGTGGTTAACTCCCAAACTGCAATTGTCATTTTCACAGTAAACAATGCATTTTTATAGCAAAAATGTGTCAAAATTGTCCAATGTGTCCGCCATAATGTCGCAGTCACGAAAAAAATCACGAATCGCCGCCATTAGTAGTAAAAAAAAAAATTAATACAAATGCAATAAAACTATCCCCTATTTTGTAAACGCTATAAATTTTGCGCAAACCAATCGATAAACGCTTATTGCGATTTTTTTTTACCAAAAATATGTAGAAGAATACGTATCGGCCTAAACTGAGGATAAAAATCGTTTTTTATATATTTTTGGGGGATATTTATTATAGCAAAAAGTAAAAAGTATTGCATTTTTTTCAAAATTGTCGCTCTATTTTTGTTTATAGCGCAAAAAATAAAAACCGCAGAGGTGATCAAATACCACCAAAAGAAATCTATATTTGTGGGGGAAAAAAGGACGCCAATTTTGTTTGGGATCTACGTCGCACGGCCGCGCAATAGTCAGTTAAAGCGACGCAGTTACCTGCTTTTTGGTCCGGGTCTTAAGTGGTTAAAAGCCAATATGAAGGAATATAAGTGGTAAAAAAGCACTTGTGGATTAAATAAACGTTATTTTTTTGGTTATTTCCCCTTTAACCGCTTAAGGACCGCCACACGACTAAATACGTCGCGACCCGGTCCTGTGCTCTGTGACCGCGCCCACGGGATCCGCGGACCGAATCACCGCCGTTGTCCCGCGATCGGGTCACAGAGCTGAAGAACGGGGAGAGGCAAGTGTAAACAAACCTCTCCCCGTGCTTCCTAGTGAGCCTGTTACTGATCGTCTGTTCTCTGTCACACGCCCAGCCACGCCCCCCTACAGTAAGAAACACACATTAGGGAACACTTAACCCCTTTAGCGCCCCCTACAGATTAACCCCTTCACTGCCAGTGTCATTTTCACAGTAACCAGTGCATTTTTATAGCACTGTTCGATGTAAAAATGACAATGGTCCCAAAATAGTGTCAAAAGTGTCCGAAGTGTCCGCCATAATGTCGCAGTCACGATTAGAATCGCTGATCGCCGCCATTACTAGTAAAAAAAAAAAAATATTAATAAAAATGCCATAAAACTATTCCCTATTTTGTAGACGCTATAACTTTTGCGCAAACCAATCGATATACGCTTATTCCGATTTTTTCTTATCAAAAATATGTAGAAGAATACGTATCGGCCTAAACTGAGAAAAAAAATATTTTTTTTTTATATTTTTTGAGGGGATATTTATTATAGGAAAAAGTAAAAAATATTGGGGCAGATCCACAGACAGAGTACGCCGGAGTATCTACTGATACGCCGGCGTACTTTCAAATTACCCGCATCGTATCTTTGGTTTGAATCCTCAAACCAAGATACAAAGGCATCTGGGTTAGATCCGACAGGCGTACAACCTCGTACGCCTTCGGATCTAAAATGCAATACTTCGGCGTCCGCTGGGTGGCGTTCACGTCGTTTTCCGCGTCAGGTATGCAAATTAGCTATTTCCGACGATCCACGAACATACGCGCGGCCGTCGCATTCTCTTACGTCGTCTCTAGTCGGCTTTTTCCGGGGTATAGTTAAAGCTGCTATTTTGCGGCGTATAGTTAGACTTGCCATGTTAAGTGTGGCCGTCGTTCCCGCGTCGAAATTTGAATTTTTTTTTTTTTTGCGTAAGTCGTCCGTGAATCGGGATGGACGGAATTCACGTCTAAGTTAAAAAAAATGACGTCGTTGTGACGTCATTTAGCGCAATGCACGGCGGGGAAATGTAGAAACGAAGCATGTGCAGTTCATTTGGCGCGGGGACGCGCTTCATTTAAATGAAACACGCCCCCTAATCGCCGATTTGAATTCCGCCGCCAGAGATACACTACGCCGCCGTAACTTACGACGCAAATTCTTTCAGGATTCGAACCGGCCAAAAGTAAGTTACAGCGGCGTAGCGTATCTCTGATACGCTGCGCCCATCTATTTCTATGTGGATCTGCCCCATTGTTTTTTTTTCCAAAATTGTCGCTCTATTTTTGTTTATAGCGCAAAAAATAAAAACCGCAGAGGTGATCAAATACCACCAAAAGAAAGCTCTTGTTGTGATAAAAAAAGGACGTCAATTTTGTTTGGGAGCCACGTCGCACGACCGCGCAATTGTCAGTTAAAGCAACGCAGTGCCGAATGGCAAAAAGGGGCCTGGTCCTTTAGCTGCATAATGGTCCGGGGGTTAAGTGGTTAAGGGGGCGTGGCAGGGGGTGTGTCCTATGCCTACATACGTTTGCTAGTAGGTGTCGCTCATTCCCATCTCAAAATGTTGGGAGGTATGTTTTTCTTGTTAGTGAAGGCTAAGTAATGTGTAAGTGTAATACTTCTAGGGGCAGATCCACAGAGCGAGTACGCCGGCGTATCTACTGATACGCCGGCGTACTGCGTCGTATCTCTAGTTTGAATCCTCAAACCAAGATACGACGGCATTTGGGTAAGATCCGACAGGCGTACGGCTTCGTACGCCTTCGGATCTTAGATGCAATACTTCGGCGCCCGCTGGGTGAAGTTTGCGTCGTTTTCCGCGTCGGGTATGCAAATTAGCCATTTCTGACGATCCACGAATGTACGCATGGCCGTCGCATTTTCTAACGTCGTCTGTAGTCGGCTTTTTCCGGCGTATAGTTAAAGCTGCTATTTTGCGGCGTATAGTTAGACTTGCCATGTTAAGTATGGCCGTCGTTCCTGCGTCAAAATTTGAATTTTTTTTTTTTTGCGGAAGTCGTCCGTGAATCGGGATGGACGTAATTCACGTCGTCTAAGTTAAAAAAAAACAACGTCGTTGCGACGTCATTTAGCGCAATGCACGGCGGGAAATTTACAAACGGAGCATGCGCAGTTCATTCGGTGCGGGGACGCGCTTCATTTAAATGAATCACGCCCCCTAATCGCCGATTTGAATTCCACCGACAGAAATACACTAAGCCGCGGTAACTTACGGCGCGAAATCGTTGAGGATTCGAAATTCCGCCAGGTAAGGTACGGCGGCGTAGCGTATCTCTGATACGCGGCGCAAGTGCAATTGTATGTGGATCTGGCCCCAGGTATTTATCTACTCAAGACCCCAGTACTCCCCCTGACAATGTCATCCTCTCCTTTTCTCCCCAGAAGGACAGAGCCATCTTTGCAAAGTCACAAGATTGTCATCTGTTTACCGGGGTAGAGAGGAGGCTGAGCAAATACTTCCTCCGTCAGCACATGGATCACTTCATTTCAGCCTGGGAAAAGTCTCTGGACGGGGGATTAAGGCCCCTTTCACACAGGGATCCGACCAGTTCCGCCTGTCAGTTTTACAGGCGGACCTAATCGGACGCTTATGTATCCCTATGGACAGGCGGGTGAAAATGAATTTATGTCTGTTTATACCTGCCTACCCCCAATCCAATCCTGGCTGCTATAAAAAAAAAAGAAAAATGGAGGGGGATTCATTTACCAACTATAAATGATTTACTATATTGTCAAAAGTATTGGGACGCCTGCCTTTACACGCACTTGAACTTTTGGCTGCATTCACACCTGAGCGTTTTCAGCTCGTAAAACGCCTGAAAAAAAACACCCAGCAAGAAAAATCCCATTAGTTCCAATGGCAACTGTTCCTATCTGAGCGTTTTGTCGCCTGAAAAATACCTTACGTTTTAAAAAAGAACGTGAGCTTCTGTGGGGCAGATTACAGACGTTTTTTCTGCTTTTTACATTGGTGACCTGTACAAAATCGCGGTGAAACCGCGCGGCTTTGATATGCTCAGGTGTGAATGCAGCCTTAATGGCATCCCGGTCTTAGACCCCATTCACACCTGAGCGACAGCCGCGTTCGGCGGTAGAGGCGTATTTTGCCGCGGGTGTGAAACTTTCAATGTTTTTTTTTTTTTTTTCAAAAGTCTTCCCATTGCTGTCAATGGGAAAACGCCACTGTCGCCTGAAAAAAAGGGCCCGGGACTTTTTTTCAGGCGACAGGCGTTCGGCGTCTATGAGATGTGAACCATCTCCATAGACAGCAATGGGAATTCTCCCCTCTAGCGGCAGAAGCGTCCGGCGTCCGGCGTTTTGTCGCTCAGGTGTGAATGCAGCCTTAGTCCGTAGGGTTCAATATTGAGTTGGCCCTCCCAACTTCCAAAAACAGGCATATAAAAACAGGGCGTTCGCCGACGTTACCTCCGGTACCTCTAGGGCCCCGTACACACGAGGGGATCTCCGCTGGAAACGGTCCGCCGGACCATTTCCAGCGGAGATTCCTCCTCCGGATTTGGATCCGATGGCTTGTACTCACCATCGGATCAAAATCCGTGCGGAATCCATCTGCGGTGACGTGTCGCGCCGTCGCCGCGATGATGACGCGGCGACGTGCGCGACGCTGGAAGGTAAAGACTTCCCACGCATGCGTCGAATCATTACGACGCATGCGAGGGAGGGAATCGGACGGATTGATCCGGTGAGTCTGTACAGACCACCGGATCAATCCGCTGGACAGGATTCCAGCGGATAGATTTCTTAGCATGCTAAGAAATCTTGATCCGCTGGAAATCCATCGGCCCGAAAAATATCCGCGGATAAATATCCGCTGGGCCGTACACACCACAGCATCAATCCGCTGGAACTGATCCGCGGATAAACACCAGCGGATAGATCCTCTCGTGTGTACGGGGCCTGAGTGGACTCTTTGTTACACTCATACGCGCATTCGTCACTTCTCGTGACTTCTTCAGGAGTACATATACACTCCTGAAGAAGTCACGAGAAGTGACGAATGCGCGTATGAGTGTAACAAAGAGTCCACCTAGAGGTACCGGAGGTGACGTCGGCGAACGCCCTGTTTTTATATGCCTGTTTTTTATCACAACAATGTGAGTACCCAGTGTTTTATTTTGTTTGAATAAACCCCCTTTTCACACGATACTGCACTATTGGCACTTTTTATCTCCAGGGATGCGAGTCACTGTCACTGTTTGGATGTGACTACTGAGAGGGATCTACCCTTCCCATTACAGCCCATTTGGAGGATAACGTATGTGGACATGACCAGAAAAGTGTACCTGGGTCTTTATGCTGTTACCTTACATCCTCACTTTTTCTGAAGAAAACACCTGAAATCAACCTTTCTTCACGTCACTTTGGCATCTACACCAGCACTTTTACTTTGGACTTTGCCTGTTGTTCCGTTTACAGTAAGGCCTAGTACACACGAGAGGATTTATCCGCGGATACGGTCCACCGGACCGTTTCCGCGGATAAATCCTCTCGAGGATTTCCGCGGATTTGTATCCGATGGAGTGTACTCACCATCGGATCGAAATCCGCGCCAAAATCCCATCGCGATGACGTGTCGCGCCGTCGCCGCAATGATGACGTGCGCGACGCTGTCATATAAGGAATTCCACGCATGCGTCGAATCATTACGACGCATGCGGGGGATCCATTCGGACAGATTGATCCGCTGAGTCTGTACAGACCAGCGGATCAATCCGTTGGGATGGATTCAAGCGGATAGATTTTAAAGCATGTCTTCAAATTTTTATCCGCTTGAAATCCATCCCAGGGGATAAAAATCCGCGGAAACAGATCCGCTGGATCGTACACACCAGGGGATCTATCCGCTGGAGCCGGTCCGCGGATCAATTCCAGCGGATGGATCCTCTCGTGTGTACGGGGCCTTATCTGCTGCATGGACATTTAATCTAGTCAATTATTACAATCACCGTTGTGTGTTGTACTTGGCACGTTGTACACCCTATTGTGTATCAGTACATTTGTTACTACTTTATATGACACTTGCACTGTCACTTTGTATTACTTCACATTTTGGCAGCTAGCCTTGGCTGCATTGTAGCACATTTATTTACTTGTTAGAATATACCACTATCATTCTTTATTATTGTTACTTATGATCACTAGTCAGAGTATATTTTTCCATATATAAGGATTTGCCACACTTCCTTTGCACGTTACCCCATTCCCCATTCATAGCGCAGCACTACCCCTTTATTCTTCATTTGCTTCTGGTTTGATACACCATCCAGTGCAGCAGCTGTACCCCTTCTCTCTCCCCCTTCCCCCACTCTCGTGGTAAGCGCGGTTATACTCACCCCATCATTTCTGTTTCCCAAAAGCCCCCCTTCAGGGAAACTGTGAATGCAACATTAGTAAACAGGACGTCGTGTTCTGCCAGTTTGTACTGTGGTCTTCAGCAGAGTGACAGTTCGCTGTCCAGCATCCAAGTGAGTCTCCAAAGCTGTCTGGTCATAGCAATGGGAGCGATTCAAACATCAATTAGGCCTCATTCACACAGGAGTAACCATTTCACAACGTAAGAAGCTAGCTGTACATAACATTTGTGTACTCTGTACATGCATTTAACACCACAGAATATATAGACTTGGTTGATTTACGCTGCTGATTAAACACTATCAATGCACTATTAGGTAGATTCACAAAGAGTCAGGCCGGCTTATCAGTAGATAAGCCGACCTAACTCTGAATCTACGCCGGCGTTTGTTTAAGTGTATTCTCAAACAGAGATACGCTTAAACAAAGCTAAGATAGGCCGGCTTGCGCCGCTCTATCTTAGCTTGCAATGTTTCTGATGGCCGCTAGATGGCGCTTCCATTGCGGCTGGCGTAGATTATGTAAATGAGGGGAAACGCCGATTCACGAACGTACGCCAGGCCTACGCCGTCGAATTACGTCGTTTCCGTAAGGGACAGACCGTCTAAAGTTATTCCACCTATGAAGTGGAATAACAATGTTAAGTATGGCCGCCGTTCCCGCCGCGAGGTTCGAATTTGTTACGTCGTTTGCGCAAGTCGTCCGCGAATCGGGAGTTACGTCGTTTACGTCCACGTCGAAATCAATAGGCCCGTACGGCGTACTTAGCCGCAATGCGCACTGGGAAATGTAGTCGCCCAGCGCATGTGCAGTGTCAAAAAACGTCAAAAAACGTGAGGTCAAGCCTCATTTCCATACAACACGCCCCCCTCCAAGTCATTTGAATTAGGCGCCCTTACGCCCGCTCGTTTGAGGCTATGCCGCCGTAGATTAGCAGGTAAGTGGTTTGAAAATCACTACTAGCCTAGTTAATTTACGGCGGTGTAGCCTAAACAGGCTAGGCTAGGCCGACCTAAAGTTAAGCCCATGTACGTGAATCTACCTATGTGTTCCTAGCTACCCAGCTGGCTGAACACATCCTGGGATAGTAGGTAGCAGGTGCTGCCTGCATCCTAGCAACCCAGGACCTGAGCCCTAGCAACCAAGGACACTAGGAGGCAGGGGCCATCTGTGTACTAGCAACCTAAGATGTTAGGTTGCAGGAGTCCTCTGCATGCTAGCATCCTCGGTTGCTAAGGTGCAGGTTTCTAGGTTGGTAGGGTGGAGGCAGCACCTGCAATATAGCATCCTTAGATACTAGGACACAGGCTGGTCCTGCTGCCTAGCATCCTAGGTTGGTAGGTCACAAGAAGCCCCTACAGCCCAGAGTCCTTTGTTTCTAGGATAACAAGGTAAGTGAAAAATGTAGCGCTTAAAAAACTAATAAACAATAATCTATGTACCAAATGTTCTGGTGCACATAACAATCGATCTCAAATATAACATGACATATATAAATGAGAGGAAACATAAATGCGAAATGTCCCATAAGTGAAAAATACCGGAAATGTGGGGTATGCATTCTTACTGGAAGTGGTGGACTCGAATGTCGGTGACAACGAGTCAATCGAGCAAAGAAAACCAGGATCGGCGAACTTCCAGGACGATCATGGGAACCTCAGGCAACTCCGAGAACGGCTTTGGAGGGTCATACAGGTAACCGTAAAGTTGGAACACCGACTTTGAGCAACCGAAAGGAAAGGCCGAAAAATCTCTGATCTGGGAAGATATAAAGAAAGAAAAAACCTCCACACGGTATAGATCAAAAAGGATAGGTTTTATTGAATAAAAATCAGCATGCATTCGTAAATATAACATTTGTGATCACAAAAGGTAAAAAAAACAATGTGGGAAGCAATAAGCCAAGACTGACGCGTTTCGTCTGAATAGACTTCAACTGGGGCCCCAGGTGGTAATTTACCTGGTTAATTGTTAGAAAATTAATTGATTCCCCTCTAATTCTGGAATTTCTGCACCTTTTATCTTCTGTCACTAGGTGGCACTGTGTCTGGTGACATTAGAATGACACGGGCTTCGCAAAGTTAGAGTATGAATGGATGGGGTGTCTCAGCCATTTGACAAGGGTTTCTTTAGTCCCTTGGCCTGCTGAGAGAGCCTATTTATTTGGGTGGAGTCAGTTGATCGGGGTTCTGTGCCACCTGGACAGCTGTCTAGGTGGACGTGTGTTATGTCGCCCCAGGCTGCTAGGCCAGAAGCCTGAGGCCTATCACAGGGACACCTGGCTGCTAGGCTGCCCGAGGCCTATCCAGGAGCAGAAGAAGCAGCGTAGGGTTGGGACTGCAGAACTGGAGTCCAGCCAAGTTGAGAGGAGGAGGGGGGGCGGCTGATAGAGAGGAGGAGGGGTGGCTGATCTAGAGGAGGGGGGCGACTGACAGAGAGGAAGAGGGGGGGCGGCTGACAGAGAGGAGGGGGGGCGACTGATAGAGAGGAGGAGGGGGGGCGGCTGATAGAGAGGAGGGGCCGCTAATAAGGAGGAGGGGAGGGCGGCTGATAGAGAGGGGGGCCGTGGGAAGCTGATAGAGAGGAGGGGGGCGGCTGATAGAGAGGAGGAGGGGGGCGGCTGATAGAGAGGAGGGGGCCGCTAATAAGGAGGAGGGGAGGGCGGCTGATAGAGAGGGGGGGCTGTGGGAAGCTGATAGAGAGGAGGGGGGCGGCTGATAGAGAGGGGGCAGGGAGGGGGGCTAATAGAGAGGAGGGGCCGCGGGCGGCTGATAGAGAGGAGGGGGGGTGGCTGATAGAGAGGAGGGGGGGCGGCTGATAGAGAGGAGGGGGGGCGGCTGATAGAGAGGAGGGGGGGCGGCTGATAGAGAGGGGGGCCGCAGGCAGCTGATAGAGAGGAGGGGAGCTGATAGAAAAGGGGGCCGCGGGCTGCTGATAGAGAGGAGGGGGGGCGGCTGATAGAGAGGAGGGGGGCGGCTGATAGAGAGGAGGGGGGGCGGCTGATAGAGAGGAGGGGGGGTGGCTGATAGAGAGGGGGGCCGCAGGCAGCTGATAGAGAGGAGGGGGGCTGATAGAAAAGGGGGCCGCGGGCTGCTGATAGAGAGGAGGGGGGCGGCTGATAGAGAGGAGGGGGGGTGGCTGATAGAGAGGGGGGCCGCAGGCAGCTGATAGAGAGGAGGGGGGCTGATAGAAAAGGGGGCCGCGGGCTGCTGATAAAAAAGGGGGCCGCGGGCTGCTGATAGAGAGGAGGGGGGGCGGCTGATAGAGAGAAGGGGGGTGGCTGATAGAGAGGAGGGGGGCTGATAGAAAAGGGGGCCGCGGGCTGCTGATAGAAAAGGGGGCCGCGGGCTGCTGATAGAGAGGAGGGGGGTGGCTGATAGAGAGGAGGGGGGGCGGCTGATAGAGAGGTGGGGGGGGGCGGCTGAAAGAGAGGAGGGGGGGCGGCTGATAGAGAGGAGGGGGGACGGCTGATAGGGAGGGGGGCCGTTGGTGGCTGAAAGCGAGGAGCGGGGGCGGCTGATAGAGAGGAGGGGGGGGCGGCTGATAGAGAAAGGTGGGGGGCGGCTGATAGAGAGGAGGGGGGGCAGTTGATAGAAAGGGGGCTGCGGACGGCTAATAGAGAGGGGGGGCTGCGGGCGGCTGATAGAGAGGGGGGGCTGCGGGCGGCTGATAGAGAGGAGGAAGAGGTGGCTAATAGAGAGGAGGGGGGGGCGGCTGATAGAGAGGAGGAGGAGGAGGGGGGCCGCGGGTGGCTGACAGAGCAGATGAGAGAGACGGTCATGGACCTCAGGAGACAGTGGACACACAGACAGCGCAAGTTAGGACTCCGGGAGCATGCAGGGCTGGCACGATTACCCACAGTCCAGCTCCTTCAGGCTAATCACAAGCCTCATGTCCACCCCGTCCGCACATGACCTACTCGGCCAATCACATGACATCTGCCGCTGCCCATTGCCGAGCTTGGCTCAAACACAGAGCACACCGATTGTTAAGCAGCACTAGTTTGAACATTTATTTGCCGCCCCCTGAAAGTGCCGCCTGGGACCGAGGTGCCATCGGGTCCCATGGTAGGGCCGGCCCTGTTGCTAACATTCATTACTGACCTTTGGTTTGTTCCTTAACTTACGCTTCTGCTTAATGCCAACCTACAACCATTCATTACAGACCTTTGGCTTGTTTACTGACTACTCTGCTGCTTGATGCCTATCTGCTATATCTGCTACTGGACTGCTTGTTCACCTCCTGGTTGGGCGATTCTGAGGACTGCAACTTGATACTAACAAGCAGCAAAATCCATCTCCATCATCAAGAGCTCTGGTAAATAACAGCTAGTACTTAGAACCCCAGGTGAACCCGCATCATCCGCACCCGTCCTGCTTGTGGGTGGGTGCTGCTCCACTGCTATAGCTATTGGCCTCTGAGCCAGACTCCAGACTGAGACAGATATTTTTTCTTGCTGGCTGTGGTCTGTTGTTGTTGGGGTGGATCTTTGTTTGTTGAGGGGTACTTGTTGTGAGGGATCTATTGTTGCTGCAGGGGATCTACCATTGTTGGAACAGATAGTGTCACTGTGTCATCTATTGTTGCAGTGGAGGATTTTGTTGTGGGGGTCTATTGTTTTTTTTTTGGAGGGGGGGGGATACATTGTTGCCTGTGGGGGATACATTGTTGTTATGTTGCAGGGGGGGTCAAGTGATACTTGAAATGATGCTACTGTCAAGAAAGGCGTCTATTGTTGCTGGCTGCTGGGATATACAACCCCAGTTCCAAAAAATCTTCATAAAAACAGAATGCAATGATTGGCTGTCCTTTATTACTTCCACTGACACCAATGCCTGGGGGTAGGAGGAGGGTGTCCATTAATACTCCCGCTGACACCAATGTTAGGTGGGGGTGACACCTGACATTAATACCCCCATTGAGATGTCCTTTATTACTCCCACTGACACCAATGCCTGGGAATAGAAGGAGGTTGCCCTATAGTGCTCCCACTGACACTAATACCCATGGGGAAGTCCTTTATTACCCTCACTGACACCACATTGTACAGAATGGAGAATGAGGACTGGTCCAGACTAGTGTGATTTCAGATGTGTCACACAATGTCGTTTTACTCCTTTAAATACGCTGTTATGATGCATTGCCGTTTTACAGGCACCTCGATGCACCTTGCAGGTGGGTATGCATTCCAGTGCAGTGTGCGGTAATGCAAGGTTTCTCGACTCCAGTCCTCAAGTATCGCCAACAGTTCATGTCTTCAGTATTTCCCTCGGATAGAACGGCTGTGGTTTTTACTAAGGCTGTGAAACTGATCAAATCACCTTTGCAAAATAATGGAAAGCCTGAAAACATGACCTGTTGGAGGTACTTAAAGGGTCACTAAAGGAAAAAATATTTTTTGCTGAAATGACTGTTTACAGGGTATAGAGACATAATAGTTAACTGATTCCTTTTAAAAATGATTAAAAATAGATAAAAACCAATCATATAATGTACCTACAGTTTAGTTTAGTTTTTGCTGTTGTTTCCTGGTTCTCTGATGTACAGAGACAAAGAGCCAATAGAGGGCAGCGATGCTTTGTCTAAAACCCCTCAGCACCAATCCAGTTTCGTTTTACAAACAGTAATCACACCTCCTTGATTAGTCACCACAGTGAGAAATCTCCCAGTACTGTGGTAATCAGGAAACAGACAACCAGGAAGTGTCCAGAACAGAGAGGAATTACAGCCACATCAAAGCAAAAATGAACAATGAGGACATGAAACCAGGACTGCAGTAAGGTAAAGGAAGCTATTTAGCTAAAAAAAGAAATTTCTTTTAGTGACCCTTTAAGGACTGTACTTGAGAAACGTTGCGGCATTGCGCTAATGTGCAATTTGATGCACTGCCACAAGATGGCGCAAGTCATGTTGGTTGCAAGGTGCGTTGATGCAATGAATGGCACAAGTTGATCGTGCATGCTGGGGAGGAGTACTTAAGGGATAGACTTCACAGGTCCAGGGTCGTCGCCGATCCTGGTCTGTCGTCCCACCACCCCCCGTGTGTGGCCCTCCTGACCGGGGGTGCGTGTTCAAGTGTTCCTGGCTCCGAGACCACTTTGGTCCGGGGTTGTGATCTACTAAGTAGGCCTGGTAGTCAGACTGGGTCTACATTTGCAGAGTGGTCCTGAGCTGTCCGTCCTGAGGGAGGAAGCCACTTGACGAAGAACCTGTCTTGGAGAGCACCGAGCACGAGGCTGGTATCTCAGGAGAGGCCTTGAACTTCATCGAAGGACGCACTACTACTGAAAGGCTGAGTGATGGTCGTCTGTTAGCTCTGAGTTTACAAGAATTTATTCAAGAGAGAGATCCGGGTGCTTAGTCCTGTGCTGAGAGGATTCTGGACTGAATACATCTCCATCTTTGGGAAGGTCTGTGGCAGAGACTTTACCAAGTTTCCGTGTGACACTCTGGCTGCTAGGTTAGTGAGAGAGGCATATCCAGGTGCAAAGTACCCACTCTGGCTAGAGTGGCGACGAAAGCTATGTTGCTGGAAGCAGGAGTGTTTCCGAACAAAAGTTATACACCTGAACCTGTTACCTATTACCCTTCCAACTCTTCAACTACTACTTTTATTCGTTTTTACCACGTTGGATAAATAAAGCAAAGAAAAAGAAGCCTAAAGCATGGACATTGAAGTTTTTCTCAACTCTTATCTGATACCCTAAACGGCGAAGGATTAGAGGTAACATGCAAAACAAACCAGCAGCTACACGTGGGGGCTCGTCCGGGATTGGCTGTTACCTCTCGCAACAGGGAAAATTGTTTATTTTGCCATTGAGAGTCTGAAATTGTCGAGGTGTTGGACTGTGTTCGTAAAGAGGGGGTTATGGTCAGGTCGTTTGGCTAAAGGCGTTGGCTGCACGTGCAACGGAGTGACGTGTTCAAGCAACGTGCCAAGAAAAGAACGGAAAGTGGGAGGAGTTACCCACCCCCTGCGTGAGACGTGAGAGTGTCTGGCGCGAAAAGAAGTGCGCATTGCCCGATTGCAGAGAGAAGATTGTGTGCAAATATGTCGGTGTATCCAGCACCATCAGAGAGGCTGAGGCCTATTATGTCTGGCTGAAGTTAGTCCAAGTTCTGCTCCAACCGGAGCTTCGTTGATAGACACTGGGATCCGAATGAAGCCACGGGGGCGTTTTGTGCTTTATACGAGCGGCAGCGTGGAGGCGCTCGGCATGTACTGCCCAACATGTGAAGGGCTGGCAGTCCGAATCCAACCTTTCGCCCGATGTCTGAGATGTATCGAGTATCTATTTAAAGTAGACCAGCCTACTGAGTCGCCCCATGCCTATCGGGTGGACTGGATCACATCGGCCGTGACTGCGGAGGAAGTTACTCCCTGGCCCGCTACTGCTATTGCTTCGGCTGCTACGTCTGCTGTGTCCCCTATTGTGAGTGACTGTGATAAGAGTGATGGAAGTGTTCCTGAACCGAGTGTGAACGCAACTACAGAAACCGAGTAGATGGCGGTGGTACCTGGCCGGCCTGCTGCAAGGAAAGTGGTCTATGTGAAAGCCTCCCACGGCCGTGGTCGAGGCCTACACCAGTGTATACCGGGACCGGACTCCGAGGAGGATGTTGCCCTCGTCGAGACTGCAAAGGGAACTGGTAAGCAGGTTGGGGACAATGTAACTAAAGGTCAGTGAGAGAGGCCTATCCAGGTGCACAGTACCCACTCTGGCTAGAGTGGCGAGGAAAGCTACTTTGCTGGAAGGAGGAGTGTTTCCGAACAAAAGTTATACACCTGAACCTGTTACCTATTACCCTTCCACCTCTTCAACTACTACTTTTATTAGTTTTTACCACGTTGGGTAAATAAAGCAAAGAAAAAAAAAGCCTAAAGCTTGGACATTAAAGTTTTTCTCAACTCTCATCTGATACCCTAGACGGCGAAGGATTAGAGATTACATGCCGCCCAAAACAAACCAGCAGCTCCTTCAGGGGTAGTGCTACACTCCCAACATTTGGAGATGGGAATGAGGGACACCTACTAGCAAATGTATGTAGGAATAGGACACGCTCCCTGCCACACCCCCCTTAACCACTTGCCTACCACCGCATGTATATGTACGTCCACAGAATGGCACGTACAGGCAGATGGGCGTACATGTACGTCCCCGCCTTTCCGCGGGTCGGGGGTCCGATCGGGACCCCCCCGGTACATGCGGCGGTCGGATTCCCGCAGGGAAGCGATCCGGGATGATGGCGCGGCTATTCGTTTATAGCCGCTCCTTCGCGATCGCTCCCCGTAGCTGAAGAACGGGGAGAGCCGTATGTAAACACGGCTTCCCCGTGCTTCACTGTGGCGGCTGCATCGATCGAGTGATCCCTTTTATAGGGAGACTCGATCGATGATGTCAGTCCTACAGCCACACCCCCCTACAGTTGTAAACACACATTAGGTGACACATAACTCCTTCAGCGCCCCCTGTGGTTAACTCCCAAACTGCAACTGTCATTTTCACAATAAACAATGCAATGTAAATGCATTTTTTGCTGTGAAAATGACAATGGTCCCAAAAATGTGTCAAAATTGTCAAGTGTCCGCCATAATGTCGCAGTCACGAAAAAAAAACGCTGATCGCCGCCATTAGTAGTAAAAAAAAAAAATAATAAAAATGCAATAAAACTATCCCCTATTTTGCAAACGCTATAAATTTTGCGCAAACCAATCGATAAACGCTTATTGCGATTTTTTTACCAAAAATAGGTAGAAGAATACGTATCGGCCTAAACTGAGGAAAAAATAAATTTTTATATATGTTTTTGGGGGATATTTATTATAGCAAAAAGTAAAAAATATTGAATTTTTTTAAAAATTGTCGCTCTATTTTTGTTTATAGCGCAAAAAATAAAAACCGCAGAGGTGATCAAATACCACCAAAAGAAAGCTCTATTTGTGGGGAAAAAAAGATGCCAATTTTGTTTGGGAGCCACGTCGCACGACCGCGCAATTGTCTGTTAAAGCGACGCAGTGCCGAATCGCAAAACCTGGCCTGGGCATTTAGCAACAAAATGGTCCGGGGCTTAAGTGGTTAAAGGAGAATTATACAAAAAAAAAAAAAAAAAAAGTTTAATTAAATCCACAAGGGATTTTTTTTTTACCGCTACTATTCCTATATATTTAAAATTTACAAATGCAGCAATTTAAAAATTGGATGAAAGGTTTAGCACTGGGAAACACCATTTGAAAGATAAAAAGTGCATTTTATTTACATCTATATAGATCAGACCAAAATGAGGGACACATCAGGACAAAAGAGGGACAGAGGGACATTGTTTCAAATCAGGGACAGTCCCTCGAAATCAGGGACAGTTGAGAGCTATGATATTATAAGAGCACATGAATGTAAAACTAGAATCCGTCTTAATTTTATTTTCGAAAGCATAATACTGACCTCTTGTGGAGAATTGCATTATTACACACAAACAAATTCTAAAGATTAAGGGGGAGATTCAGATAGAGATACGACGGCGTATCTCCTGATACGCCGTTGTATCTCCGAGATCCGACGGTCGGATCTATGCGACTGATTCATAAGAATCAGTTACGCATAGATCTCCCTTAGATCCGACAGGTGTAAGTGACTTACACCGTCGGATCTTAGGCTGCAATCTCCCGCCGGACGCTAGGTGGCGCTTCCATTTGTATACGCGACAAATATGCAAATGAGTAGATCCGCCGATTCAGAAACGAATGCCCGCCCGTCGCTTTTTTTTACGTCGTTTGCGTTCGGCTTTTTCCGGCGGATAGTTACCCCTGATATATGCGGCATATCCAATGTTAAGTATGGCCGTCGTTCCCGCGCCGAGTTTTGAATGTTTACGTCGTTTGCGTAAGTCGGTCGCGAATACGGATGGACGTAATTTACGTTCACGCCGAAACCAATGACGTCCTAGCGACGTCATTGGGAGCAATTCGCGGACAGCGCATGCGCATTTAAATCGGCGCGGGGACCCGCCTGATTTAAATACTACACTCCCCCTAGCCGCAGAATTTGAATTCCGCCGAGGGATTTACGATCCGCCGGCGCAAGTTTCGAGGTAAGTGCTTTCTGAATACTGCACTAGCCTCTCAAATTTGCGCCGGCAGATCGTAAATCAGATAGATTACGCGGATCTAACGATCCGCTAATCTATCTGAATCTAGCCCTAAGTTGCCTTTTGGCCCTACTGCAGCAGAGCCATCTGAAGAGCATTATAGGCCCCCGGGCAATACAGTGCACTGGGGCCCTGTCTACAAAATCATGCACAAGAATTTACTGACAAAAATCATGAAATTTACTGGCAGAACCACATTTTTTTACCGACACTGCAAAAAAATACCTAAAATTACAGGCTTTAAAAATGTCTTCATTGACATGAAGGTCAGGTTACTATAACCCAGTCTGCTCAGAGTTTCCTCTTACATCAGAGTCTGCAGGATTCCCCCTTACAGTGAAAGGGAACTCTTATGTAAAGGGGAATGCAGATCAGGATGTAAGGGGGAACTCTGATGTGGAGGGGGGCTCTGGTGACCAGAGACCACCTTATATCAGAGTCCACTGCTTTCTCTTTACATAAGAGTTACTACTTACATCAGAGTCCTCATACTGAGTTCCCCCTTGCACTGTAAGGGGAAATCCTGCAGACTCTGATGTAAAGGGGAACACCAGGAACTCTGATGTGTGGGGCACTCTGGTGACCAGAGACCACCTTCCATAGAGTAAATACACTAAGGTAAAGGGGGGGGATCACTAATATTTTTGTATTCACTCCCCCCTTACATCAGCAACCACCCGCCCCTTAGACTGGCCTGGCGGCGCTATCACTGACCTCCTCTCAGGTGCAACATGCACGGCTCAGTCAGATGGCTACAGCTTGTCTGCTCTGGTTTTATCCTACAGTCTCCTCATGTCTGGCTTCTCCCGTGACCCCCATCCCGGCGGCGCTTCCACTCTTGACTCCTCTCCAGACTCTTCCTCAGAGACTGTAGACACAATACTTACAGTTCTGACCTGCCACTCTCCACCATTTTTTACTGGGGTCGCTGGGCAGCCGATGGGGCCCCCCAGGCAAGTAGGGCCCCCGGGCAACTTCCCAGCGTGCCCAATGGAAAAGACAGCCCTGTGCTGCAGAGCAAATTTTTTGTTCATTTTTAGGGCTGTTGGCACCTGATAAAAGTCAGTACACTGCAGAAGGGCTGACCATAGTATTAGGGATTATTTTGCTAGTTAAAGTAGCCCATTGTTTTTTTGGGGGTTGTACAGTATAAGTGCTGGGGTTTAGGTTGGGGTTGAGTGGATTACTTTTTTTCGGTTAAGTGTGATGGGTTCATATTGGAATAAAATAAGTGATAAGGTTATAGAGACTCTGGGCCAGATTCACAAAGAGTTACACCGGCGTATCAGTAGATACGCCGACGTAACTCCGAATCTAAGCCCGTCGTATGTCTAAATGTATTCTCAAACTGAGATACACTTAAACATGCCTAAGATACGACGGCCTGCGTAGGGTGCAATATTTACGTTGGCCGCTAGGTGGCACGTCCATTGAGGTCAGCGTAGAATATGCTAATGAGTAGTTACGCCGATTCACGAACGTACGCTTGCCCGTCGCAGTAAAGATACGCCGTTTCCGTAAGTGATACGCGGCGTAAAGATAAACATGCCCCCTAGGCGGCGTATCCTATGTTAAGTATGGCCGTCGTTCCCGTGTCGAAATTTTGAAATTTAACGCTGTTTGCGTAACTCGTCCGTGAATAGGGCTGGACGTCAATTACGTTCAGGTCGAAACCAATGACATCCTTGCGACGTCATCTAGCGCAATGCACGTCGGGAAATTTTAGGGACGGCGCATGCGCATTAGGTTCGGCGCGGGAACGCGCCTAATTTAAATGCTCTACGCCCCCTACCCGGGTGATTTGAATTACGCAGGCTTGCGCCGGGGGATTTACGTTACGCCGTCGCAACTTTACAGGCAAGTGCTTTGTGAATCAAGCACTTGCCCGTAAAACTTGCGGCGGCGTAACGTAAATGCGATACGTTACGCCGCCGCAGATCTACGTGAATCTGGCCCATTGACTCTTATCTCCAGTGACAGGTTCTCTTGTAAGCACTGCCCCCTTACCCATTAATACTCACAATACACTCTTCCCTGTTGATCTGTTCCTGTATTAGAACCCGGAGACCGAACCTTGTGTAAGGCTGGGTTCACACTACTACACTACTTTCATCCTACTTTGCTCTGTGTTCAATGTTTCCCTATGAGAGCGTCTTGTAGCGTCCTACACAAGTCGGTCCGACTTTGAAAATGCTCCCTGTACTACTTTTGGTCCTACATTGATCCTACTTCAGGCCCATTGAATATCATTGAAGTCGGACCAAAGTAGTATCCTGTTCATGAAAGTAGGATGGATGTAGGACCAATGTAGCAGAGCAAAGTAGGATGAAAATAGTGTAGTAGTGTGAACCCAGCCTGAACCTGGAACCAGAACCTAATGACCTCCTCCTCACATGGCAGTAATTGGGCCTAAAAATTGTCTGTTTGGGCCCAAAAACTACATCCTGGGAGGCAGTAGTGTATTTAGGTTTTGTGCTGCCCTGGGCCTGACTAAACTTGTGACCCCCTAATTTAAATATGACACACCCCTTCCTGTCAAGGCCACACCGCTTTTCTGGTTAAGACCCACTGAAATTTTCAAGTTCTGACACTAGTTCTGAGGGCCGAAGGTCCCCTTAATTTGCATAGATATCCTCTCACTTCCTGTTTGGCTATGGTGCAGGAAGTAAAGGAAAATCTCTGCAATGGGACAGGGATGGTAAAAAATAAACTGACAGGGGCTATAATCCTCCCTTACTTTATCCAAACTAAAAAAAAAAAAAAGTGTTGCCTATAGTTCTACTTTAAGCAAAAATTTCTGATAATTTGATGGAGAGGACTAAGAAGATATAACCATGCCTATGGTGATAGGCCAGTCAAAATTAGAAGCAGCGTCCCCCCCCCAACAGTTGTGGAATGCTGGCCGCCCGCATACCGGGATTTATTTTGGGTGCTTTACGGGGGCACTAGACTAATTTGCTTCTCAGCCAAGTCCACCCCATAAAACTGGTGCTACACTAACAGTGTAGAGCAAGCCGGTGGGGACTCTTTCTGTGCTGCCCCCTGCAAAGTGCTTCCCTAGGCCTGGGCCTTAATGGCCTAGGCCAGGATACAGCATTGCTGGGAGGATGTCACATCTTCCTCCATACATGGAAGCACCAGTTATCTACTGATAGCTTAGATCAGTGGTCTCCAAATTGCGGCCAGATGTGGCCCTTTGCTTGCCTTTATCTGGCCCTTGGGGCAATATTCCTCCCACTGATATAAGACAATTTCTGCCAACTGACATCAACAATGGGGCACCATTTCCCTCACAGACACCAACAATTGGACACTATTCCTCCCAATAGTACCAAATGTTTACTCCCACTGATGCCAAGAAAATGTCCACTCCCGCTGTCCACAATTCAGCCCCCTAAAGTCTAAAAGGACAATAAACTGGTCTTTTGTTTAGAAAGTTTGGAGACCCCTGGCTTAGATGGAGAAACAAAGTGGTGAGGATGGTGTTCTTTATTATTTCCACTGACAACAATGCCTGGGGGTAGGAGGAGGGTGTTCTTTTTATTTCTCCCACTTACCCAATGCCTGTGGATAGAGGGTATTAATCCCACTGACATGCATGCCTGGTGAGGGGCATGTCCTTTTATTACACCAGTGCTTGGGGCATAGCTCCCAACTGTCCCTAATTTCAAGAGCAATGTCCCTCTTATTTGTCCCTCATTTTGGTCTGATCTATATAAAATGCACTTTTCTCTTTTCGTCCATGGATGGACACAGCCTTTTCAAGTCTTGACATATGGGTTATGTTCCGTCTAATAGGAGAGGACTAGGCAGAACAAGCTGTACACTCACTACTTTTCATTGAAGCAAAGTGTAATTTCTTCAGTGTTCTCACATGAAAAGATAGAATAAAATATTTTCAAAAATGTGAGGGGTGTACTCACTTTTGTGAGATTCTGTACATACTATAGTTTGTGGACTTTTCCTACAGGCTAATTACTATACACTAATTTGGGTTATTTTCATCATGTAGCAGATTACATGCTGGCCTAAATTTATAAAGAAAATAGGATTTTTTGTACTCACCATAAAATCCTTTTCTCTGTCGTCCATGGACGGACACAGCTTTCAAAGTCTTGACATATGGGTTATTTTCCTGTTCATAGGAGATGACTAGGCAGAAACATGTTAGATATTTAAATACATGTTACTTTAACAGAGTTGAACAGCCCCGCCCAGGGGGTGGTTCCTCCGGTCATAACCCCTCACCATGCAGTCAGCAACTCAGTTTTTTTCTGCCTAGTAGAGGAGTAGGACCCGGCTCCCTTTGGGCCCAGGGTCCTGAAGAAATCTTTTATTTTTTATTACTTTATTTTTGAGAAATCTTCTATCAACTGCCGGCTGGGTGACAGGTTGGATATTATAGATCCTTGTAGTCCCCCCAGTCCGGCCATCGAGCGTGAGCAGACCTTAGCTACGCGCTGGGTCGGCCACGACGGACCCCATGGCTCCAGGGGTGGCCGGTGAGCTATATGCTCCGAGGTCCACATATGACCGGGCTGTTGTTGTCTCAGTCACAGTGGACCGGGCCGACAGCTACTCCGTACTAATTTATCTTTTAAAAAATGTTTCCCAGCGCTAAACCTTTCATCTCATTTCTAAATTGCTGAATTTGTACATTTTAAAAGCCAATATAAAGGAAAATATGAGTGATAACTAAAACACCAAGATTCAAATGATGAAAAATAAAATAATAATAATAAAAAGTCCACAAATGTGTTGGTTAGTGAGATCCAAAAAGTGTCCATGAATTATAAAAACCAAAGGAATATATATATATTGAATTGTGTAGAAAACTATAAAAACAAATAACTATACACTGGTGCTCTGTGAAAAAAGTCCATACAGATGGTAAATGCCGTATCCAAAAAAAAGCCGTGTTGATCCACCACCAAATTAGCAGAAATGACTTCTTACCAACTTGCCATGATCCCCCATGACAGAGGATCAAGAGAATGCATGTAATGAATCGTAGCTTAACTCCAAGAGACAGCAGGCACAATCCCGGATTCTTAGAAGTAGCCTCTCGACCAATCAAATCATCAATGGATGCACAATGGATGCACGCTGTACATAAAAGAAATAAACGCTCCATATAGTGTATTACCGTAATAACTTATGGGCCCCTGGATGAAGTAAGTTATTACGAAACGTGCGTCGGGCGGAGCGACGCACTGACGTCACCCTGTGCTCCATACGTTTACCCAGAAGGACGGGTTGTCTGTTTGTGTACCCGCCGGCACATCAGACTTCCGGCTCTTTTTAAACTGCAACATTGTAATTGTATCACTTTGGTTTTTATAATAAATTTTAATACGGTAATATACTATATGAAGCGTTTATATCTTCAGCAGCGCATTGCGAGTGGTTTTAACCCTTTTTCAGCCGCTAGCGGGGGGGGGGGGTAAAACCATCCGCTAGCGGCCGAAATGCCCTGCAAATCCGCCCATAGCATCGGTGGTAAAAATAGCGGCGTTTTATCGCCAACGCTTTGGGCTCAGTGTGAAAGGGGTCTTAAGCCCTGTACACACGATCGGATACCTGATGGAATCTAATCCGATGGTATTTTTTCGTCGGATATCCGATGAAGCTGACTTTCATCAGTCTTGCCTACACACCATCAGTCAGAAATCCGATTGTGTCCAAACGCGGTGACGTACAACACTATGATGAGCCGAAAAAAATTAAGTTCAATGCTTCCGAGCATGTGTCGACTTGATTCTGAGCATGCATGGATTTTTGACTGATGGAGTTCCATACAGACGATCGGATTTTTCTAATGTTTTTTTATCCATAGGAAAAATGTAAAACATGTTCTATTTTTTTACACCGATGGAAATAAAACCGATGGGGCCCACACACGATCAGTTTGTCCAAAGAAAACCGTCCACCGGTCGGTTTTCAGCGGACAAACAGATCATGTGTCCGATTTGTCCCCCACAATGTCGCAGTCCCGCTATAAGTCGCTGATCGCCGCCATTTCTAGTAAAAATAAATAAAAAATATCCCATAGTTTGTGGACGTTTTAACTTTTGCGTAAACCAATCAATATACACTTACTGTAATTTTTTTTTTTACCAAAAGCATGTAATAGAATCAGGGCCGTTTGAAGGAATTTGAGTTTCAAGTTGAGAAGCGGGGGGGGTGGGAGCTGGTTAAGTTGACAAGTGTAAAAAATTATTCTGCTATAAACCAGATAGGGGGGGGGGGCTGCTGCTGCCGAACGTCAGCTGGTACTTCTGACTGCCTCCCCAGCTCCCCCCCATGTTCTTTTTACCCCCTTACCGCATACCGCGCTGCAGAAGATTCAGTTTGCTGTTCCCGGCCGGACTGGAAGGAAGTGATCACTGAGTGTGTGCACTTCCTGTCAGTACGGCCGGGAACAGGAAACTAAATCTCCTGTACCACGCGGTTACGGTACCCGGCCGGACTGCAGGAGGAATTAGGAAAGGAGCTCGGCCACACTACAGGCTGCAGCATTTATAGGAAGCGCATACCTCCCAACTTTTTGAGATGGGAATGAGGGACACCTATCAGCAAAAGTATGCAGGCATAGGACACACCCCCTTGCCACGCCCTCTTAAAGGAAAATTGTCCAATAAACAAGATTGGTTAAACCCACAAGTGCTTTATTTACCACTACTATTCCTTTATATTGGCTTTTATCATTTACAAATGCAGCAATTTACAAATCAGATGACAGGTTTAGCACTGGGAAACACTTTTTGATAGTTAAAAGTGCATTTTATATACATCTATATAGATCATATTAAAATGAGGGACACATGAGGAGGAATGAGGGACAGAGGGACATTGCTCCAAATCCGGGACAGTCCCTCGAAATCAGGGACAGTTGGGAGGTATGGAAGCGGCGCGGCGACGGCACTCTGCTGGGGCCCCAGGCCAGCTCGGGGCCCCAAGCAGTTGCTTGTTTTGCCTGTCCTGTTCCGATGGGCCTGAATAGAATACATATTGGCTTAAATTTTTTTCAATATTTTAGCTCTTTTCTTGTTTAAAGCGCAAAAAATAAAAACTGCAAAGGTAATCAAATTCTACCAAAAGAAATCTCTATTTGTGGGGAAAAAGAGGTCATCAATTTTATTTGGGTGTAGTTTCGCATGACCGTGCAGTTGTCAATTAAAATAACCCAGTGCCGTATCACAAAAAATTGCCTGGTCATGAAGGGGGGGGGGGGGGGGAAACCTTCCAGAGCTGAAGTGGTTAAAAGCGGCACAGAATTTTTATTTATTTTTTTGCATGAGACCAAAGAACCGCTTTAACAACTAGTGACCAGCCGCTGCAGTTATACTGCGTCAGGTTGGCACAGCTAGGCAAATCGCCGTAGCTGTACGTCGCTCCTTTAAGGCCTCGTACACACGGACGGACTGTCCGATGAAAACGGTCCGCCGGACCGTTTTCATCGGACATGTCCGCTGCCGGATTTTGGTCTGATGGTTGTACACACCATCAAACCAAAATCCCCGCGTACAGGATACGCGGTGACGTGGCCGCGCCGTCGCCGCGACGATGACGCGGCGACGTGCGCGACCCTGGAAGGTCAATGCTTCCACGCATGTGTCGAATCACTTTGACGCATGCGAGGGCTTTCGGTCGAGCGGACATGTCCGGTAAGTCTGTACAGACGACCAAACATGTCCGACGGACAGGCTTCCAGCGGACATGTTTCTTAGCATGCTAAGAAACATTTGTCCGCTGGAAACTGTCCGATCCGCCGGAAAATTGTCCGGTCGGCTGTACACACGACCGAACATGTCCGCTGAAACTGGTCTGCGGACCAGCTTCAGCAGACATGTTCGGTCGTGTGTACGGGGCCTTTGGCCCCATACACACGGGAGGATTTATCCGCGGATACGGTCCAGCGGACCGTTTCCACGGATAAATCCTCTCGAGGATTTCCGCGGATTTCTATGCGATGCCGTGTACACACCATCGCATTGAAATCTGCGCCGAAATCCTCTGGCGATGACGTGTCGCGCCGTCGCCGCGATTATGACGCGGCAACGTGCGCGACGCTGTCATATAAGGAATTTCACGCATGCGTCGAATCATTACGACGCATGCGGGGGATCCCTTTGGACGGATGGATCCGGTGAGTCTGTACAGACGAGCGGATCCATCCGTTGGGATGGAGTCCAGCAGATAGATTTGTTTGGCATGTCAGCAAATATTCGATCTGCTGGAATCCATCCCAGGGGAGAAATATCCGCGGAAACAGATCCGCTGGCGTGTACACACCATAGGATCTATCCGCAGAAACCCATTTGCTGGGATTTATCTGCGGATGGATTCTATCGTGTGTACGGGGCCTTAGACGTCACAGCAGACGCGCGTGCTCATCACGTGTCCCCGGAGTGCGCGATGACCGCCGGGCACCTATGATCACTCGTGAAAGAGCGAGAACTGGGATCTGTGTGTGTAAACACACAAATCCAAGTTCTCTCAGAGGAGAGGAGGGAGAGATTGTGTTCTCTCTCCTTCTCTAGTAAGTCCCCTCCTCCTACAGTTAGAACACACCTGGCGAACACATTTAACCCCTTGGTCGCCCCCTAGTGTTAACCCCTTCCCTGCCAGTGACATTTATACAGTAATCAGTGGCTATTTTTAGCTCTGATCTCTGTATAAATGACAATGGCCCCAATAGTGTCAAAAGTGTCCGATCTGTCCACCGCAATGTTGCAGTCCTGATAAAAATCGCAGATCGCCGCCATTACTAGTAAAAAAAAATAATAATAAAAATGACATAAATCTATCCCCTATTTTGTAGACGCTATACCTTTTGCGCAAACCAATCAATATTCAGTGTAATCTTGGATTACGAGCATAATCCGTGCCAGGAGAATGATTGTAATCCAAAGCACTTGCATATCAAACCAATCAATATACACTTATTGCAATTTTTTTTTTACCAAAAATATGTAGATCAATACGTATCAGCCTAAACTGAGAAAGATTTTTTTTATATATATTTTTTGGGGATATTTAATTATTTATTATACCGTAGCAAAAAGTAAAAAATATTGCTTTTTTTTTTCAAAATTGTCGCTCTTTTTTTGTTTATAGAGCAAAAAATAAAAACCGCAGAGGTGATCAAATACCACCAAAAGAAAGCTCTATTTGTGGGGAAAAATGGGCGCCAATTTTGTTTGGGTCCAACGTCGCATGTCCGCGCAATTGTCACTTAAAGCAACAAAGTGCCTTATCGCAAATAATGGCCCGATCATTGGCCAATCATTCCGGGGGTTGAAGTGGTTAAGGACTTCATACAGGCCATCAACAAGTATGTACAGCGGAACCTCCGTTTAAGAGTAACTTGATTTGAGAGCGTTTGGTTTGTGAGCAATTTCTTTTTTTACAATTCTGACTCGGTTTGCGAGTGTTGACTCGCAAGAAGAGCGGAATTCAAGCTAAATAGGCCTGCAGTACCTCATTTGGCCTGAGGTACAGGGGTGCGGGAAACAAGTTGAATAGCTAGATTCACATTGAGTTAGGCCGGCGTATCAGTAGATACGCCGACCTAACTCGGAATCTGCGCCGATCTAAGTTTAAGTGTATTCTCAAACTGAGATACACTTAAACCTATCTAAGATACGACGGCTTGCGCCATCCTATCTTAGGGTGCAATATTTAGGCTGGCCGCTAGGTGGCGCTTCCATTGCGGTCGGCGTAGAATATGTAAATCACTAGATACGCCTATTCACGAACGTACGCCCGGCCGACGCAGTACAGATATGCCGTTTAGATAACGCATTATCAGGCCTAAAGTTATTCCAACAAATAGTTTGAATAGTAATGTTAAAGTATGGCCACCGTTCCCGCTTCGAAATTTGAAAATTTTACGTAGTTTGCGTAAGTCGTCCGTGAATAGGGATTTACGTCATTTACGTCCACGTCGAAACCAATAGGCCCATGCGGCGTACGTTGCCGCAATGCACACTGGGATATGTAGGCGGACGGCGCATGCGCCGTTCCGAAAAAACGTCAATCACGTCAGGTCAAGCCACATTAACATAAAACACGCCCCCTCAGCTAAATTTGAATTAGGCGCCCTTACGCCCGCCCGGTTTACGCTACGCCGCCGTAACTTAGTAGGCAAGTACTTTGAGAAACATGTACTTGCCTCGCTAAATTACGGCGGCGTAGTGTAAATGCCATACGCTATGCCGCCGCAACTATGCGCTCGCCATCCTAAATCTAGCTAGAAGTGTCCTTGGGCCTTTTCGGCCTTTTCGGACGTTTTCGGTGCTCTCTGGCGCCCCCCACCTCTGGCCGCATTCGGTATTGCAACCCATTGAAGTCAATGCGGAACTAATTATTTTCGTTTCCGTTGACTTCAAAACTTGCTTTGATATACGAGTACTTTGGATTACGAGTATACTCCTGGAACGGATTATTCTCGAAAACCGAGGTTCAACTGTACTTAGTGCTGGACTTGATAGAAATCCGAACATTCTTTGATCATCACACATGTAAAGCAGAAATACACGTTGATAGAAAATCTATAAATATGGAGATCACTTGGTTGACCAAAAACTACTACGGCTTCCCTTTTAATTGCTAAGCACGGCGCACATCACATCTGTCTGACATCAGCTTTGCGGTTTCCGGCTTTTATTTCATTATTAGTTGGTTTTATGCTTTTCCTAAATGTAACTTTAATGAAAGGCACTCTGCTGTGTTCCACGCTTCAGCGCACTCTCAGCCCCTGTAATTAAACCTTCCTCGGATATCGCACAAATGCATATGGCACAAAGTATTTTTTAAAGGGACGTCTTCTATTTTATATTTATTTTTTCTCCCTATAAAACACTAATGGGAACCACAGAATGCTAATTCGTTAGCCTAATTGGGATGTATCACACAGAGAGGTGTCTGCCAACCACTGGCGGTGGATTGCGCTAATTTCGCTATTGTTTGTATTTTCATTTTCTGGCAGGTGATATTTACCCAGACCAGATGGCCACCATTAGCACATGCATAGCTTTTTTTTTGTGTTATGCCTCGTACACATGACCAGTTTTCCCGACGAGAAAACTGCCTGCTAAAAATTTAGGGCCAGATTCACAGAAGAGATACGACGGCGTATCTCTGATACGCCGTCGTATCTCTCAGAGTATCTATGCGACTGATTCATAGAATCAGTTACGCATAGATAGCCCTTAGATCCGACAGGTGTAATTGTCTTACACTGTCGGATCTTAGGATCAGTGCTTTAACTGGGCCGGAACGCGGCGGTACTCAGTACCGCCACTTCCAAAAATGGCCCTGGAGAGTACCAGCACCTCTCCGTGCGCCCAGTACGTGGGTTTCCCATACCTGAACGCACTGGCGTATCGCACCGGGCGCAACATTGGGGGAGAGCACAAAATACCGGCGTCCGTGTCGCTCTCGCTGCCGTTTTTTTTTTTTTTTCTTTGATGAAGTCGACTTCAATACAGTAGGCGGCAGCCATACAAAAGCCCTGTGATTGGCCGGACAGGGTCATGTGCGGCCGCACGCTGTGGAATTCTGGGACATGTAGTCATGATGTGAGGCTCGCATCATGAGTCATGATCCGAGCCTCGCATCATGACTACATGTCCCAGAATTCCACAGCGTACGGCCGCACATGACCCTGTTTGGCCAATCACAGGGCATTTGTGTTGCGAGCGCCCTGCAAATCATCGACGGAGGCGGAGCTGGTCACGTGTGGATGCGGCTGGTCGTGACCACTTGCTGGAGTCCCGCCTCTCGGCCTAGGGCGCTTTGTATTTCTGAGGTCTCTGTCACCCTCACCCCCCCCCCCGTTTAAGCCATTCTCCTCTGTCAAACCACCTCCTCTATGTCAGGCAGCCCACACCCCCTTTGTCAGCCCACCCATCCTCTGTCAGCCCACCCCTCCTCTGTCAGCCCACAGCCCACCCCCTCTGTCAGCCCACCCCCCCTCTGTCAGCACCCACCCCCTCTCAGCCCACTCCTCCTCTGCCAACCCATCTCCCCTCTGTCAGCCTACCCCCCTCTGTCAGCCTACCCCCCTCTGTCAGCCCACCCCCCTCTGTCAACCCACCCCCCCTCTGTCAACCCACCCACCTCTCTGTCAGCCTACCCCCCTCTGTCAGCCCACCCCCCCTCTGTCAGCCCACCCCCCTCTGTCAGCCCACCCCCCCTCTGTCAGCACCCACCCCCTCTCAGCCCACTCCTCCTCTGCCAACCCATCTCCCCTCTGTCAGCCTACCCCCCTCTGTCAGCCCACCCCCCCTCTGTCAGCCCCCACCCCCTCTAAGCCCACCCCCCTCTGTCAGCCCACCCCCCCTCTGTCAACCCACCCACCTCTCTGTCAGCCCATCCCCCCCTCTGTCAACCCACCCACCTCTCTGTCAGCCCATCCCCCCTCTGTCAGCTCCCCTCTGTCAGCCCACCCCCCTCTGTCAGCCCCCATCCCCTCTCAGCCCACTCCTCTGTCAGTCCACACCTCCTCTGTCAGTCCACTCCTCCTCTGTGAGCCCACCCCCCTCTCTGTCAGCCCACCCCTCCTCTATCAGCCCATCCTCCCTTTGTCAGCCCACCCTCCCTTTGTCAGCCCACCCCCTCTCTGTCAGCCACAGCAGGGAGCCAGGCTAGCCACCTGCAGCAGGGTGCATTGTGCCAGCCACCCACCGACCCACAGCAGGGAGCCAGGCCAGACACCCACCTACCCACAGCAGGGAGCACCGTGCAAGCCAGCCACGGAGCCAGACCAGCCACCCACAGCAGGGTGCACCGTGCAAGCCAGCCACTGACCCACAGCAGGGAGCCAGGCCAGCCACCCAACCACAGCAGGGAGCACCATGCAAGCCAGCCACTGACCCACAGCAGGGAGCCAGGCCAGACACCCACCCACCCACAGCAGGGAGCACCGTGCAAGCCAGCCACTGACCCACAGCATGGAGCCAGACCAGCCACCCACAGCAGGGTGCACTGTGCAAGCCAGCCACTGACCCACAGCAGGGAGCCAGGCCAGACATACAGCAGGGAGCACCGTGCAAGCCAGTCACTGACCCACAGCATGGAGCCAGACCAGCCACCCACAGCAGGGTGCACCGTGCAAGCCAGCCACTGACCCACAGCAGGGAGCCAGGCCAGCCACCCAACCACAGCAGGGAGCACCATGCAAGCCAGCCACTGACCCACAGCAGGGAGCCAGGCCAGCCACCCACAGCAGGGTGCACCGTGCAAGCCAGCCACTGACCCACAGCAGGGAGCCAGGCCAGTCACCCACAGTAGGCTGCACCGTGTCAGCCAGCCACCGACCCACCCAGCCACTGACCCACATCAGGGAGCCAGGCCAGCCACCCACAGCAGGCTGCACCATGTCAGCCAGCCACCGACCCACCCACTGACCCACAGCAGGGAGCCAGGCCAGCCACCCACCCACAGCAGGCTGCACCGTGCAAGCCAGCCACTGACCCACAGCAGGGAGCAAGGCCAGCCACCCACAGCAGGGTGCACCATGCAAGCCAGCCACTGACCCACAGCAGGGAGCCAGGCCAGCCACCCACAGAAGGGTGCAACATGCAAGTCAGCCACTGACCCACAGCAGGGAGCCAGGCCAGTCACCCACAGCAGGCTGCACCGTGTCAGACAGCCAACCACTGACCCACGGCAGAGAGCCAGGCCAGCAACCAACTGCAGGGTGCCAGGCAGCCACCCACAGAAGCCAGCCACCCACGGTGACCCACCCACAGCAGGGCCAGGGTGCCAGCCACCCATGGTGACTCATCCACAGCAGGGCCAGGGTGCCAGCCAGCCACCCACAGTGACCCACCCACACCAGGAAACCAGCCAGCTACAACGGGGTGCCAGCCAACCACCCACAGGAGCCAACCAGCCACAGTGACCCACCCACAGCAGGGAGCCAGCCACCCACAGGAGCAAACCAGCCACAGTGACTATCCACAGCAGGATGCCAGCCACCCACGGTGACCCACCCACAAACCCGGGATCCAGCCAGTCACAGCAGGGTGCCAGCCAGCCACCAACAGGTGCCAGCTAGCCACCCACAGGAACCAGCCACAGAGGATGTGGGAGCCAGCCACAGCTACAGCACCCACAGTTAAGGTAAGAGTAGCGCTACAATTTTATTTCTACTTTGTGAGAGGTTGGGCAGGGGTGAGAGTCATGGCACACAGAGGAGGTCCCATTAGACTCTGTTGTAGTCTCTAATGGGGCCTAGAGGGGACACTTTCTAATAGACTGTCCATGGGACACTGTTAGAAAAAGACCCCCCTCCAGGTCCCATTAGATTCTGCTGTTAAACATTTTTTTTTTTAAGGTAGTACTTTGTACAAATTGAAGTCCAACATGCCTGTCTGCCTGATGCCATTGCCAAAAGCCCCCTCCTGCTGCGGCCTGCAATAATTTGATCAATAACAGAGCTTCATGATCTATACCCTCAGGGCTTTCAGCATGTAAGGGGTTAAATGATTGCAAGATTAATCATTTAATCCCTTACAGTAAGGGGTTAAATGATTAATCCTGCAATAATTTAACCCCGTACATGCTGAAAGCCCTGAAGGATGCATTACACTGGATTAATCATTTAACCCCCTACATGCTGAAAGCCCTGAGAGGGATACATTACATAGGATTAAGGATGAGCTCCAGAGTGTTCGCACAGTGCACGTGCAGAGCCCATTTTGTTCAATACCCTTTTGCACATTTTATTTATGTTCAGTAGCTCTTTCTACAGTAGCTCTTTTTCAGGGTACTTTCTAAGGGTATTTTCATGTTCAGTATTGGGGGGGGGGGGGGGAGCACCAGCGCCTAATAGAGTACCGGCACCTCTTTTGGCCCACTTAAAGCACTGCTTAGGATGCAATACTTCGGCCGCCGCTGGGTGGAGTTTGCGTCGTATTCCAGCGTCGGGTATGCAAATGAGGATTTACAGCGATCCACGACAGTTTTCGCGGTCGTTACGTCGTCGCTAGTAATAGTTTCCCGTCGCAAAGTTAAGGCTGCTTTAACATGGCTTAACTTTAGTCGAGCCATGTTAAAGTATGGCCGTCTTTCCCGCGTCGAATTTAAATTTTTTTTTTCTTGCGTAAGACGTCCGGGAATACAAAAGTACGCTACGCACGTCGCCGTTCCAAAAAATGACGTCACTTCGCGCAAAGCACGGCGGGAATTTCAAAACGGAGCATGCGCAGTACGTCTGGCGCGGGAGCGCGCCTAACTTAAATGGCACACGCCCCTTTGAGTTAGGCGGGCTTGCGCCGGAGGCCGCCGGCGTAAGTTTTCACGCAAGTGGTTGGTGAATCAGGCACTTGCCATGAAAACTTGCGGCGGTGTAACGTATATACGATACGTTACGCCGCCGCACTTCTACGTGAATCTGGCCCTTAGAACCTACTCTACATTTTCCCGTCGTGTTTCCCGTCAGTCTTTTCCTCGTCGCGAAAACCGCTCGTGTGTAGGCTTTTCCGAGGGGGAAAAAAAACACGCCTGCTCAGAAGCAAGTATGAGACGGGAGCGCTCGATCTGGTAAAACTAGCGTTCGTAATGGAGATAGCACATTCGCTGTAACGGGCTGAAAAGCGCGAATCGTCTCTCACCAAACTTTTACTAACACGAGGATCAGCAAAAGCAGTCCAAAGGGTGGCGCCATTTGAATGGAACGCCCCCTTTATAGTGCCGTCGTACGTGTTGGATGTCAGCGCGCTTTGGTCGAGCGTTTTTTTTTCAATGAACGTGTGTATGCAAGGCAGGCTATTTAGAGGAATCACGTTGGGAAAAACGTTGGGTTTTGGCATGTCAGGAAAACCCGTCGTGTGTACGTGGCATAAGCGTAATCAGATGAGTTTGCAGCCCAACCACAATTTGCTCCTTCTCACACAACTTGGGCGTTACACTGCCACTGCACTAGGGGGCAATGAAGGGGTTAAGTGTGTCCTAGGGAGTGATTATAACTGTGGGGGGGGGGGGGGGGGCTACCAGTGACACGACACTGATCACTGCTCCCAATGACAGGGAACAGTAGATCACTGTCTTGTCACTAGGCAGAACGAGGAAATGCATTGTTTACATAGGCATCTCCCCGTTCTGCTGCTCTGTGAGATGATCGCGGGCACCCAAAAACAATTAATTTCTCTTATTTACTTCCATTTGATCTGTTAAATATACCAATGAAAGCAATTTGTTATATATTAACCGCTTCAATACTGGGCACACCCCCTTCCTGCCCAGGCCAATTTTCAGCTTTCCGCGCTGTCGCTGTTTAAATGACAATTACGCGGTCATGCTACACTGTACCCAAACATAATTGTTATCATTTTGTTCCCACAAATAGAGCTTTCTCTTGGTGGTATTTGATCACCTCTGCGGTTTTAATTTTTTGCTGAACAAATAAAAAAAGACAGAGGGCCAGATTCTCGTACTTTTGCGGCGGGCGTAGCGTAAGCCATTTACACTACGCCACCGCAACTTACTGGAGCAAGTGCTGTATTCCTCAAGCACTTGCTCCGTAGTCTGCGGCGGCTTAGTGTAAAAGGCCCGGCGTATCCCCGCGTAATTCAAAGGGGGCGGCTTGTATTTAAATTAAGCGCGCCCCCGTGCCGATCGAACTGCGCATGCGCCGGGCTTAAAATAGCCCAGTGCGCATGCTCCAGTTCTCGACGGAAAACGTCAATGACGCCGACGTGTGCGTCATTGACGTAAAGTCGTATTCAAGAACGACTTAGGAAAACGACGTACCCGACGGGAAAAGACGACGCGGACCCGACGCCATACTTAACATGGCATACGGCGGACTGGCGTAAGGTTACCCCTCATATAGCAGGGGTAACCTTACGCTTACGCAAACGACGTAAGCGACGGCTACGCAAATTTGTTCGGGAATCGGCGTATTAGGCTCATTTGCATAAACAAATGAGACCTGAACGTAAACGCCACCTAGCGGTCGGCGTTGTATTGCATTTAGGATCCGACGGTGTAAGTGATTTACACCAGTCAGATCCTCGCCTAATTCCGGCGTATCTTGTTTTGTGAATACAAAATAATGATACGCCGGCGGGAAATTCGAATTACACCGGTGTATCAGTAGATACTCCGGCGTAACTCTTCTGAGAATCTGGCCCAGAAAATTTTGTTTCTGTTATAAAGTTTTGTAAATAAGTACGTTTTCTCCTTTACTGATGGACACTGATAAGGCAGCACCGATGAGGTGGCACCGATGAGGTGGCACTGACGATGGGCACTGGTAGGCGGCACTGATGAGTGGCACTGATGAGCATTGATAGGGGGCCTTGATGGGCACTCATGGGTGGGCACTGATATGTGACACTGATGGGCACTGAAAGGCTGCACTGATGGTTACTTATGAGTGGCACTGATAGGCGGCACTGCTGGGCACTGATAGTTGGCACTGCTGGGCACTGATACACATCACTGATAGATGGCACTGATTGGCATCACCGATGGCCCTGGCTCTGGCAGGCATTGGGGATGGGCACTGATGGGCAGCTGCCTGGGCACTGATTGGCATTTCCCTGGTGGTCTAGGGTGGGGTACCTGGTGGCCCAGTGTGATGGCCATCCCTGGTGGTCCTGGGCGGGAATCCAAGGGGGGCTGCACTGATAAACAATCAGCACAGACCCCCACCATGTCAAGAGAGCAGCCAATTGTCTCTCCTCTACTCGCGTCTGTCAGACGTGAGTGAGGAAAAGCCGATCAATCCTGTTTACATCGTGATCAGCTGTGATTGGACAACGGCTCTTTACCGAGATCGGTGTAACGGTGTGTCAGACTGATCACACGGGCGCGCAGTGGCTGTTATTCTGCTTGACGTCATATGACGTCCAGTCAGGATAACTGAACCACCGCCCAGTTGTCATCCTGCTGTAGGCCAGGCAGGAAGCGATTAAAGAGGAACTGCAGTCTGCTCACATAATTTGTAATAAAAACATCTTTGCCATTCTGAAGCTTCCTTCCAATCACTTTGCATATTATTTTATATATACTGTGATTCTGTACTTGCCAAATATGCTGCAGAAATATCCCTCCACTGAGTCTGGCGGCAGCCATTTTAACTTTGAGCAGCTGAAGCCTGTTCACTTCCTGGATTTACACAGAGGCACACCTCCAGCTCTGCAGCTCTCATTGGCCCTCTTATGACTCCCTTCCTGGAGAGTGAGAGAGAGAGAGCTGTGCATGATGTCACAAACCTAGGCTAATGACCAGACAAGAAACATGAAGTGGGCTTTAAGGTATTTACTTTGCAGAAAATAAAATGTTTTACTACTCAAAGTTAAAACAACGAGGGCAGAAGATTTAATAGATGGAAAGTTGAAAAAATGACTGATCACACCCCAGGTCGGCAGGTGGCAGCAGTGGAGTCGAGTATTGGGTGTTCATACCCAGCAGCCTATCAGGAGGAGTTTCCCTCGCTGTGCATGCTGGGGGAGGGTATTTATGAGGCAGACACCATTTTCCTGGGTCTTCTCCTCGTGTGGCACCCACCTTTAGGGTAGCCACTTCACACCGCCCCGGCAAATGGCCTTCCGGGCCGGGGTGCGTGTGCAACGCAGAGATCCTGGCTTCAAAACCACGTTGGTCCGGAGAAATTGCTCTGCCGCTTGGGGACTCAGTAGTCGACTGAGTCCCATCTAAGGAGGTCCTGGGCTGTCCGTCCTGTTGGAGGAAGCTGTACGGTGGAGAGTCTGCCTGAGGAGTACCATGAGAGGCTGGTGTACCAATAGGGGTCCATCGGGGACCAGGGGAACCGGACACTGAGAGGCTTGATGTTGGCCACCGGTCAGTCGGTACCCTTGTTTAAAAATACCTGAAGGAGAAGCAAGTGTAAAAACTACTAAATAGGATTATCTCCACTGTTTCAACCATAGGGAGGGTCGTGGCAGAGACTTATTTTCCCAAGTTCCGAGTGACATTCTGGCTGCCAGGTTTGTGAGAGAGGCCTGTCCAGGTGCACTAAACCCACTCAGGCTGGAGTGGTGAAAAAGAAAGTATTGTTGGAAGCAGGACTGTTTCCCTATTGCTCACACCTGAATCTGCTATCTCCACTTTCGCTAAACCTCTATTCTTCACCAAGTTTTATTGTTTTTACCCGGCTGGGTAATAAAGAGCAGAGAAAAAGACATTCCGTTATTACAACTTTCACCAAAAAACCCTAAGTAGCACGAGGTAACATGCCACCCGAAAAAAAACCAGCAGCTCCTCCAGGGGTAGTGCTATATGTATATATGTGTGTCCCAAGCGTTTTGAGATCCTACGGGGTAAGTGACCGCACCAGCCAGGAAGACACTGGCTGCAAAAAGCACCTAGAGGCAATTCAGTTTGCATGTGTAGCGCTAGTCATTCATTCATTCATTCTCTGGTGGAGTCAGGATCGTGTGCGTGTTTCTCACTGGATATCATCGCTGGAGAGTGGAGATCACCCATCGCTGGATACCAAGAATGGATTCCGTCTCTGTATCCAGCTCACGTTCGAGTCCCATAGACTTTAACGGTGTTTGCGTGAACTTTTGGTCTGTTCGCATGTTCTGGATGCGAACTGAACCGGGGGGTGTTCGGCTCATCCCTAGTGTTTACAGTGACAATGGGGGTTAATTAATAAAGGAAAATCTACTTGGCACTACAAGTGCACTAGGAGAACCTAGGAGACAGCTAAAAGAAACACAAGCAGTAAATCGAATTCAAGATTTTTTCAGAAATTTGCTGGCTTAGCAATGGCCCCCTACCCGTAAAATAGTCCAAATATTTTTCACGGACTTCATGGGCGCTTTGGGGGGGGGGGGGGGGCAAGCCAGGACGGGCAGCTTCCAGGGCCATCAAATAATTTTTCTCTGGAATTCCGGCCTCAGGCCCAACTGAGGCCACATAATTTGGAGCATTTTTGCGTAAATAGTTATGGAGTATGCAGCATGAAAGAACTATGTGATTTAGTTTATATTCCGCCATATTTATTAATGTAAGAAATAGGCGGAACCGGCTGGCCATTATGCCAAATGCATTCTCCACCACTCTTCTGGCTCTGGTAATTAAAAACCCTCTTCTCCAGGGTGAGGGTCCTCATGGGGAATGGTCTCATCAGATGTTCACCCAGCCCAAACGCTTCATCAGCCACGAACACAAACGGCAGTAGGTGGAAATCCCAAGCCACTACTCTGGAGATGTCTGTAAAACTCGGTCTGGGCAAAGATTCTACCATCCAACATCCAGCCATTGTTCCCGACATCCACATATAAAAACTCATATGTCGCCGACACCAGCGCCATCATAACAATACTATTGAACCGCTTATAGTTAAAATAGTATGACCCCGAGTTGGGGGGTGGGACGATGTTGACGGGTTTCCCATCGATTGCCCCTCTGCAGTTGGGAAAGTCCCACCGCTCGGCAAATTGGAAGCCACAGTCTGCCATTCCTGTGGCGTTAAAGGAAACTGTGGAGTCAAACAAGAAATACCAAAAAATTTTACTTTTGCACATAACATTGCAAGCAGATTAGACACAAACATTCTTGGCCAACATCAGTATAACATTTATTTTAAGGAGTATTTAACCGATTGCCGGCAGCCACACGACGTCGGCAGAATGGCATGAGCGTATACAACGTCCCCTTTATGAAGCGGCATTGTGGACACGTGCGTCGCTGGCTCCGTGACTACGACCGCGGGTCCCGCAGACTCCATGTCCACGGGGATACCCGCGATCGTCTCATGGTGAGGAAGAACAGGGAAATGCTGATGTAAACAAGCATTTCCCCAGTCTTCCTAGTGACAGGACAGTGAACACAGCTTCCTGTAATCGGAAGCGGTGATCAGCCCTACAGTTACAAGCACTCCCTAGGACACACTTAACCCCTTCAGTGCCACCTAGTGGTTAACCCCTTTGCTGGCAGTGTAATTTTCACAGTAACCAGTGAATTTTTATAGCACTGATCGCTGTAAAAATGACAATGGTTCCAAAAAAATTGTCAAAAGTGTCCGATGTGTCCGCCATAAAGTTGCAGGCGCGATAAAAATCACAGATCGCCGCCATTACTAGTAAAAAAAAAACAATCACCTATTTTGTAGCTGCTCTAACTTTTGCGCAAATCGATCAATATATGCTTATTGCGATTTTTACCAAAAATATGAATAAGAATACGTATCGGCCTAAACTGTGGAAACATTTTGTTTTATTTATGGATTTTTTAGGGATATTTATTATAACAAAAAGTAAAAAATATATATATATTTTTTTTAAATTGTCACTCTATTTTTGTTTTTACCAATTCCTTTCATATCTTCATTGTCGGGTAGTTTATTTATGTCGGGTTATATGCAATCCCAAGGTATCAGGGATGGCTTTTCCAACTTTTACTGATATGTGTCAGCTCCCATATTTTATATGTCACTTATTAGGTTTTCTCCTAGTTGCTTTTTGGGGGGGTTCTTCCTATAGACTTGTGTAACATCTTGGTTATTAAGCCGCTATTTAGGCAGTTTTACAGATGATTAAAACATTAAGGCCCAGATTCTCGTAGGAGTTACGCCGGCGTATCTCCAGATACGCCGTCGTAACTCTGAGTCCGAGCCGTCGTATCTTGGCGCCTAATTCAAAGAATCAGATACGCCAGAATTTTTATAAGATACGACCAGCGTAAGTCTCCTACGCCGTTGTATCTTAACTGCATATTTACACTGGCCGCTAGGGGCGTGTACGCTGATTTACACCTAGAAATATGTAAATCAGCTAGATACGCCAATTCACAAACGTACGCCCGGCCGTCTCATTACAGATACGCCGTTTACGTTAGGCTTTTCCCGGCGTAAAGTTACCCCTGCTATATGAGGCGTACCAATGTTAAGTATGGACGTCGGGCCAGCGTAGAATTTTTTCACGTTTTACGTCGTTTGTGTAAGTCGTTTGCGAATAGGGCTGGGCGTAATTTACGTTCACGTCAAAAGCATTGGCTTCTTGCGGGTTAATTTGGAGCATGCGCACTGGGACACTTTCACGGACGGCGCTTGCGCCATTCGCAAAAAGCGTTATTTACGTGGGGTCACATTAAATTTACATAACACACGCCCACATCTACCACATTTGAATTAGGCGGGCTTACGCCGGCCTATTTACGTTACGCCGCCGCAACTTTAGTTTGAGAATACGGCACTTGCCTGTCAAAGTTGCGGAGGCGTAACGTAAAGAGGATACGTTACACCCGCACAAAGATACGCACTTCTACGTGAATCCGGGCCTAAGGCCCCATACACACGGGAGGATTTATCCGCGGATACGGTCCAGCGGACCGTTTCCGCGGATAAATCCTCTCGAGGATTTCAGCAGATTTTAATGCGATGGAGTGTACTCACCATCGCATTGAAATCCGCGCCGAAATCCTCTGGCGATGACGTGTCGCGCCGTCGCCACGATTATGACGCGGCGACGTGCGCGACGCTGTCATATAAGGAATTCCACGCATGCGTCGAATCATTACGACGCATGCGGGGGATCCCTTCGGACGGATGGATCCGGTGAGTCTATACAGACCAGCGGATCCATCCGTTGGGATGGATTCCAGCAGATGGATTTGTTTGGCATGTCAGCAAATATTCGATCTGCTGGAATCCATCCCAGGGGAGAAATATCCGCGGAAACAGATCCGCTGGAGTGTACACACCATAGGATCTATCCGCTGAAACCCATTTGCTGGGATTTTTCAGCGGATGGATTCTATCGTGTGTACGGGGCCTTAGTCTATATAGGGGTCCTGCTTAACCAAGTCCATCTATTGACTATATATTCCATGTTTTTTCCCCTCTTCTTTGTTGACAATGTTTTAGTTCTTTCAACTGATACATTTGAATTGAGGAGGAATATTCTTGTTGAGTTGTCTACACATGGGATATTTCCTGTTGGTTTAACAAGGTTTTCATTATACAACCAACATATTTTTACATGAAAAGATGGACTCTGTTGCTTAAAATGCATTTTTTTTTATTATTATTATTATTTTTTTATGAAGTATATTACTGTATGGTGGAATATGATCTTATTTTTATTCTTTACTTTTCCACTCTAGTGATATAGATTTGATTGGAGCAGTAATCCTAGAAGTACACTAATCTATAGGAGAATGTTAGATATCAGGGCATTATGATATTGTGCCCATAGGCGCGAATGTGCGCTTCCCTTATAGCATTTCTATGTGACGGGATACACGTGGACGGCTCTGGACACTTGATAACGTACAGGACCGCCCACCTGACCCTCATAGGTGGCACTATTTGCTTATACACAACGTCAATACTAAACTATACTCTATTTCAATTATTATTTTTTTTTCTCCAAAATCTTCGATAGTCACCAGATAGGCCCCGTACACACGGCCGAGAAACTCGACGAGCAAAACACATCGTTTTGCTCGTCGAGTTCCTTGTGAAGCCGCCGAGGATCTCTGCGAGCCAATTTTCCCTGTTGACTAACAAGGAAATAGAGAACATGTTCTCTATTTGGCCCAACGAGATCCTCGTCGGTTTCTTCGGCCGAAAGTGTACACATGGCCGGGTTTCTCGGCAGAATCCGGCTCCCATCGAGTTTCTGGCTGAATTCTGCCGAGAATCTCGGTCGTGTGTACGGGGCCTCACACTATGTTAGTTTCCACTTGTCGGGGGTTCAATATATAAACCAATTATCAGATGTTTTTATGGAAGCTTTTCTCCTAAGGCCTAGTACACACGAGAGGATTTATCCGCGGATACGGTCCACCGGACCGTATCCGCGGATAAATCCTCTCGAGGATTTCCACGGATTTGGATCCGATGGAGTGTACTCACAATCGGATCGAAATCCGCGCCAAAATCCCCTCGCGATGACGTGTCGCGCCGTCGCCGCGATGATGACGCGGCGACGTGCGCGACGCTGTCATAAAAGGAATTCCACGCATGCGTCGAATCATTACGACGCATGCGGGGGATCCCTTCGGACGGATCGATCCGGTGAGTCTGTACAGACCACCGGATCGATCCGCGGGAGCCAATTCAAGCGGATAGATTTGTAGACATGTCTACAAATTTTTATCTGCTGGAATTGGGAAATTTCCGCGGATAAATATCCGCAGGAATGTACACACCATAGAATCTATCCGCTGAAACCGATCCGCTGAGATTTTTCAGTGGATGGATTCTATCGTGTGTACGGGGCCTAAGACTATTGAGATCTGCTCCAACCTTTTCATATTACATATGTATGCATATGTGTCATCGTCCCTGCTTCTCGTAGGATCATATATAATTAGGTGGAGCACCTGGTGTGTTTTCACTAGATTATAATCCATAGGTTTAACAGGGACAACTAGAGGTGTTTTAGATGTTTAAATACCCATATTCATCAACCAATATACATGTGTATATATATACACATATACATCGAAGATATAGCTATTTATTTTTCGAGCATATATTTATATTAATTTGCATTTGCATACATTCCGTAATTTAGCACTCTTTAGTTTACACTTGTTTTTTCACTTAATACTTTTCACGTTTGCATGTTTTTTAATGTGAATACATTTTTACACAGAGTAATATACTAGATATTACATTAACAATATTCACAGGACACATGTATCTTTGTGCTTGCACCTTATGAGGGTATATTCATATAATTTTATTTTGTCATATTATTATATATATTCACTATTTTCTTATATGGTTGTCTCTTCACCATCACTTCATGATGTCCGCCGGACTCTATTTACATAATGTTTTCACTACACATAGACGTGTTACTCACACATTTAAAATATTTTTTTTTTTAATAGTATTTAGGGCTGTGCAAATTAACTTTAAATTAATCGATTAATCTTTAATTTTTTTGATCGATCAAAACATTTTTTTTTTTTACAGTAAAAGATCAAAACATTTTTGATCAATTAAAATTCTTTTGATTGGTACTCACCTCTCCGCCGGCTTCTGGGCCTTCAGGGAGTTCCGTCGGAGATCCAGTAACGTCACGGACACCAGCGAGGCTTGCCGTGTCCATCTGAAGGGCTCCTTTGCTGTGCCTTCATATCTGCATTCCGGCGGGACCTTACTATCTGCCACACGCAAGGGCTGTTACACTTCCCTCTATCAACCTGGGATTCTACAGATATCCACTGGGAGTTGTGATAGTTCCCTTCATGGGACATCTACATGCCGACGGACTGATGTTAACCTCTCCTCATCTGGATTCAGCAGTGGTATCGTTGTACACATTTTTATACCAGTATCATACAGTACTTAGCTACATGTTTTTATGACTGCTTTTGCTCCCGTTTGGTATTACTCGCACCATTTTTACAGTTTATGTAGCTACATCGATTTTATCTCCAGTGCAATATTTATTTTGTTACCTACTTGAAGACTATAAAAGTTTTAATGCTATTCCCATGGAGCGCTGCCTTTGTGTGTTTTTTGTATCCTGCTATCCATTTTTCCAGTGGTTGGTAGCTGCACTGGGAATCAGCCTGCAAGGAGAACAGCTAAAAGTAGTTGGATCTGTATGTGCGTTATAATTCATCGAAATTAGTCGATTAATCGATTAAAAAAAAAAATAGATTAATCAAACAGAAACATTTTGATCAGTAACAGCCCTAGTATTATTCCCCTATTTGTTTAGTACATTACAATACACAACCAAACACTAAGTTATGTATGGTTTTCTCTATATGAGTCCATTTACCAACTACTACAAGGACATTGAATATTAACCGACTTTCTTATATATATGGCTATCCAAATTAGGGGTACAGGTATGCATGTATACATATATCTCTTTTATGTCTATATGTGTATGTATATTTTTGTTACGTGTATTTAGATGTGTTATTTTGTATTTATGCCTATCGAAGTAGGGTCTTATATGAAGATATGGCTATCTTTTAGGTTACCTTTGTGTGCACAGGTGATTATTTATGCTGATTTACCTCCGGGTGTTTCCCTTTCATTAATTAGGCTCCACCCGTAGGTGGTCAGGAATGGTCACATGTTTTTTATGGATATCACATAAATTTGAAGAGTGTTTTACTTGCATGTTAGCCATGACTAAGCACTGACCCAAAGTGTGAAACGCGTTGGCTGCTATCCCTACTACATTTTTGTAGTGCATTTTCTGTTCTGATTTTACAATAAAGACAACCAAAAGGTCTGTTGGAGTGCGGCTGCCCATTTTTCTTAGCCTTTGTCTATTTTTGTTTATAGCGCAAAAATTAAAAACCGCAGAGGTGATCAAATACCACCAAAAGAAATCTCTATTTGTGGGGAAAAAAAAGGACGTTAATTTTGTTTGGGAGCCACGTCGCACGACCGCGCAATTGTCAGTTAAAGCGATGCAGTGCCGAATCGCAAAGAGTGCTCTGGTCCTTGGCCAGCCAAATGGTCCAGGGCTTAAGTGGTTAAAGACAAAAATATAAGGTCCACTTATCAGATTCCTCACTCCCTCTGATCGCCCATTGTAAAAATTTGAGGGTGGGGGGTTAAAAATGAGTTTTATGATAAATATTTGGGTCAAGACATTGTTGTGTTTACTTTGGGAAAGGTGTAGGTTTCTATTTTACTGTAATACAATAAATGTTCTATCTTATTCATCTATTCTATATGTGTATATCACTTTTGTTATGGTGGGTGGAATGCCACAGGGTCCTGTTTTATAGTGGCAGCTTATTCAGGTGTGTTTTTGCCCTGAGGTTATTTTTACTTGTTTTTTTGGCTACCAGAATCAGATATATTTATAAGTACCGTATTTAACGGGGTATTGCGCACTCCGGCGTATAGCGTGCACCCCTAAAGTGAACCCGCATTCCTGTGGAAAAAAGATTTTTGTACTTACAGTTTTGGTGTCTTGCGCAGCGTCCATCGGCGGCCTCGTCGGGTCCGGCGTCCGTCTGCGGCTTCGGGTGTCCTCTTCGTCGGGTTCGGCGTCCTCCTGCGGCGTCCTCCCCGCTCGTTTCCCGCTTTCCCGTGCCGAGTTTGAATACTGCGCCGGCATATACCGAGCGCAGTACACTCGTGTATAGTCGGGCAGGCTCGGCTACTCTCGCGCTCACGTCCTGTACGTTCAGGACGTGAGCGCGAGAGGAGCCGAGACTGCCCGACTATACACGAGTGTACTGCGCTCGGTGTATGCCGGCGCAATATTCAAACTCGGCGCATACCACGCACCCACGATTTTGCCCTGATTTTTAGAGCAAAAAAGTGCGCGGTATACGCTGATAAATACGGTAGTCATCACATACTAATTTACCCATATCTGCTTTTATCATTTGCAAAACAACAGACTTATTGACTGGATTGCCAGGTGAAAATAAAGGAAAGAAAGACAAAAAAGAAAACAAAAGCAATTATCACATCTAAGAATTGGTAAGCTGCAATATATTAAATTTTTGGTAGACATGTGCAAAACAAAAAAAATATTGTCGCCAGGACCAGCCGATCGTTCAGATGAAAGGCAGAACGGCAGTCTGTCTATGTGAACAAGGCAGACCGCCGTTCTGTGAGGGAGGAAAAGAAAAATCTTGTGTTTCTGCTAAGCAGAAACACAACACTAAGAACCCTCTTTCCGTCCAGTGCATCCACTCCCCACACAGTTAAAAGGCACTCCATAGGAGCACACCTTGCCCTTTGATCACCCCTGGTGTTAACCCCTTTACTGCCAGTGTCATTAGTACAGTGACAGTGCATATGTTTAAGCACTGACCGCTGTATTAAGCCTCGTACACACGATCATTCAATCCGATGAGAACGGTCTGAAGGACCGTTGTCATCGGTTAACCGATGAAGCTGATTGATGGTCCGTCGCGCCCACACACCATCGGTTAAATAACCGATCGTGTCAGAACGCGGTGACGTAAAACACAACGACGTGCTGAAAAAAACAAAGTTTAATGCTTCCAAGCATGCGTCGACTTGATTCTGAGCATGCGTGGATTTTTAACCGATGGTTGTGCCTACTAACGATCGTTTTTGACCTATCGGTTAGGAATCCATCGGTTAAATTTAAAGCAAGTTGGCTTTTTTTTAACCTATGGTTAAATAACCTATGGGCCCCACACACGATCGGTTTTGACCGATGAAAATGGTCCATCAGACCATTGTCCTCTGGTTAACCCATCGTGTGTACGAGCCTTAGTGTCACTGGTCCCCAAAAAGTGTCAGTGTCCGCAGTCCAGCTATAAGTCAGTGATCACCGCCATTACCAGTAATTATTTTTTTTATAAAAATTGTATAAACATATTCCATAGTTTAGAAAAAGGTATAAAAATACTAAAAGACAGTCCAACTGTATCAGTCCTATACCCAAACAGCGCTAATGTTGGTAAGGGTTAAATGGCCAACTCCACAATAACAGTTTTTGATAGATAATAAAGTGCAAAATATCGAACAGTGTCCATGGGTGATGGCCATTTAACCCTTACCAACATTAGCGCTGTTTGGGTATAGGACTGATACAGTTGGACTGTCTTTTAGTATTTTTATACCTTTCTCTGAATTTTCATTTATTTTAAACAGCAGCTTAACCACCTTTTTTTATCCTTTTTATATGTGATAATTTTAAGGGATTTTATATTAAATTTCTGTCTATTTTGTCTCCTTGTTAACCCTTCATTGGGTTGCTGATTTTTGAACAGCAATTACATTTTCCATTGGCGCTGAGTGGTGTATTGAAGGCCGTTTAGTATACACTTTTTTTCATATTCCATAGTTTATAGACGCTATAACTTTTGCGCAAATCAATCAATATACACTTATTGGGATTTTATGTTACCAAAAATATGTAGCAGAATACATATTGGCTTAAATTGATGAAGAAATTCGATTTTTTTTTATTGTATTTTATTGTATTTTATTGTATTGATATGTTTTATAGCAGAAAGTAAAACAATATTGTTATTTTTGTCTATGTGTTTTTGTTTATAGCGCAAAAAATAAAAAACACATCAAACACCACCAAAAGAAAGCTCTATTTGTGGGGCGAAAAAAAAAACATCAACTATTTGGGTACAGCGTTGCACGACCGTGTAATTGTCAGTTAAAGTAACGCAGTGGTGTATCGCAAAAAATGGCCTGGTGAGGAGGAGGGCTAAAACCTTCTGGAGCTGAAGTGGTTAATACTGCTTTAAGCAGATGTGTGCTGATTATATCACATATATCTAGCAGCTTCGCCTACCATAGGCTGCCTTCAAGAAAAGGGGCGGCTACAAGACCAGTCACCCTGCACAATGGGAGAGAGCACCAGTGACCTGTCTTTATTAGAGGGAAAACTATACAGTGGAACCTCGGATTGCGAGTAACACGGTTAACAAGCGTTTCACAATACGAGCTATTACTTAAAAAAAAACTGACTCGGTTTGCGAGTGTTGTCTCGCAAAATGATCAGGATTCAAGCCTCTGGGGTGTGCAGTACTGCATTTGGCCAGATGTGCGGGGGCGCCGGTGACACTTTGAGCAGCCATTAGGAGGCTGTCGGAAATACTCGAAAATAATCTGAAATACGTTCCCGAGTGTTTACAACCCTTTCCAAGAGTTTTCGAGTGGATTTCCGGTCTACGTCGCCCCACCTCTGGCCACAGGCGGTGTTGCATGCAATAGAAGTCAATGTGGAACGAATTATCTTTGTTTCCATTGACTTCTACGGGGAAACTCGCTTTGTTATGTGAGTGCTTTGGATTACAAGCATTCTTCTTTAACGGATTATGCTCATAATCAAAGGTTCCACTGTACAAAGAAGACCAAGATATACAGTACAGACCAAAAGTTTGGACACACCTTCTCATTCAAAGAGTTTTCTTTATTTTCATGACTATGAAAATTGTAGATTCACACTGAAGGCATCAAAATTATGAATGAACACATGTGGAATTATACAGAACAAAAAAGTGTGAAACAACTGAAAATATATTTCATATTCTAGGTTCTTCCACCTTTTGCAGCAGACACATCTCTAGAACTGGTAAGAGGAGACTGTGTGAATCCGGCCTTCCTGGTAGAATATCTGCTAGGAAACCACTGCTAAAGAAAGGCAACAAGCAGAAGAGACTTGTTTGGGCTAAAGAACACAAGGAATGGACATTAGACCAGTGGAAATCTGTGCTTTGGTCTGATGAGTCCAAACTTGAGATCTTTGGTTCCAACCCCCGTGTCTTTGTGCGACGCAGAAAAGGTGAACGGGTGGACTCTACATGCCTGGCTCCCACTGTGAAGCATGGAGGAGGAGGTGTGATGGTGTGGGGGTGCTTTGCTGGTGACACTGTTGGGGATTTAATCAAAATTGAAGGCATACTGAACCAGCATGGCTACCACAGCATCTTGCAGCGGCATGCTATTCCATCCGCTTTGCGTTTAGTTGGACCATCATTAATTTTTCAACAGGACAATGACCCCAAACACACCTCCAGGCTGTGTAAGGGCTATTTGACCAAGAAGGAGAGTGATGGGGTTCTGCGCCAGGTGACTACCTCTTGAAGCTCATCAAGAGAATGCCAAGAGTGTGCCAAGCAGTAATCAAAGCAAAAGGTGGCTACTTTGAAGAACCTAGAATATGAAATATATTTTCAGTTGTTTCACACTTTTTTGTTATGTATAATTCCACATGTGTTACTTCATAGTTTTGAAGCCTTCAGTGTGAATCTACAATTTTCATAGTCATGAAAATAAAGAAAACTCTTTGAATGAGAAGGTGTGTCCAAACTTTTGGTCTGTACTCTAAGTACACATGCCCGGAAATGCAGCTTTAAAAATTTAACACATTTTAATTATTCGTATTAAACTGTCTCTTTAACAATCGATGAAGCTATTATTTCCTGCGAGTTGTTCTTTAGACCTTTAGCTTTTGTTATTGAAATGATGCCGTTCTCGGTAAGACAGATACGTGATGAATCCATGTTCCACACAACAATTACCGAGTCACACTGCTGATAACACATTTCCAAACTATAGATGTGTAAATTTTATGCTGATGCCTGGAAAGCGTCAGATATTAACCTATTTTTCCCCATCGGTGAAACATTTTATAGAATTGGCAGATGTCAGCAAGAACGCAACTGGACCGCGTTGTATCTTTAGCGAGAAAATCAATGTTGATTTGGAAAATCAATTTCAATGTAAAATGTGGCACGCTTATTTCTTGTTAGTAAAAAGGAAAAGAGGGACGAAGATGTAAAATCTTCCGTGAGATTTGTAACATCAGCGGGTTTCGGCTTCTAAAGGAGAAATCTTCTAGGAAAAATGTAAATCTGATAATAGTAGATCGGGAAGTCTAAAAATAGAAAAGGAAATAAAAGCATGAGATACTGTCACCATAGCCCCTAACTCCCTAGTGCCCAACTCAGACCTTTGATACATTTTGTGTGGTTCCTAGGGCCTTGTTAAAGCCGTGCTCTTTGACCGTCTTGTGTATTGTGTCTATCACTCTCTTAAAATATGTCCCTAGTCTCCCAACTCATATAGCATGTTCACAGTCTCTCCCAGTCTTCTGCTGCATGTATGCAGTCCGGCCTCTCTTACGTCATGTCCGCGGTCTCTGACTATGTCTTGTATCATGTCCGCGGTTTGTGACCATCTCTTGTATCATCATGTCTGTAGTCTCTGACCTGTCTTGTGCAGTGTTGCCAACCTACCATATTGAAATTTACTGGCACGACACCCGAAATTTACTGGCGCAGCCACGTTTTTACTTTATTCACAAAAGTTACTAAATTACATTTTTAGGTGCAAATTTCAATATTTAGGCTACAAACAAGTACGCTAGGCAAAAAGCAATGTGATTTAAGGTAGTTATTAAGTTAACAAAAACATATTTTTGTTATTTTCGATATAATAAGGGCAAATTATTTAGTCACATCACCCCCTGCCTCCATCCCCCTCTGCCACCAACACCTCCTGCCTTCACCCCCCTCTGCAGTGCCACAATCTCACCCTGCCTCCAATCTCCCTCTGCCTCCAATCTCCCCCAGGTCCCCTGCCTGCAATCACCCCCTGCCTCCATCCCCCTCTGCGGTGTCACCAACAACCCCTGTCTCCATCCCCCACCCTCTGCGGTGCCACCATCCCCCTCTGCAGTGCCACCAACACCCCCTGCCTCCAATCACCCCCTGCCACTAACACCCCCTGCCTCCAATCTCCCCTGCCTCCATCCCCCTCTGTGGTGCTACCGCAGCCACCATCACCCCCTGCCTTCAATCTCCATGTGCAGTTCCAAGCCGAACCGATCTCGGCTATTTTTGCTGGCACATTCCCGCAACCACGGACATTTATGAATGGGGGGGGGGGGAAAGTGCCAGTTTTCACGAACTGTCTATAAAAATACGGATGGTTGGCAACACTGGTCTTGCTTCATGCCAACAGCCTCTGATCATCTATTGTATCATGTCTGCAGTCTCTGATAATCTCTTGCATCATGTCTGCAGTCTATGACCATCTCTTGTATCATGCCCAGAGTCTCTGACCTCTCTTGCGTCATGCCCACAGTCACTGACTATCTCTTGTATGATGCCCACAGTCTCTGATCATCTCTTGTATCATGTCTGCAGTGTCTGACCATGTCTTGTATAGTGTCTGATCATCTCTTGTATCCTGTATGCAGTCTCTGATCATCTTTTGCATCTCACCACTTTCATCATAGCCTGTTGTGTACCTTTTTGAGGCTGAATTTTTTCACCTAATTTTATTTGTGGCCTTTTAATGTCAGGGGTCACACTTGAGGCCCCCTGTATCAAGAAGGCTGACTGCCACTGCCACTAACTCCTAGCCCCTGTATCTCTTTTCCCTCAATAATTGTCCTTTAGCAATCGACCCCCCCCCCCCCTCCTCAATGTGTGAATAGTAATCATCACTCATGTTCTGATGAAGAGATCCAGAGTGCAAGGCTGGGACAAGGTCCTTTGGCAGCCAAGGCAAGGATGCCCGAGATCTTTACTTTTGGGCTTCAAGCTTTGGGAAAGGAATGCATTTTATAAAAATAAGGGTTACCTAAAAATTTAACAGCAAAAAAAATTATTAGGGTGAGCTACAATAATTTTTTTCCCCAATATAATATACAAATTTTGTATATAATATACGAATTTTGTATTTTAACTGGAGTCACCTATCAGTACATTTCATAGTAAAGAAATGGACAGTAACAAAAATTTGCAAAGTAGAATTAAATACATATTGTGCAATTTTTTCCTTTAAGGCTTGTTTACGCGTGCGGTTGGGAGAACAGTGGTAAATAGACATGTGTAATTTGTTTTGTTCCGAATTAGTTTTTAACAAATTTCGACAAATTAGTTCATTTGGAAATATCCGAATTAATGAAAACCTGTTTAAAAATTTCATAAAATTCTAAATTCGTAATTTCGGAGATTCGTAAGTTCGTAAATTTGAAAATTCGTAAATTCGTGAATTCGGAGAGTCATAAATTCATAAATTCTGAGATTCGTAAATTTGAAAATTCGTAAATTTGTAAATTTGGAAATTAGAACATTTGGAAATTCAAAAACCCGAAAATCTGAAATAATAACTATCTAATAACTTAACTATTACTAACTATTAAATTATGAGGTATTGGAATTTCTACTGAACGTAACGAATACAAATTTATCCGAAGTTACGAATTATCCGAAATAACGAATGCCGTATCGAAAGGAATAGAACATAACAAATGAATAATAATAAATAATAATAATACAAACTCTTAATTACAAATCTAAATTAGAATGAAGATTTACAGTCCAAGAACCACGGCTATGGAACGCTCTACCCACTAACATCCGCATGGAAGAAAACCATCGGGCCTTCAGGAAGAAACTTACGACCCACCTCTTCTGAAGGATCAGGACGACACTGGAAGCAAAGCGCTTTGAGGCGATTTAGTTCGCATTTGTAGCGCTATATAAGTTACTCACTCACTCACTAACAGCCAAATTTGAAAGGAAATTCCAATACCTATAATTTAATACTTGCTTATTATTAGTTAGTTATTCTTTAGATTTATCTTTCTTTTTTTTGGATTTACTCATTTTCAAATTTACGAATTTACGAATTTACGAATTGCGATCATAATGAATAACCCCCCCAAAAAAAAGCAAAAACAGATGAAATCAAAACAAACAAAATTTTCGGCAGTGCACATGTCTAAAAACACGCAGTTGAGCATAAGTAATGACCGCGTTTTTGCGGAATAAACGGTCCTATAGAAGAAATGTAAAAAAAAAAAAAGCTCTGGTCCACAGGAAGTGTACAGATGTGAGAGCTGAACCTGTCAAAGTTTGGAGGATGGTTTTCCAATGCGCACACAGGAGACAGGAATCTGTTTGCAGAAATGATTAGTGTCACAGCAGAATAAGACTGACTCTGAGAAGACATAGATTTGGTGCCTACCCTGCTGAAACAAGGTATAATTAAACCTATTCTAAGGAAACCCACCCTCGACCCCAAAGACCCAAACCACCGTCGACCCATAACAGGCCTAAATGTCTTCTCCAAGGTAATGGAGAAAGAAGTTGTACAACAGCTGCAACATCATTTAGATACCCATAAATTGCTCGACCTATTTCAATCGGGTTTCCGTTCCGGTCACGGGACAGAAATAGCACTTCTCAAAATATGGGATGACGCCCTCGAGGCAGCAGACGAAGGAGAATCTTGTCTTGTAGTACTGCTGGACCTAAGCGCAGCTTTTGACACGATAGACCAGAAAATATTACTGACTCGGCTAGCTGAAGTAGCCAGAGTCGCGGAATGTGATTTAGCGTGGTTCTCCTCCTTCTTGGACAACCGATCACAAATAGTGAAATTGGGGCCTTTCACATCTGAAAACGCATGTGTCATGCGGACTTCCTGCCCAGGCCATTTTCCAGCTTTCAGCTCTGTCACATTTTGAATGACAATTGTGTGGACATGCAACACTGTACCCAAATTACATTTAAAAAAAAATCCACACAAATAGAGCTTACTTTTTTGCTAAACAAACAAAAAGACGGAAATTTTTGAAAAAACAAAAATAATGTTTTTCATATTTTGTTATAAGATTTTGCAAACAGGTAATTTTTCTCCTTCACTGATGGGCACTGATGAGGTGGTACTAATAGGCTGCACTGATGATGTGGCACAGAAGGGCACTGATCTGGCGGCACTGGTGGGCACTGATCAGGAGGCACTGATGAGGCTGCACTGATGGGTGGTACTCTGATAGGGACACATTATGTAAGGGGGCACTCTGATGGTGACAGCTTATGTAAGGGGTGCTCTTATGGGACACCTGATGGAAAGGGGGTGCTCAGATGGGGACACCTGATGGAAAGGGGGTGCTCAGATGGGGACACCTAATGGAAAGGGGGTGCTCAGATGGGGACACCTGATGGAAAGGGGGTGCTCAGATGGGGAAACCTAATGGAAAGGGGGTGTTCGGATGGGGACACCTGATGGAAAGGGGGTGTTCGGATGGGGACACCTGATGGAAAGGGGTGCTCTGATGGGGACACCTGATGGAACGGGGGTGCTCAGATGGGGACACCTCATGGAAAGGGGGTGTTCGAATGGGGACACCTGATAGAAAGGGGTGCTCTGATGGGGACACCTAATAGAAAGGGGGTGTTCGGATGGGGACACCTGATGGAAAAGGGTGCTCTGATGGGGACACCTGATGGAAAGGGGTTGCTCGGATGGGGACATACAATGGAAAGTGGATGCTCTGATGGGGACACCTGATGTAAGGGGGTGCCCTGATTTGGACACCTGATGGGGACACATCATGTAAGCGGGCCCTCTGATGGAGACACCTGATGGGGACACATCATGTAATGGGGCCCGATGATGGGGACACATCATGTAAGGGGGCGCTCTGGCAGAGATACCTGATGTATGGTGGTTCTATTTTACTTGAAACATGGATGTGATTGATCTACTTTTATGTTTTATTAAAGAGTGATTCGAACCTCGGAGGAAGAAAGTTTTAGTGACTGGACCCACTTGAATTTTTGAATTCATTACTCCTGGTCTAAAGGGATATTATTAAAGTGGCATAGCCCACAGATGGGTTATGCCATAATGTGCTAGTATTCACCGCATATTAGCACATTATGGCAGGCTTACCTGTCAAATGAAGCCCGCCAGGGCTGTGCTGTCACCAGTCCCACTGGTTCCAGAAGCTTCAATCTTCACCTGGTCTTCCTTTCGGGTTCTGTCTCTTCGCCACTTAAATGGCCGGGCTTAATGATGTCACTCCCACGCATACGCACGACAATTACACCACCACTGCACAGATCAGGTGCCATAAATGTACATTGAGCTGGGCAGAGATAGGCATTTTATGACAGAAGACAACCTATCCAAAATAGAGCTTTATAATCACAATCATAAGCGCTATTTTTGGAGAGGGCCTATAGCGACAAGAATGCTATTCTCGCTATGAAACAAGTGGTGGCTTTTTGGCTGTATGTAAGCTCTAAAGGCACGAGGAATCTTGTGAAAATGAATGGCAAGATGAAGGCAGCGTGTTATCAGAAAATACTGGCAGACAAATTGTATTCTTCTGCACGAAAGCTACGCATTGGAACTTCTTGGACTTTCCATCGCGACAATGACCCTAAGCAGCGTACCCTCCAGTGTTTACACCAAAAAAAGGTGAAGGTTCTGAAATGGCCATCTCAGTCTCCTGACCTTAATATCATTGAGCCACTCTGGGTAAGGTGACCAGATTTTTTAAATGAAATCCGGGGACATATTTGTTTTTTTACTAGTAATGGCGGCAATCAGTGACTCTCTGCCCGTCACCGATGCCACCGGCCTCACCAGGGCCGTTTGAAGGAATTTGGGGGCCCCAAGCAATTGGACATGGAGGCCCCCCAACCCTCCCTGCACGCAAAGCCTATTGTTTCTTACTCCCCTCCCTGTGTCCTTCTTTCTCCCCTCCCCCCGTGTCCTTCTTACTCCCCCCTCCCTGTGTCCTTCTTACTCCCCCCTCCCCCTCCCTCAAACCAATCAATATATGCTTATTGGGATTTTTGACCAAAAATATGTAGCAGAACACATATTGGCCTAAATTGATGAAGAAATGTTTTATAGAAAGTAAAAAAAAGTGGAAAGTGGCACACTGCATCTGGTGTCAAGCTACGGGTGACCCGTAGCCTGACACCAGATGCAGTGTGCCACTTTCCACCTGTAGCCTGACACCAGATGCAGTGTGCCACTTTCCACCTGTAGCCTGACACCAGATGCAGTGTGCCACCAGTCCGACACACCAGAGCCCGGGGAAAGGGAACACCCCTCCCGCCGCTGGCTGCTGATGTGACTCGTCCCATGCGGGGGCCAGGGTTTTCACATCTTCAGCTCTGAGGGGTTCATGCTGGGACCTGTAGTTCTTCACTTTTGGGGGGTCACATCCCAAAAGTGAAGGACTACAAGTCCCAGCATGAACCCTGACATCTAGGAATGTGATCCCACCCCCCCATATTGAAGAACTACAGGTCCCAGCATGGACTAATGAGAATTAAGGGTGTAAGTCCATAGATTTCACATGCTAATGCTGGGACCTGTAGTTCTTCAGTGATTAAGGGGGGCATCTTCAGTTCTGGGGGGTTCATGCTGGTACCTGTAGTCCTTCACTTTTGGGGGGGTCACATCCCAGCATGAACCTTGCCCTGATATTTAAGGATCTGTCCTCCTGCCATCCCTTGGAGGGTGTAATCTCATCTGTTGGTGTCCTTTCTTCTTCTGAGATGACCCCTTATCTGCCTACCCTCCTGTTATCAGTGTTTACTCCAGGCTGACACACACTCAGAGCTCCTGTGAAGTGCTGACAGTTCAGCACAGAACATTGGCTGCTGGGGGAGAGCTGACTGAGCATTTTAACCCCAAACTGTCATGGTGAGTGCATCGGATTGTACTTGCCTTTCATTAATCCTTCCTTCATGAATTTCTGCATGCTGCTGTGTCTGGACGCAGGGAAGAGGTGGGTGGAGCTAATGAGTAGGCACTGAGTGAGGAGGAAGTTAAATCTTCCGCGCTCACACGCTGTGAATGCTGGGTCTCTACCTCTCTCCTCCTTATGACGTCACTGGTTGCTACAAGCCAAGCGGGTGGCAGCTAGCAACCATTTGGGCACTGAGCCAGCGGCTAATGTAAAAAGGGTCTCACCAGCCAGGGGTCCACCACAGAATGTCAGTAAGTAACAGCAGCGATGTGAGGGATATTTTAGAGGGCATCACGCTGCAGCAATTATAGCAAGCTGCTGCTGGGGGCCCCTAGCCAGCTCGGGCCCCAAGCAGTTGCTTGCTTTGCCTCTCCTGTTCCGACGGCCCTGGGCCTCACAGCCTGTCAAGTCTTACACTCCGGGCCCCGGCTACTACTGGGTGGGGAGTGGAGGAAGATCACTCCGCCAGGGAAGCCAAGGAGATAGGCAGGCGATTGGCCAGGACTTGCGTCAAGGCAGAAGAACATGCGAGCGGAGCTGGATGGGCATGCACCCGAAACTGAAACACAGTCCCACTAAATGCCCTTTCTTTGCATCATTACATTTAGGGGGCACATGACACCCTGCACTCCACATGAATTCCTATGTCTTCCAGGTTGACGGGTGTCATTTAGCCTAGAACACTGAGGACATCTAGTGGCAGAAAAGAATTACTGTGGGACACAGTGCCTATGATGAGGTGCATAATAAATCCAGTTGTTGATGACAGACCTACGGGGCAATCATTACCCACTTAAGCCCCGGACGATTTTGTAGCTAAAGGACCAGGCCACTTTTTGCGATTCGGCACTGCGTCGCTTTAACTGACAATTGCGCGGTCGTGCGACGTGGCTCCCAAACAAACTTGACGTCCTTTTTTTCCCACAAACAGAGCTTTCTTTTTGTGGTATTTGATCACAGCTGATCATCACGTGAACCAGTAAGTGCCCGTAAATGGCATTCCTCAGTTCGCGCTGACAGGGAGAGCCGATCTGTGTCTCTCCCTGTCAGAGGAGGGGGAGGGGGGTCTGTGATGATAATAAGCACATTGATTATCAGTACAGCCCCATAAGATGTGCCACCACAGTTACCCTAAAGGTACCCATCATCTGCCACTGAGTGCCCCCTCAGAATCACCTGTCGGTGCCCAATAAAGTGCCAATCAGTGCCCACCACAGTGCCAGTCAGTGCCTATCAAATTGCCAATCAGTGCCTTACAGTAACACCCAGGGGCGGACTGACCATTGAGGAACTCAGGCACTGCCCGAGGGCCCCATCAGGGTTGCCAGGCTCAGTAAAACCAGGGACAGTATGCCAAAATCTGTGTTTTTTTTTTACATCTGTCCAGACCCAGATTTCCCACAAGGCCACTGAGGCCAGGCCTTGGGGCGGCAGGGCGCCAAGGGGCGGCAGTGGCATGGAGTCCCCTGACGCCTGGAACATACAGTTAAGGGCGGTAAGTTATGGGGGAATCCGCTCGCTCGTTAACAAGTGATTGCGGCGATGTCGCCAAAATCACTTGTAAAATATGTGCTCCCGTCCGTGCTCCCCTCTCCCCCCCACCCCACATACCTCTCTCTGCTGGCTCTGTCTTCAGGACTCCGTCCTCCCCCCGGCCACCGAGTCCGTTACCTGTTCCTGCTGCCGATGTACACAGTGAGAGGGGAGAGCTGTGCTCTTCCCATCTCAGCTGTGACAGGAGTTCTAGCACAGTGCTAGGACTCCTGTTTTGGAGGTGACAGGGTCAATAAAGAGAACATGTAACCTACAATTGCTATCACACAGGGAATTGTTTTCTCCTGTGTGATAGAAAAAAAGTTAAGTGAACAAAATTGATAAAACAAATAAATAATAAGAAATAATAATTAAATTAATAAAATAAAAAAGTAAAGTATAAGAAAAATAATAAGGAAAATAATAAGAAAATTATACAAAAATTAAAAAAAGTAAGCGACAAGTTACAAAAAAAAAAGTGATAAAAAAGTAAAAACAAATTTGAACTAACCGCGCCGCCAATTCTCTGTTGATTTCGGGGGAGGAGGTGCATTGCAGAACCTGGCCTTGGGGCGGCAGGGAGAGCAAATCCGGCCCTGCATCTGTCCCTGATATGTATGAAACCGACATGCTTTTGATGTGAAAATCCAGAGATTTTAGCTGCCCTGCCTCTGCACTACAGGGGCGGACTGACAACTCATGGGGCCCCTGGGCAATAGAAGATTATGGGGCCCCTCTGGCTTACAGATGACCACCACACCAGGAGGTAGTGCAGAGGCGGGCAGCTAAAATCTTGGGATATTCACATTAAAAGCATGTCATTTTCGGACATATCAGGGACAGATCTAAAAAAAACACAGATTTTTACATACTGTCCCTGGTTTTACTGAGCCTGGCAACCCGGATGGGGCCCCCTAGTGGCATGGGGCCCTCGGGCAGTGCCCGAGTGACTCAATGGTCAGTCCGCCCCTGCTGCACTACCTCCTGGCATGGTGGCCATCTGTAAGCCCGGGGCCCCCATAATCTTCTATTGCCCGGGGGCCCCATGAGTTGTCAGTCCACCCCTGGTAACACCTGTCAGAACCTCAGCAGTACCTCATCATCAGTGTTGCCCATCACAGCCGCCTGTCAGTGCCCATCACAGTCGCTTATCAGTGCCCCTCAGTGCCACCTATCAGTGCCAATCAGTGGAGCTTCAGAACGCCCTGGTCCTGCCTTTTTTTTACAGCTCAAAAACGCCTATGCCATTTGCAGCTCAAAAACGCCTATGTGGGCATGATGCCATAGAATAACATGGACAGGCGTTTTTAAGCTGTAAAAAACGCTCAGAAAAGTGGCTGTAAAAACGCCAGTGGAAATGAAGCCTAAGGCTGCATTCACACCTAGGCGTAGGCAATAGCGGCGTTTTCTGGCGTTTTTTTCTGGCGTTTTGTCGCGCGTATTCATGCTAATATGCGCGTTTGCATACAGCGTTGTCCGACGTTTTTGTACTTTGACGTTTTTTTTTTAGCCAATAGGAAAAACTATCATCTTTTCATCACTTGTTGCTATGTTGGTAGATTTTTTTAATCTTCTGCCTGGGTGACAAGTTCTATTGACGAAACGCCCGTAGCAAACGCCCATTGTCGCGCAAGTCACTTGAATCGAGCGTTTCCATTACTTTCTATGGGAAATGGAAACGCTCAAATACGCGCATATCGCGCAAAATGCGTGACAAAAAAAGGTCCGGAACTTTTATTGACTACATGCGATGCGCGTCAGGCGCATCGGCGTTCAGATGTGAACCATGCCCATAGCCTTACATGTATTTTGGTCCCTCTGGTGTTTGTGCGCGTCGCGCTACAGGCGACAAAACGCCAAGGTGTGAATGGGCTCTAAAAGCTATAACAATCATACTGTAAAAGGTTGCTTTGTAGGTAACATCCACTAGATGGCAGCATAGCTTCACTGTTCTCCACCAGCCCCGGTTCTAATGTAAGACATGACCGTGCGATGCGACTCAAATAATACAACTTTTGTGTTTCTTTCACAGAGGTTTATTCTTCAGCAATATTTAAAAAAAAAAAAAATCAGAACACAGGCTCCCCGTTCTCCTTTTACAAGAAGCGCTAATTACATCCTCACAGCTGGAATTTCTACGATTCCTTCGGCAATGAAATATCATCTGGCACATATACTTTTGCACTTGCAAGCCATGTTCGCAGCGGGGGAGAGCAGCGACTGACGCATGGCGAGCATCACACTGCAGCTGTCAGATGTCTTCCCAAGGCTTTTTCACTGCGGCGGGTTTTGTGTGTTTTTTTTTTTAATTCATTGTAATTGGGAACACCGAGGGGCGCAGCGATGGCACGCGGAACCCTGATATACCGCACAGGCTCGGTTTTAGGATTCTCCAGATCCTGTTTTACTTTTAGGCTGACCTGTGATTGACCAGCCGATCGTTTGGATCAGTTGGATCTTTAAAAAAAATTGTAAGATGAAACACAAAATTATAAATCTGATTGCAGCTGTTCCGTCACTTTCAAAGTCAAAAGTTTATTAGAAAAAAGTAATACAAATAAATAAAATGTAAGTGGTGTAACTGCGACCCTTTATTTGCTTGTATCTGGCCCTTGGGGCATTGTTTTATCCACTGATACCAACAATGGGGCATAATTACCCCCAATGACACCATTAATGGGGCACAATTCCTCCAAGTGTCACCAATGATGGGGCGCGATTCCTCCCAGTGACACCAACAATGGGGCCCAATTATGGGGCACAAGTCCTCCCAATGACACCAACAATGGGGCCCACTGATATCAATGATGGAGCACAATTCCTCCCATTGACACCAATAATGGAGCACAATTCCTCCCAATGACACAAACTATAGGGCACAATACCCCCAATGATTCCAACAATGGGGAACAATTCCTCCCAGTGATACCAACAATGGGGCACAATTCCTCCAAATTAGATCAATGAAGGAACAATGGGCCAGATTCAGGTAGAAGTGCGGCGGCGTAAAGTATCGTAGATACGTTACACCGCCGCAAGTTTTCATCGCAAGTGCCTGATTCACAAAGCACTTGCGATGAAAACTACTCCGGCGTAAGCCCGCGTAATTTAAATGGGCGTGTGCCATTTAAATTAGGCGCGCTCCCGTGCCGGACCTACTGCGCATGCTCCGTTTCGAAATTCCCGCCGTGCTTTGCGCGAAGTGACGTAATTTTTTCGAACGGCGACGTGCGTAGCGTACTTCCGTATTCCCGGACGTCTTACGCAAACGACGTGAATTTTTTAATTTCGACGCGGGAACGACGGCCATACTTTATACAGCAATACGTTTGCTGAGTAAAGTTAAGGCACCAAAAACGACGACTAACTTTGCGACGGGAACCTAGACTAGCGGCGACGTAGCGAACGCGAAAATCCGGCGTGGATCGCCGTAACTCCTAATTTGCATACCCGACGCTGGTTTACGACGCGAACTCCCCCCAGCGGCGGCCACGGTATTGCATCCTAAGATCCGACAGTGTAAAACAATTACACCTGTCGGATCTTAGGGATATCTATGCGTAACTGATTCTATGAATCAGCCGCATAGATAGAAACAGAGATACGACGGAGTATCTGAGATACTCCGTCGTATCTCCGCTGTGAAACTGGCCCAGAATTCCTCCCAATGACACAAACTATAGGGCACAATACCCCCCAATGATACCAACAATGGGACAAAATTCCTCCCAATGATACCAACAATGGGGCACAATTCCTCCCATTTGCGGGCCAGATGTGGCCCTTTGCTTGCCTTGATCTGGCCCTTGGGGCACCAATCCATCAATTGAAATGAATGATGAGGTTCAATTCCTCCCACTGACATCAACAATGGGGCACAATTTCTCCCAATGACACCAGCGATGGGGCACAATTTCACCCACTGTTCCCAGAAATGGGGCACAATTCCTCCCAATTACGCCAACAATGGGGCACAATTTCTCCCAATGACACCAGCAATGAAGCACAATTCCTCCCAATGATGTCAACAATGGGGCACAATTTCTCCCAATTACACAAACAATGGGGCCCAGTGATACTAACGGTGGGGCACAATTACTCCCACTGAAACAAATGGGGCATTGATGGGCAGTGATTGGCAGCACTGGTGGGCGCTGATTTGCAGTATTGGTGGGCACTGTTGGGACTGCACTGATAATGCCCCTTTTACATGAGCTGGTTATGGGCTCTCCCCTCCTCACGCTGTCAGCCCTTAACCCTGATATGTGGTCAGCTGTGTCCTAATAACACAGCGATCAGAGCGCGCCACCGGCTCGATCGTAGAAGGATGTCATATGATGCCCTCCCAGAACTTGCCGGCCGCACTGTAGCTGTCAGCTATAGCACGCTCGGCAAGTGGTTAAAGTACCGGTGAACCTCGAAAGTCCATAAATAGGTGCACTCCACAAGGCTTGACCACAGAGATACCATTCAAAATTGGAGCTCCTTCAGGCTGAGGG